>NC_138776.1:22166749-22561749 GCF_965119305.1 Pelophylax lessonae
TTCTTCCGACAACCGACTCCGACTTTTTGGCCGAAAAAATCCTGGTGTGCAGGCTATAAAATTTGTGTCGCCCATCAAAACACGTCTGATTTTCGTCTCATTAGTACAGATTTCGATGGGGAAAAATCTTATGAGCAAGACTGGGCATGCTCAGAGAAGAAAGAACACATACAAAGCAATCCAACACATGACATCACTTCTGAAGTAGAATTCTGTCGTGCGGGAAAATTTGCATGCAGTCTAGAGCACATACCAACCAACAGACACCACTCTGGACAAAAGACGGAAGACCGGTCGGCGGAAATTCGTTGCGTGTGTACGAGGCTTTAGAAGAAAACCTGTTAAGAGTCTGCAAAAGACTAATGCCTCGTACACACGCAACGATTATCGGCCGACCGATCGGCCGTCTTTTGTCCAGTGTTGTTGTGTTGGTTGGAATGTGCCTAGACTGCACACAAATTCTCGGCCAACAAAAATCTACCTCAGAAGTGATGTCATGTGCTGGTTTACTTTCCGTGTGTTTTTTCTTCTCTGAGCATGCCCAGTCTTGCTCATCAGATTTTTGTCTGCCGAAATCTGTACTGACTGATGGAAAATCGGCCGTTGTGTTGACGGCCAACAAAGATTTTATAGCATGCACACCAGATTATATTCGGCCGAAAAGTCAGAGTCGGTTGTCGGAAGCATCATACTAACAAGCCGAAAATCGGCCGATCGGACGTTGGCCGAAAATTCACGGCCAACTATCGATGCGTGTGTACGAGGCATTAGAACTGGGGCGGAGGTTCACCTTTCAGCAGGATAACGACCCAAAACATCCAGCCAGAGCTACAATGGAATGGTTTACATCAGGGGTCTTCAAACTATGGCCCTCCAGTTGTTCAGGAACTACAATTCCCATCATGCCAAGTCTTGTCTGTGAATGTCAGAGTTTTACAATGCCTCATGGGACGTGTAGTTCCACAACAGCTGGAGGGCCGTAGTTTTGAGGATCCCTGGATGAAAGCATATTCATGTGTTAGAATGTCCCAGTCAAAGTCCAAACCCACATCCAATTGAAAATCTGTGGCAAGACTTGAAAATTGCTGTTCACAGACGCTCTCCATCCAATCTGACAGAGCTTGAGATATTTTGCAAAGAACGGGCAAAAATGTCCCTCTCTAGATGTGCAAAGCTGGTAGAGACATCCCAAAAAAGACTTGCAGCTGTAATTGCAGGGAAAGGCGGTTCTACAAAGTATTGACTCAGGGGGGGTGAATACAAATGCAGCCACACTTTTCACATATTTATTGGTAAAAAAATTCTGAAAACCATTTATAATTTTCCTTCCACTTCACAATTAGGTGTCACTTTGTGTCGGTCTATCACATAAAATCCCAATAAAACACATTTAAGTTTTTGGTCGCAACATGAGAAAATGTGGAAAATTTTAAGGGGTGTGAGTACTTTTTCAAGGCACTAGATCAGCTGTTCATGTGATCCCTTATTGTGATTGTAGGAAGATCGGAGGAATAAGTCCTCCTCGCTGGCGGTGACTCACAGCGAAGAGCTCAGCGATCGGCATGAACAGCGAGCAAACAATCCCAAACACGCAGCGTCTCGTTTCCTGCAACAGGTGCCAGCCACTGTGTGCGATCCCAACATTCCACCCTTCATCATCCGATACAACGTATCACATGTCACCTAACGACTCCCATCACCAATTACATAGGATCAGAGATTCAGGCCCCTTTCACACTTGTGCCACCTAAAAGTCATGCAATTTTCCCGCAATTTTTTTGGCCGCGATTTAGACTGGACTTGAGACATCAAAATCGGACCAAAGTAGTGCAGGGAATTCTTTAACCTCTTTACCCCCGGAGGATTTTCCTGCTTAACGTCCAGGCCACTTTTTGCAACTTGGCACTGCGCGACTTCAACTGACAATTGCGCGGTCATGCAACGCCGTACCCAAAGGAAATTTACATCCTTTTTTTCCCACAAACAGAGCTTCCTTTTGGTGGTATTTGATCACCTCTGCGCTTTTCATTTTTTGCGATATTAATAAAAAAAGAGCGAAAATTTTGCAAAAAAATTGACATTTTCTACTTTGACAGTTAAAAAATATCCAATATATTCAATTTTTGTCATATATTTAGGCCAAAATGTATTTAGCTACATGTCTTTGACAAAAAAATCCTCAATGAGCGTATTTTCTAACCGCTTTAAGACCGGAAGATTTTACCCCATTCCTGACCAGGCCCTATTTTGCAATTCGGCACTGCGTTATTTTAACGGACAATTGCGCGGTCGTGTGGCGCTGTACTCAAATTAAATGTATGTCCTTTTTTTCCCCACAAATAGAGCTTTCTATTGGTGGTATTTGATCACCTGTGCGATTTTTACTTTTTGCGCTATAAACAAAAAAAAGCGACAATTTTGAAAAAATAATAATATTTTTCACATTTTTTATATGAAATTCCCCCAAAAAAAATTAAAAATCAAAATTTTTAAACATTTTAGGCCAATTTGTTTTCTGCTACATATTTTTGGTGAAAAAAAATGGCAATAAGCGTATTTTGATTGGTTTGCGCAAAAGTTATTGCGTTTACTAACTAAGGGAAAGATTTTTGTCATTTTTATTGTTTTTTTTTTTTTAACGAGTAATGGCGGCGATCTGCGATTTTTTTTTTGCGGGACTGCGACATTGCGGCAGACAGATTGGACCCTTGACTGACATTTGACACTTTTGGGTTAACCAGTGACATTACTACAGTAATCAGTGCTATAAATATGCACGGTTACTGTCATAATGACACTGGCAGGGAAGGGGTAAACTTTATTAGAGAGCAAGGGATTAAGTGTATCCCTAGGGGCGTGCTTCTAACTGTAAAGGGGCGTGGCTTGTGATGTAACCACAGAGACATACGATCCTACATAGCAGGACCGTATGATCTCTGCAGTTACACCAGGGAGAATGACAAACGGCTTTGTTTACATCAGCCGTCTGCCTTTCTCCCTCTCCAGCGGGAGATCGCGAGTGGCCGGCGGACATCGGAGCCGCCGGTCACTCGCGCGGGGATGGCAGTGAACGAGCGGGGGCGGGAGCGAGCCTCCGGCGGCGCGCTCGCCCCCTATTGGCTCGCAGGCGAGTGACATACCCCTACGTTACTTTGCCTGCACAGGGCTGACCGCTGCAATATGCAGTGGGTACGGAAAGTATTCAGACCTCCTTACATTTTTCACTCTTTGTTATATTGCAGCCATTTGCTAAAATCATTTAAGTTCATTCTTCTTCCTCATGAATGTACACATAGCACCCCATACTGACAGAAAAACACAGAATTGTTGACATTGTTGCAGATTTATTAAAAAAGAAAAACTGAAATATCACATGGTCCTAAGTATTCAGACCCTTTGCTGTGACACTCATATATTTAACTCAGGTGCTTTCCATTTCTTCTGATCATCCTTGAGATGGTTCTACACCTTCATTTGAGTCCAGCTGTGTTTGATTATACTGATTGGGCTTGATTAGGAAAGCCACACACCTGTCTATATAAGACCTTCCAAATCACAATGCATGTCAGAGCAAATGAGAATCATGAGGTTAAAGGAACTGCCTGAAGAGCTCAGAGACAGAATTGTGGCAAGGCACAGATCTGGCCAAGGTTACAAAAAGATTTCTGCTGCACTTAAGGTTCCTAAGAGCACAGTGGCCTCCATAATCCTCAAATGGAAGACGTTTGGGACGACCAGAACCCTTCCTAGAGCTGGCCGTCCGGCCAAACTGAGCTATCGGGGGAGAAGAGCCTTGGTGAGAGAGGTAAAGAAGAACCCAAAGATCACTGTGGCTGAGCTCCAGAGATGCAGTCAGTAGATGGGAGAAAGTTGTAGAAAGTCAACCATCACTGCAGCCCTCCACCAGTCGGGACTTTATGGCAGAGTGGCCCGACGGAAGCCTCTCCTCAGTGTAAGACACGTGAAAGCCCGCATGGAGTTTGCTAAAAAACACCTGAAGGACTCCAAGATGGTGAGAAATAAGATTCTCTGGTCTGATGAGACCAAAATAGAACTTTTTGGCCTTAATTCTAAGCGGTATGTGTGGAGAAAACCAGGCACTGCTCATCACCTGTCCAATACAGTCCCAACAGTGAAGCATGGTGGTGGCAGCATCATGCTGTGGGGGTGTTTTTCAGCTGCAGGGACAGGACGACTGGTTGCAATTGAGGGAAAGATGAATGCGGCCAAGTACAGGGATATCCTGGACAAAAACCTTCTCCAGAGTGCTCTGGACCTCAGACTGGGCCGAAGGTTTACCTTCCAACAAGACAATGACCCTAAGCACACAGCTAAAATAACGAAGGAGTGGCTTCACAACAACTCCGTGACTGTTCTTGAATGGCCCAGCCAGAGCCCTGACTTAAACCCAATTGAGCATCTCTGGAGAGACCTAAAAATGGCTGTCCACCAACGTTTACCATCCAACCTGACAGAACTGGAGAGGATCTGCAAGGAGGAATGGCAGAGGATCCCCAAATCCAGGTGTGAAAGACTTGTTGCATCTTTCCCAAAAAGACTCCTGGCTGTATTAGATCAAAAGGGGGCTTCTACTAAATACTGAGCAAAGGGTCTGAATACTTAGGACCATGTGATATTTCAGTTTTTCTTTTTTAATAAATCTGCAACAATGTCAACAATTCTGTGTTTTTCTGTCAGTATGGGGTGCTATGTGTACATTCATGCAATATAACAAAGAGTGAAAAATTTAAGGGGGTCTGAATACTTTCCGTACCCACTGTATGTACTTGCGGTGGTCGGCAAGCGGTTAAGGGGAACCAGGACTATGACATGGTAGATTACCTAGGCAAGCTGACCGACCACAAAATAGGATATGTTTTAGTCCTGGGTCGCCTCTCGGTGCTCCCTAAGTTTGGTATCCCTGTCACTTATGGTTTGGGAGTAGTGCCGTGTCAAGCAGACCAAGATTTCCCATAGACACCAATGTTAACCACTTGCCGACCAGTCACGTTGACCGTACTGCGGCACAGTGGCTCATTATCGTCTGGCGACATAGACCTACGTCACCAGACGTTCCCCTCTCGCGCGCCGCCGGAGGCTCCACTGTATTCAGTCACAGCCGGAGTCGGGCCAGGGGAGGAGCGGCGGTGATCACCGCTGCTCTTCCCCGATCATCGGGGATCGAGCTTAGAGATCCGCCCACTTGTGTAAACAGAGCGGGCGGATCTCCTAAGTGACAGGCAGGGTCAGATTGCAGGATTCAGCATAGCTGAACATGTGATCTGTCCCTGTGTCACTCAATCACCTCCCCACACACGTCAGTAAGCACCAGGCATACATTAACCCCTCCCTCTCCAATAAAATTAACCCCTTCCCTGCCAGTGTCATTTTTACAGTAACAGTGCATATTTATAGCACTGATTACTGTAGTAATGTCACTGGTCCCCCCAAAAGTGTCAAAAATGTCAGTCAAGGGTCCGATCTGTCCGCCGGAATGTCGCAGTCCCGCAAAAAAAAAAAAAAAAAAAAAAGCAGATCGCCGCCATTACTCGTTAAAAAAAAAACACCAAAAATGACAGAAATCTTTCCCTTAGTTAGTAAACGCAATAACTTTTGCGCAAACCAATCAAAATACGCTTATTGCGATTTTTTTTTACCAAAAATATGTGGCAGAAAACAAATTGGCCTAAAATGATAAAAAATTTTGATTTTTACATTTTTTTGGGGGGGAATTTCATATAAAAAAAATGTGAAAAATAGTTATTTTTTCAAAATTGTCGCTCTTTTTTTGTTTATAGCGCAAAAAGTAAAAAAAAAAAAAAAAAAAAAAAAAAAAAAAAAAAAAAAATCGCACAGGTAATCAAATACCACCAAAAGAAAGCTCTATTTGTGGGGGAAAAAAGACATCAATTTAATTTGGGTACAGCGTTGGCCAACCGCGCAATTGTCCGTTAAAATAACGCAGTGTCGAATCGCAAAATATAGCCTGGTCAGGAATGGGGTAAAACCTTCCGGTCATAAAGCGGTTAAAAATACGCTCATTGAGAATTTTTTTTGTCAAAGACATGTAGCTAAATACATTTTGGCCTAAATATATGACAAAAATTGAATATATTGGATATTTTTGAACTGTCAAAGTAGAAAAATATTGTTATTTTTTCAAAATTTTCGCATTTTTTATTAATATCGCAAAAAATAAAAAGCGCAGAGGTGATCAAATACCACCAAAAGAAAGCTCTGTTTGTGGGAAAAAAAGGACGTAAATTTAGTTTGGGTACTGCGTTGCATGACTGCGCAATTGTCAGTTAAAGTCACGCAGTGCTGAATCGCAAAAAGTGGCCTGGACGTAAGACAGCAAAATCCTCCGGTGGTAAAGTGGTTAAAAAAAGTAGTGCCATGCCAAGCTGACCAGGCTGTGTCTGTACTCGTGAGTGTAAGTAAAACGGGGTATGCCTGTATAAAAAAACATTGACAGTTGCGTGTTCCCGACCCCCCCACAGAAACATGCTGTGGCCCCTTTCACAGTTGTGCGACCTAAAAGTCAGGCAATTTTGACTGGACTTGCAATGCCTACATCTACTGACCTCCAAACGCATCAAAATCGGACCAAAATAGCGCAGGGACTACTTTGAAGTCGTTGCGACTTGAAGTTGCACAGATATGAACGGTACTCATTGGAAATCATGGGGTACGATTTGTCATGCGACTTTGCAGTCCCAAGTCGCAGGACAAGTCACAGAAGTGTGAAAGGGGCTTCATTGTAACAAAATGCAGGAAAAGCGGCACAAACAGAAACAAAAGGATACAAAGTATTGACAGTTGCACATTCCCAACCCCCCACAGAAATGCACGGAGGCCCCTTTCACACTTGTGCGACCTGAAAGTCACGCGGTGTTTGCCGCGATTTTGACCGGACTTGAAGCAATGCCTAGGTCTATGGACTTCAAAACGCATCAAAATCAGACCAAAGTAGTGCAGGGACTACTATGAAGTTGTTGCAACTTGAAGTTGCACATAAAAGTGGTCCCCAGTGGCGGATTTGATCTCAGGGGCTTGGTTTGATCTCGGGGTGCTCTGCATGATCTCGGGGCGGGGGGGGGGGGTTCTGCAGGGTGCTCTGTGTGATCTCAGGGAAGGGGCTTTGTGTGATATCCGGGGGGGGGGGTGCTCTATGTGACCCCAGGGTGCTCTTTGTGTGATCTTGGGGTTGGGGGGTGCTTCATGTGTCCTTAGGGTGCTCTTTGTGTGATTTCGGGGGTTGGGGGGTGCTCCATGTGTCCTTAGGGTGCTCTTTGTGTGATTTCGGGGGTTTGGGGGTTCTTCATGTGTCCTTAGGGTGCTCTTTGTGTGATTTCGGGGGTTGGGGGGTGCTCCATGTGTCCTTAGGGTGCTCTTTGTGTGATTTCGGGGGTTTGGGGGTTCTTCATGTGTCCTTAGGGTGCTCTTTGTGTGATTTCGGGGGTTGGGGGGTGCTCCATGTGTCCTTAGGGTGCTCTTTGTGTGATTTCGGGGGTTTGGGGGTTCTTCATGTGTCCTTAGGGTGCTCTTTGTGTGATTTCGGGGGTTGGGGGGTGCTCCATGTGTCCTTAGGGTGCTCTTTGTGTGATTTCGGGGGTTTGGGGGTGCTTCATGTGTCCTTAGGGTGCTCTTTGTGTGATCTCGGGGTTGGGGGGTGCTTCATGTGTCCTTAGGGTGCTCTTTGTGTGATCTCGGGGTCGGGGGGTGCTTCATGTGTCCTTAGGGTGCTCTTTGTGTGATCTCGGGGTTGGGGGGTGCTCCATGTGTCCTTAGGGTGCTCTTTGTGTGATCTCGGGGTCGGGGGGTGCTTCATGTGTCCTTAGGGTGCTCTTTGTGTTTTCTCGGGGTCGGGGGGTGCTTCATGTGTCCTTAGGGTGCTCTTTGTGTGATCTCGGGGTTGGGGGGTGCTCCATGTGTCCTTAGGGTGCTCTTTGTGTGATTTCAGGGTTGGGGGGTGCTCCATGTGTCCTTAGGGTGCTCTTTGTGTGATTTCGGGGGTTGGGGGGTGCTCCATGTGTCCTTAGGGTGCTCTTTGTGTGATTTCAGGGTTGGGGGGTGCTCCATGTGTCCTTAGGGTGCTCTTTGTGTGATCTCGGGGTTGAGGGTGCTCTATGTGATCTCAGGGTGCTCTTTGTGTGATCTCGGGGTCGGGGGTGCTCCTTGTGTCCTTAGGGTGCTCTTTGTGTGATCTCGGGGTTGGGGAGGTGCGCTCTGTGATCTCAGGGTGCCCAGTGTGATCTTGGGGTGCTCTGCGTGATATTGGGGGTGCTCTGTGTGATCTCAGGGAAGGGGCTCTGTGTGTGATCTCGGGGTACTCTATGATCTCAAGGTGCTTTTTGAGACCTTAGGGTGCTTTGTGTGATCTCGGGGTGCCCTGTGTGATCTGGGAGGGTGCTCGGTTTGATCTCAGGGTGCTCTGCGTGATCTTGGGGGGTGCTCTGCATGGTGTTTTGTGCGATCTCAGGGAAGGGGCTCTGTGTGAGCTCAGGGTGGGGTGGGGGGGGGGGCTCTATGTGATCTCAGGGTGCTCTTTGTGACCTTAAGGTGCTTTGTGTGGTCTTGGGGTGGGGGGTGCTCTGTGTGATCTAGGGGGAGTGCACTGTGTGATCTCAGGGTGCACTGTGTGATTTCGGGGTGCTCTGCATGGTGCTTTGTGGGATCTCTGGGAAGGGGTTCTGTGTGATCTCAGGAAAGGAGCTCTGTGTGATTCTGGGGGGGGGGGGGGGAGGGGGATGCTCTATGTGATCTCAAGGTGCTCTTTGTGATCTTGGGGTGCTTTGTGTGATCTCAGGGGGGGTGCTCCGTGCGATCTCGGGGGGAGGGGGGTGCTCTGTGTGATCTTGGTGTGCTCTGTGATCTCGGGGGGATACTCTGAGGGGCTGGTATTTGTATCAGTTTAGCAGTAGCCCCCCCCCCCCCCAGCACAGATAATTATACACCCCATAATAATCACACTGCTCCGGCTTCTTTCACAATCTGAAACAACTTCTCTGTAAATTGTATTTCCACTTTAACAGCCAATTTTAGGGGAACACCCCCCCCCCCCACACTATGGCCTATGGCCAGTGTAGGAGATCTTGGGGTTCAGGTGCATATTGCAGCCCCCCCCCCCCCCCTGGCCATCTATAAAACTCTATGAGAGGCTGACAGGTGCTGCGGCTGGACAGTGCTGTTCCGGGTACATACAGCTCTACACATTGTCACCACTAGGGGCGCCATCCAGCTGCAGTAACTTTCAGCCTCTCATAGAGCTTTAACAGCTGGTCCATACAGAGGAGCCGTACCCAGGCTGGAATGTGCCCTGGGCATTGCATCTCTTCATGCAGGGGGAGCTCTCTCTGCCTCTCAGTGACTGCAGTGTCACTCCTGTCAGCAGAGATTTATGTTTGCAGTGTCACTCCTGTCAGCAGAGATTCCTGTTTGGAGGGGGGGCAGTGATACTCGGTGGCACCACTTCTTCCAAAAGCAGAATTCGGCTTCTGTACGAGTAACAGCGCCCCCCTCAGTACAGGAGGAGAGGCAGTCAGGCAGCAGAGCAGGGAGCGCTCGCAGACAGCATGAACAGCCCGGCCTCCTGTACTGAGGACTGGGGAAGTAGCTAGGGGGAGGGGCATTTTTCTTCCAGTGACACCACTGGGACATTGTTTCCTCTCCAGTGACACCAATTCACTGGGAGAGCCTGAAAACATGTGATGTGGGATCTTTCCTCTCCCTGGAATCTGACTTTCCCATTGGCTGAAAAAAACTGCTCAGTCCTGAAATCACCTGGAAATGCGCACAATGGCGACCCTTTGTCAGGACAGGCAGTGCCTGCGTCTACCTGATGACTGATAATGAGATCTGCCAGCACAGTACAGACCTAACTCCCCACCCCCCTCCTCTGGGCTGATGTAGACGGATGTAATCTGCAGAGGACTGATGTCAGTGCCGGGACCCCCCACTGCTGCGTACAGCTGAATACAGACATGGATGGGGGATGGGGGATGTACACAGCTAGAAATATGACGATGAAGAATGATTGATGGATGGCGGGGATGATGAAGGAGGAGGAGGAGGATGATGATGAAGGAGGAGGATGATGAGGGAGGAGGAGGAGGAGGAGGATTATGATGATGAAGGAGGAGGAGGAGGATGAAGGAGGAGAAGAAGGAGGAGGAGGATGATGATGAAGGAGGAGGAGGAGGAGGAGGATGAAGGAGGAGGAGGAGGATGAAGGAGGAGGAGGAGGATGAAGGAGGAGAAGAAGGAGGAGGATGAAGGAGGAGAAGAAGGAGGAGGATGAAGGAGGAGAAGAAGGAGGAGGAGGAGGAGGAGGAGGATGATGGAGGAGAAGGAGGAGGAGGAGGAGGATGATGGAGGAGAAGGAGGAGGAGGAGGATAATGATGACGGAGGAAAAGGAGGAGGAGGATGATGATGATGATGGAGGATGATGGGAGGATGATGGGAGGAGGAGGATGATGGGAGGAGGAGGATGATGGGAGAATGATGGAGGAGAAGGAGGTGGAGGAGAAGGAGGAGGAGGAGGATGACGGAGGAAAGGAGGAGGAGGAGGATGATGATGATGGAGGATGATGGAGGAGGAGGAGGAGGATGATGGAGGAGGAGGAGGAGGATGATGGAGGAGGAGGAGGAGGATGATGGGAGGAGGAGGATGATGGGAGGAGGAGGATGATGGGAGGAGGAGGATGATGGGAGGAGGAGGAGGATGGGAGGAGGAGGAGGAGGATGATGGGAGGAGGAGGATGATGGGAGGAGGAGGAGGATGGGAGGAGGAGGAGGATGATGGGAGGAGGAGGAGGAGGATGGGAGGAGGAGGAGGATGATAGGAGGAGGAGGATGATGATGGAGGAGGAGAAGGAGGAGGATGATGATGAAGGAGGAGGATGATGGAGGAGAAAGAGGAAGAGGATGATGATGATGGAGGAGAAGGAGGAGAAGGATGATGATGAAGGAGAAGGAGGATGATGAAGGAGAAGGAGGATGATGAAGGAGAAGGAGAAGGAGGATGATGATGGAGGAGAAGGAGGAGGATGATGATGGAGGAGAAGGAGGAGGATGATGATGGAGAAGAAGGAGGAGGATGATGATGGAGAAGAAGGAGGAGGATGATGATGGAGGAGAAGGAGGAGGATGATGTTGGAGGAGAAGGAGGAAGAGGATGATGATGGAGGAGGAGGAGGAAGAGGAGGATGATGGAGGAGAAGGAGGAGGATGATGGAGGAGAAGGAGGAGGAGGAGGATGATGGAGGAGTAGGAGGAGGAGGAGGATGATGGAGGAGAAGGAGGAGGAGGAGGATGATGGAGGAGGAGAAGGAGGAGGATGAGGATGATGATGACGGAGGAAAAGGAGGAGGAGGATGATGATGGAGGATGATGGAGGAGGAGGAGGAGGATGATGGGAGGAGGAGGAGGATGATGGAGGAGGAGGATGATGGAGGAAAAGGAGGAGGAGGATGAGGATGATGGAGGAGGAGGAGGATGATGGGAGGAGGAGGAGAAGGAGGAGGATGATGATGAAGGAGGAGGATGATGAAGGAGGAGAAAGAGGAAGAGGAGGATGATGATGATGATGATGGAGGAGAAGGAGGAGAAGGATGATGATGAAGGAGAAGGAGGATGATGAAGGAGAAGGAGGATGATGAAGGAGAAGGAGAAGGAGGATGATGATGGAGCAGAAGGAGGAGGATGATGATGGAGGAGAAGGAGGAGGATGATGATGGAGGAGAAGGAGGAGGATGATGATGGAGGAGAAGGAGGAGGATGATGTTGGAGGAGAAGGAGGAAGAGGATGATGATGGAGGAGGAGGAGGAAGAGGAGGATGATGGAGGAGAAGGAGGAGGATGATGGAGGAGAAGGAGGAGGAGGAGGATGATGGAGGAGTAGGAGGAGGAGGAGGATGATGGAGGAGAAGGAGGAGGAGGAGGATGATGGGAGGAGGAGGAGGATGATGGAGGAGGAGGATGACGGAGGAAAAGGAGGAGGAGGATGAGGATGATGGAGGAGGAGGAGGATGATGGGAGGAGGAGGATGATGGGAGGAGGAGGAGAAGGAGGAGGATGATGATGAAGGAGGAGGATGATGAAGGAGGAGAAAGAGGAAGAGGAGGATGATGATGATGATGATGATGATGGAGGAGAAGGATGATGATGAAGGAGGAGGAGGATGATGAAGGAGAAGGAGGATGATGAAGGAGAAGGAGGATGATGAAGGAGAAGGAGGATGATGAAGGAGAAGGAGGAGGATGATGGAGGAGAAGGAGGATGATGGAGGAGAAGGAGGAGGATGATGATGGAGGAGAAGGAGGATGATGATGAAGGAGAAGGAGGAGGATGTACATCGCCCCCTGTATGTAGAATGGAGCCCCCTCTGCTCACCCCTGAGATGGACTATGGGAGGTGTAGTAGGGACTACATATAATCTACAGACTATAGGACAATGACTGTGAGACACGAAGTAAGGACTTTGGGATGTTGAATAGCGATTGAGGGAGGCGGAGTAGGGACTGCGGGACGCGGAGTACGGATTGCGGGACGCGGAGTACGGACTGCGGGACGCGGAGTAGAGATTGCGGGACGCGGAGTAGAGATTGCGGGACGCGGAGTAGAGATTGCGGGACGCGGAGTAGAGATTGCGGGACGCGGAGTAGGGACTGCGGGACGCGGAGTAGGGACTGCGGGACGCGGAGTAGGGACTGCGGGACGCAGAGTAGGGACTGCGGGACGCAGAGTAGGGACTGCGGGACGCAGAGTAGGGACTGCGGGACGCAAAGTAGGGACTGCTGGACGCAGAGTAGGGATTGGGATAGGGACTGCAGGACGTAAAGTAGGGATTGTGGGAGGATGGATGGGGGAGGAGCCGGGGGTCACTGTGATTGGAGGAGATCTCGGTGGGCGGGGACACGATCTAGAGAAAGTATTACATTGTATCTGTAGAAGAGGAAACATTCCCGGATGTCAGATCTCCGTACAGAGGGATGGAGGAGGGGAGCGATGATCGCACACACACACCGATCTCTCCCCCTCCCCCCGGTATGTCCCGGGTCTCTCCCCTCCCCCCGCTCTCACCTGTCCCGCTCCAACTGTCCGTCCATCTCCGCTATCCGCCTTCCGCCTTCCACACTCAGCCGATCCGGCCCCGCCCACCGCCTGTCATTCAGACCGCCCACCACATACCAAGCTATTGGCGTAATACTCCGCCCCTCTCCATGTAACCCCGCCCCCTGTACAGCTCTATAGGACGGACGGTGTCTACACGGGCTGCGCCCGGATTCTCCGCTCTGTGTTGTCATTAGAAGAGTGAAAAGAGCTGCGGGGAAAAGAATCAACCCCCCCCCCCCCCTCACATCAACCAATCACTGAGGATTGTCAGAGACTGCAGACATGATACAGGAGATGGTCAGAGACTGCGGACATGATACAAGAGATGGTCAGAGACTGCAGACATGATACAAGAGATGGTCAGAGACTGCAGACATGATACAAGAGATGGTCAGAGACTGCAGACATGATACAAGAGATGGTCAGAGACTGCAGACATGATACAAGAGACGGTCAGAGACGGCAGACATGATACAAGAGACGGTCAGAGACTGCAGACATGATACAAGAGATGGTCAGAGACGGCAGACATGATACAAGAGACGGTCAGAGACTGCAGACATGATACAAGAGATGGTCAGAGACGGCAGACATGATACAGGAGATGGTCAGAGACGGCAGACATGATACAGGAGACGGTCAGAGACTGCAGACATGATACAGGAGATGGTCAGAGACTGCAAACATGATACAGGAGATGGTCAGAGACTGCAGACATGATACAGGAGATGGTCAGAGACTGCAGACATGGTACAGGAGATGGTCAGAGATTGCAGACATGATACAGGAGACGGTCAGAGACTGCAGACATGATACAGGAGACGGTCAGAGACTGCAGACATGATACAAGAGACGGTCAGAGACTGCAGACATGATACAGGAGATGGTCAGAGACTACAGACATGGTACAGGAGATGGTCAGAGACTGCGGACATGGTACAGGAGATGGTCAGAGACTGCAGACATGATACAAGAGACGGTCAGAGACTGCAGACATGATACAAGAGACGGTCAGAGACTGCGGACATGATACAGGAGATGGTCAGAGACTGCAGACATGATACAGGAGATGGTCAGAGACTGCAGACATGATACAAGAGACGGTCAGAGACTGCGGACATGATACAGGAGATGGTCAGAGACTGAAGACATGATACAGGAGATGGTCAGAGACTGCAGACATGATACAGGAGATGGTCAGAGACTGCAGACATGATACAGGAGATGGTCAGAGACTGCAGACAGGATACAAGAGACGGTCAGAAACTGCAGACATGATACAAGAGATGGTCAGAGACGGCAGACATGATACAAGAGACGGTCAGAGACTGCAGACATGATACAAGAGATGGTCAGAGACGGCAGACATGATACAGGAGATGGTCAGAGACGGCAGACATGATACAAGAGACGGTCAGAGACTGCAGACATGATACAGGAGACGGTCTGAGACTGCAAACATGATACAGGAGATGGTCAGAGACTGCAGACATGATACAGGAGATGGTCAGAGACTGCAGACATGGTACAGGAGATGGTCAGAGATTGCAGACATGATACAGGAGACGGTCAGAGACTGCAGACATGATACAGGAGACGGTCAGAGACTGCAGACATGATAGAGGAGACGGTCAGAGACTGCAGACATGATACAGGAGACGGTCAGAGACTGCAGACATGATACAAGAGACGGTCAGAGACTGCAGACATGATACAGGAGATGGTCAGAGACTGCAGACATGATACAGGAGATGGTCAGAGACTGCAGACATGATACAGGAGATGGTCAGAGACTGCGGACATGGTACAGGAGATGGTCAGAGACTGCAGACATGATACAAGAGACGGTCAGAGACTGCGGACATGATACAAGAGATGGTCAGAGACTGCAGACATGATACAGGAGATGGTCAGAGACTGCAGACATGATACAAGAGACGGTCAGAGACTGCGGACATGATACAGGAGATGGTCAGAGACTGCAGACATGATACAGGAGATGGTCAGAGACTGCAGACATGATACAAGAGACGGTCAGAGACTGCGGACATGATACAGGAGATGGTCAGAGACTGCAGACATGATACAGGAGATGGTCAGAGACTGCAGACATGGTACAGGAGATGGTCAGAGACTGCGGACATGATACAGGAGATGGTCAGAGACTGCAGACATGATACAGGAGATGGTCAGAGACTGCAGACATGATACAAGAGACGGTCAGAGACTGCGGACATGATACAGGAGATGGTCAGAGACTGAAGACATGATACAGGAGATGGTCAGAGACTGCAGACATGATACAGGAGATGGTCAGAGACTGCAGACATGATACAGGAGATGGTCAGAGACTGCAGACAGGATACAAGAGACGGTCAGAAACTGCAGATATGATACAAGAGACGGTCAGAGACTGCAGACATGATACAAGAGATGGTCAGAGACGGCAGACATGATACAGGAGATGGTCAGAGACTGCAGACATGATACAAGAGATGGTCAGAGACTGCAGACATGATACAAGAGATGGTCAGAGACTGCAGACATGATACAAGAGATGGTCAGAGACTGCAGACATGATACAAGAGATGGTCAGAGACGGCAGACATGATACAAGAGACGGTCAGAGACTGCAGACATGATACAAGAGATGGTCAGAGACGGCAGACATGATACAGGAGATGGTCAGAGACGGCAGACATGATACAGGAGACGGTCAGAGACTGCAGACATGATACAGGAGATGGTCAGAGACTGCAAACATGATACAGGAGATGGTCAGAGACTGCAGACATGATACAGGAGATGGTCAGAGACTGCAGACATGGTACAGGAGATGGTCAGAGATTGCAGACATGATACAGGAGACGGTCAGAGACTGCAGACATGATACAGGAGACGGTCAGAGACTGCAGACATGATACAAGAGACGGTCAGAGACTGCAGACATGATACAGGAGATGGTCAGAGACTACAGACATGGTACAGGAGATGGTCAGAGACTGCGGACATGGTACAGGAGATGGTCAGAGACTGCAGACATGATACAAGAGACGGTCAGAGACTGCAGACATGATACAAGAGACGGTCAGAGACTGCGGACATGATACAGGAGATGGTCAGAGACTGCAGACATGATACAGGAGATGGTCAGAGACTGCAGACATGATACAAGAGACGGTCAGAGACTGCGGACATGATACAGGAGATGGTCAGAGACTGAAGACATGATACAGGAGATGGTCAGAGACTGCAGACATGATACAGGAGATGGTCAGAGACTGCAGACATGATACAGGAGATGGTCAGAGACTGCAGACAGGATACAAGAGACGGTCAGAAACTGCAGACATGATACAAGAGATGGTCAGAGACGGCAGACATGATACAAGAGACGGTCAGAGACTGCAGACATGATACAAGAGATGGTCAGAGACGGCAGACATGATACAGGAGATGGTCAGAGACGGCAGACATGATACAAGAGACGGTCAGAGACTGCAGACATGATACAGGAGACGGTCTGAGACTGCAAACATGATACAGGAGATGGTCAGAGACTGCAGACATGATACAGGAGATGGTCAGAGACTGCAGACATGGTACAGGAGATGGTCAGAGATTGCAGACATGATACAGGAGACGGTCAGAGACTGCAGACATGATACAGGAGACGGTCAGAGACTGCAGACATGATAGAGGAGACGGTCAGAGACTGCAGACATGATACAGGAGACGGTCAGAGACTGCAGACATGATACAAGAGACGGTCAGAGACTGCAGACATGATACAGGAGATGGTCAGAGACTGCAGACATGATACAGGAGATGGTCAGAGACTGCAGACATGATACAGGAGATGGTCAGAGACTGCGGACATGGTACAGGAGATGGTCAGAGACTGCAGACATGATACAAGAGACGGTCAGAGACTGCGGACATGATACAAGAGATGGTCAGAGACTGCAGACATGATACAGGAGATGGTCAGAGACTGCAGACATGATACAAGAGACGGTCAGAGACTGCGGACATGATACAGGAGATGGTCAGAGACTGCAGACATGATACAGGAGATGGTCAGAGACTGCAGACATGATACAAGAGACGGTCAGAGACTGCGGACATGATACAGGAGATGGTCAGAGACTGCAGACATGATACAGGAGATGGTCAGAGACTGCAGACATGGTACAGGAGATGGTCAGAGACTGCGGACATGATACAGGAGATGGTCAGAGACTGCAGACATGATACAGGAGATGGTCAGAGACTGCAGACATGATACAAGAGACGGTCAGAGACTGCGGACATGATACAGGAGATGGTCAGAGACTGAAGACATGATACAGGAGATGGTCAGAGACTGCAGACATGATACAGGAGATGGTCAGAGACTGCAGACATGATACAGGAGATGGTCAGAGACTGCAGACAGGATACAAGAGACGGTCAGAAACTGCAGATATGATACAAGAGACGGTCAGAGACTGCAGACATGATACAAGAGATGGTCAGAGACGGCAGACATGATACAGGAGATGGTCAGAGACGGCAGACATGATACAAGAGACGGTCAGAGACTGCAGACATGATACAGGAGACGGTCAGAGACTGCAAACATGATACAGGAGATGGTCAGAGACTGCAGACATGATACAGGAGATAGTCAGAGACTGCAGACATGGTACAGGAGATGGTCAGAGATTGCAGACATGATACAGGAGACGGTCAGAGACTGCAGACATGATACAGGAGACGGTCAGAGACTGCAGACATGATAGAGGAGACGGTCAGAGACTGCAGACATGATACAGGAGACGGTCAGAGACTGCAGACATGATACAGGAGACGGTCAGAGACTGCAAACATGATACAGGAGATGGTCAGAGACTGCAGACATGATACAGGAGATGGTCAGAGACTGCAGACATGATACAAGAGACGGTCAGAGACTGCAGACATGATACAGGAGATGGTCAGAGACTGCAGACATGATACAGGAGATGGTCAGAGACTGCAGACATGATACAAGAGACGGTCAGAGACTGCAGACATGATACAGGAGATGGTCAGAGACTGCAGACATGATACAGGAGATGGTCAGAGACTGCAGACATGATACAGGAGATGGTCAGACTGCAGACATGATACAGGAGATGGTCAGAGACTGCAGACATGATACAGGAGATGGTCAGAGACTGCAGACATGATACAGGAGATGGTCAGAGACTGCAGACATGATACAGGAGATGGTCAGAGACTGCAGACATGGTACAGGAGATGGTCAGAGACTGCGGACATGATACAAGAGACGGTCAGAAACTGCAGACATGATACAAGAGATGGTCAGAGACGGCAGACATGATACAAGAGACGGTCAGAGACTGCAGACATGATACAAGAGATGGTCAGAGACGGCAGACATGATACAGGAGATGGTCAGAGACGGCAGACATGATACAAGAGACGGTCAGAGACTGCAGACATGATACAGGAGACGGTCAGAGACTGCAAACATGATACAGGAGATGGTCAGAGACTGCAGACATGATACAGGAGATGGTCAGAGACTGCAGACATGGTACAGGAGATGGTCAGAGATTGCAGACATGATACAGGAGACGGTCAGAGACTGCAGACATGATACAGGAGACGGTCAGAGACTGCAGACATGATACAAGAGACGGTCAGAGACTGCAGACATGATACAGGAGATGGTCAGAGACTGCAGACATGATACAGGAGATGGTCAGAGACTGCAGACATGATACAGGAGATGGTCAGAGACTGCGGACATGGTACAGGAGATGGTCAGAGACTGCAGACATGATACAAGAGACGGTCAGAGACTGCGGACATGATACAGGAGATGGTCAGAGACTGCAGACATGATACAGGAGATGGTCAGAGACTGCAGACATGATACAAGAGACGGTCAGAGACTGCGGACATGATACAGGAGATGGTCAGAGACTGCAGACATGATACAGGAGATGGTCAGAGACTGCAGACATGATACAAGAGACGGTCAGAGACTGCGGACATGATACAGGAGATGGTCAGAGACTGCAGACATGATACAGGAGATGGTCAGAGACTGCAGACATGGTACAGGAGATGGTCAGAGACTGCGGACATGATACAGGAGATGGTCAGAGACTGCAGACATGATACAGGAGATGGTCAGAGACTGCAGACATGATACAGGAGATGGTCAGAGACTGCAGACAGGATACAAGAGACGGTCAGAAACTGCAGACATGATACAAGAGATGGTCAGAGACGGCAGACATGATACAAGAGACGGTCAGAGACTGCAGACATGATACAAGAGATGGTCAGAGACGGCAGACATGATACAGGAGATGGTCAGAGACGGCAGACATGATACAAGAGACGGTCAGAGACTGCAGACATGATACAGGAGACGGTCTGAGACTGCAAACATGATACAGGAGATGGTCAGAGACTGCAGACATGATACAGGAGATGGTCAGAGACTGCAGACATGGTACAGGAGATGGTCAGAGATTGCAGACATGATACAGGAGACGGTCAGATACTGCAGACATGATACAGGAGACGGTCAGAGACTGCAGACATGATAGAGGAGACGGTCAGAGACTGCAGACATGATACAGGAGACGGTCAGAGACTGCAGACATGATACAAGAGACGGTCAGAGACTGCAGACATGATACAGGAGATGGTCAGAGACTGCAGACATGATACAGGAGATGGTCAGAGACTGCAGACATGATACAGGAGATGGTCAGAGACTGCGGACATGGTACAGGAGATGGTCAGAGACTGCAGACATGATACAAGAGACGGTCAGAGACTGCGGACATGATACAGGAGATGGTCAGAGACTGCAGACATGATACAGGAGATGGTCAGAGACTGCAGACATGATACAAGAGACGGTCAGAGACTGCGGACATGATACAGGAGATGGTCAGAGACTGCAGACATGATACAGGAGATGGTCAGAGACTGCAGACATGATACAAGAGACGGTCAGAGACTGCGGACATGATACAGGAGATGGTCAGAGACTGCAGACATGATACAGGAGATGGTCAGAGACTGCAGACATGGTACAGGAGATGGTCAGAGACTGCGGACATGATACAGGAGATGGTCAGAGACTGCAGACATGATACAGGAGATGGTCAGAGACTGCAGACATGATACAAGAGACGGTCAGAGACTGCGGACATGATACAGGAGATGGTCAGAGACTGAAGACATGATACAGGAGATGGTCAGAGACTGCAGACATGATACAGGAGATGGTCAGAGACTGCAGACATGATACAGGAGATGGTCAGAGACTGCAGACAGGATACAAGAGACGGTCAGAAACTGCAGATATGATACAAGAGACGGTCAGAGACTGCAGACATGATACAAGAGATGGTCAGAGACGGCAGACATGATACAGGAGATGGTCAGAGACGGCAGACATGATACAAGAGACGGTCAGAGACTGCAGACATGATACAGGAGACGGTCAGAGACTGCAAACATGATACAGGAGATGGTCAGAGACTGCAGACATGATACAGGAGATGGTCAGAGACTGCAGACATGGTACAGGAGATGGTCAGAGATTGCAGACATGATACAGGAGACGGTCAGAGACTGCAGACATGATACAGGAGACGGTCAGAGACTGCAGACATGATAGAGGAGACGGTCAGAGACTGCAGACATGATACAGGAGACGGTCAGAGACTGCAGACATGATACAGGAGACGGTCAGAGACTGCAAACATGATACAGGAGATGGTCAGAGACTGCAGACATGATACAGGAGATGGTCAGAGACTGCAGACATGATACAAGAGACGGTCAGAGACTGCAGACATGATACAGGAGATGGTCAGAGACTGCAGACATGATACAGGAGATGGTCAGAGACTGCAGACATGATACAAGAGATGGTCAGAGACTGCAGACATGATACAGGAGATGGTCAGAGACTGCAGACATGATACAGGAGATGGTCAGAGACTGCAGACATGATACAGGAGATGGTCAGACTGCAGACATGATACAGGAGATGGTCAGAGACTGCAGACATGATACAGGAGATGGTCAGAGACTGCAGACATGATACAGGAGATGGTCAGAGACTGCAGACATGATACAGGAGATGGTCAGAGACTGCAGACATGGTACAGGAGATGGTCAGAGACTGCGGACATGATACAAGAGACGGTCAGAGACTGCGGACATGATACAGGAGATGGTCAGAGACTGCAGACATGGTACAGGAGATGGTCAGAGACTGCGGACAATATACAAGAGACGGTCAGAGACTGCGGACATGATACAGGAGATGGTCAGAGACTGCAGACATGGTACAGGAGATGGTCAGAGACTGCGGACATGATACAAGAGACGGTCAGAGACTGTGGACATGATACAGGAGATGGTCAGAGACTGCAGACATGATACAAGAGACGGTCAGAGACTGCGGACATGATACAGGAGATGGTCAGAGACTGCGGACATGATACAAGAGACGGTCAGAGACTGCGGACATGATACAGGAGATGGTCAGAGACTGCAGACATGGTACAGGAGATGGTCAGAGACTGCGGACATGATACAAGAGACGGTCAGAGACTGCGGACATGATACAGGAGATGGTCAGAGACTGCAGACATGATACTGGAGATGGTCAGAGACTGCGGACATGATACAGGAGATGGTCAGAGATTGCGGACATGATACAGGAGATGGTCAGAGACTGCAGACATGGTACAGGAGATGGTCAGAGACTGCGGACATGATACAAGAGACGGTCAGAGACTGCGGACATGATACAGGAGATGGTCAGAGACTGCAGACATGATACAGGAGATGGTCAGAGACTGCAGACATGGTACAGGAGATGGTCAGAGACTGCAGACATGATACAAGAGACGGTCAGAGACTGCGGACATGATACAGGAGATGGTCAGAGACTGCAGACATGATACAGGAGATGGTCAGAGACTGCAGACATGATACAAGAGACGGTCAGAGACTGCAGACATGATACAGGAGATGGTCAGAGACTGCAGACATGATACAGGAGATGGTCAGAGACTGCAGACATGATACAAGAGACGGTCAGAGACTGCGGACATGATACAGGAGATGGTCAGAGACTGCAGACATGATACAGGAGATGGTCAGAGACTGCAGACATGATACAAGAGACGGTCAGAGACTGCGGACATGATACAGGAGATGGTCAGAGACTGCAGACATGATACAGGAGATGGTCAGAGACTGCAGACATGATACAAGAGACGGTCAGAGACTGCGGACATGATACAGGAGATGGTCAGAGACTGCAGACATGATACAGGAGATGGTCAGAGACTGCGGACATGATACAGGAGATGGTCAGAGACTGCAGACATGGTACAGGAGATGGTCAGAGACTGCGGACATGATACAAGAGACGGTCAGAGACTGCGGACATGATACAGGAGATGGTCAGAGACTGCAGACATGATACAAGAGACGGTCAGAGACTGCGGACATGATACAAGAGATGGTCAGAGACTGCAGGCATGATACAGGAGATGGTCAGAGACTGCGGACATGATACTGGAGATGGTCAGAGACTGCAGACATGATACAGGAGATGGTCAGAGATTGCGGACATGATACAGGAGATGGTCAGAGACTGCAGACATGATACAGGAGATGGTCAGAGACTGCAGACATGATACAAGAGACGGTCAGAGACTGCGGACATGATACAGGAGATGGTCAGAGACTGCAGACATGATACAAGAGACGGTCAGAGACTGCAGACATGATACAGGAGATGGTCAGAGACTGCAGACATGATACAAGAGACGGGCAGAGACTGCGGACATGGTACAGGAGATGGTCAGAGACTGCGGACATGATACAGGAGATGGTCAGAGACTGCAGACATGATACAGGAGATGGTCAGAGACTGCAGACATGATACAAGAGACGGTCAGAGACTGCGGACATGATACAGGAGATGGTCAGAGACTGAAGACATGATACAGGAGATGGTCAGAGACTGCAGACATGATACAGGAGATGGTCAGAGACTGCAGACATGATACAGGAGATGGTCAGAGACTGCAGACAGGATACAAGAGACGGTCAGAAACTGCAGATATGATACAAGAGACGGTCAGAGACTGCAGACATGATACAAGAGATGGTCAGAGACGGCAGACATGATACAGGAGATGGTCAGAGACGGCAGACATGATACAAGAGACGGTCAGAGACTGCAGACATGATACAGGAGACGGTCAGAGACTGCAAACATGATACAGGAGATGGTCAGAGACTGCAGACATGATACAGGAGATGGTCAGAGACTGCAGACATGGTACAGGAGATGGTCAGAGATTGCAGACATGATACAGGAGACGGTCAGAGACTGCAGACATGATACAGGAGACGGTCAGAGACTGCAGACATGATAGAGGAGACGGTCAGAGACTGCAGACATGATACAGGAGACGGTCAGAGACTGCAGACATGATACAGGAGACGGTCAGAGACTGCAAACATGATACAGGAGATGGTCAGAGACTGCAGACATGATACAGGAGATGGTCAGAGACTGCAGACATGATACAAGAGACGGTCAGAGACTGCAGACATGATACAGGAGATGGTCAGAGACTGCAGACATGATACAGGAGATGGTCAGAGACTGCAGACATGATACAAGAGACGGTCAGAGACTGCAGACATGATACAGGAGATGGTCAGAGACTGCAGACATGATACAGGAGATGGTCAGAGACTGCAGACATGATACAGGAGATGGTCAGACTGCAGACATGATACAGGAGATGGTCAGAGACTGCAGACATGATACAGGAGATGGTCAGAGACTGCAGACATGATACAGGAGATGGTCAGAGACTGCAGACATGATACAGGAGATGGTCAGAGACTGCAGACATGGTACAGGAGATGGTCAGAGACTGCGGACATGATACAAGAGACGGTCAGAGACTGCGGACATGATACAGGAGATGGTCAGAGACTGCAGACATGGTACAGGAGATGGTCAGAGACTGCGGACATGATACAAGAGACGGTCAGAGACTGCGGACATGATACAGGAGATGGTCAGAGACTGCAGACATGGTACAGGAGATGGTCAGAGACTGCGGACATGATACAAGAGACGGTCAGAGACTGCGGACATGATACAGGAGATGGTCAGAGACTGCAGACATGATACAAGAGACGGTCAGAGACTGCGGACATGATACAGGAGATGGTCAGAGACTGCAGACATGATACAAGAGACGGTCAGAGACTGCGGACATGATACAGGAGATGGTCAGAGACTGCAGACATGGTACAGGAGATGGTCAGAGACTGCGGACATGATACAAGAGACGGTCAGAGACTGCGGACATGATACAGGAGATGGTCAGAGACTGCAGACATGATACTGGAGATGGTCAGAGACTGCGGACATGATACAGGAGATGGTCAGAGATTGCGGGCATGATACAGGAGATGGTCAGAGACTGCAGACATGGTACAGGAGATGGTCAGAGACTGCAGACATGATACAAGAGACGGTCAGAGACTGCGGACATGATACAGGAGATGGTCAGAGACTGCAGACATGATACAGGAGATGGTCAGAGACTGCAGACATGGTACAGGAGATGGTCAGAGACTGCAGACATGATACAAGAGACGGTCAGAGACTGCGGACATAATACAGGAGATGGTCAGAGACTGCAGACATGATACAGGAGATGGTCAGAGACTGCAGACATGATACAAGAGACGGTCAGAGACTGCAGACATGATACAGGAGATGGTCAGAGACTGCAGACATGATACAGGAGATGGTCAGAGACTGCAGACATGATACAAGAGACGGTCAGAGACTGCGGACATGATACAGGAGATGGTCAGAGACTGCAGACATGATACAGGAGATGGTCAGAGACTGCAGACATGGTACAGGAGATGGTCAGAGACTGCAGACATGATACAAGAGATGGTCAGAGACTGCGGACATAATACAGGAGATGGTCAGAGACTGCAGACATGATACAGGAGATGGTCAGAGACTGCAGACATGATACAAGAGACGGTCAGAGACTGCGGACATGATACAGGAGATGGTCAGAGACTGCAGACATGATACAGGAGATGGTCAGAGACTGCAGACATGATACAAGAGACGGTCAGAGACTGCGGACATGATACAGGAGATGGTCAGAGACTGCAGACATGATACAGGAGATGGTCAGAGACTGCAGACATGGTACAGGAGATGGTCAGAGACTGCGGACATGATACAGGAGATGGTCAGAGACTGCAGACCTGATACAGGAGATGGTCAGAGACTGCAGACATGATACAAGAGACGGTCAGAGACTGCAGACATGATACAGGAGATGGTCAGAGACTGCAGACATGATACAGGAGATGGTCAGAGACTGCAGACATGATACAGGAGATGGTCAGACTGCAGACATGATACAGGAGATGGTCAGAGACTGCAGACATGATACAGGAGATGGTCAGAGACTGCAGACATGATACAGGAGATGGTCAGAGACTGCAGACATGATACAAGAGATGGTCAGAGACTGCAGACATGGTACAGGAGATGGTCAGAGACTGCGGACATGATACAAGAGACGGTCAGAGACTGCGGACATGATACAGGAGATGGTCAGAGACTGCAGACATGGTACAGGAGATGGTCAGAGACTGCGGACATGATACAAGAGACGGTCAGAGACTGCGGACATGATACAGGAGATGGTCAGAGACTGCAGACATGGTACAGGAGATGGTCAGAGACTGCGGACATGATACAAGAGACGGTCAGAGACTGCGGACATGATACAGGAGATGGTCAGAGACTGCAGACATGATACAAGAGACGGTCAGAGACTGCGGACATGATACAGGAGATTGTCAGAGACTGCAGACATGATACAAGAGACGGTCAGAGACTGCGGACATGATACAGGAGATGGTCAGAGACTGCAGACATGGTACAGGAGATGGTCAGAGACTGCGGACATGATACAAGAGACGGTCAGAGACTGCGGACATGATACAGGAGATGGTCAGAGACTGCAGACATGATACTGGAGATGGTCAGAGACTGCGGACATGATACAGGAGATGGTCAGAGATTGCGGACATGATACAGGAGATGGTCAGAGACTGCAGACATGGTACAGGAGATGGTCAGAGACTGCAGACATGATACAAGAGACGGTCAGAGACTGCGGACATGATACAGGAGATGGTCAGAGACTGCAGACATGATACAGGAGATGGTCAGAGACTGCAGACATGGTACAGGAGATGGTCAGAGACTGCAGACATGATACAAGAGACGGTCAGAGACTGCGGACATAATACAGGAGATGGTCAGAGACTGCAGACATGATACAGGAGATGGTCAGAGACTGCAGACATGATACAAGAGACGGTCAGAGACTGCAGACATGATACAGGAGATGGTCAGAGACTGCAGACATGATACAGGAGATGGTCAGAGACTGCAGACATGATACAAGAGACGGTCAGAGACTGCGGACATGATACAGGAGATGGTCAGAGACTGCAGACATGATACAGGAGATGGTCAGAGACTGCAGACATGGTACAGGAGATGGTCAGAGACTGCAGACATGATACAAGAGATGGTCAGAGACTGCGGACATAATACAGGAGATGGTCAGAGACTGCAGACATGATACAGGAGATGGTCAGAGACTGCAGACATGATACAAGAGACGGTCAGAGACTGCGGACATGATACAGGAGATGGTCAGAGACTGCAGACATGATACAGGAGATGGTCAGAGACTGCAGACATGATACAAGAGACGGTCAGAGACTGCGGACATGATACAGGAGATGGTCAGAGACTGCAGACATGATACAGGAGATGGTCAGAGACTGCAGACATGGTACAGGAGATGGTCAGAGACTGCGGACATGATACAGGAGATGGTCAGAGACTGCAGACCTGATACAGGAGATGGTCAGAGACTGCAGACATGATACAAGAGACGGTCAGAGACTGCGGACATGATACAGGAGATGGTCAGAGACTGAAGACATGATACAGGAGATGGTCAGAGACTGCAGACATGATACAGGAGATGGTCAGAGACTGCAGACATGATACAGGAGATGGTCAGAGACTGCAGACAGGATACAAGAGACGGTCAGAGACTGCAGACATGATACAAGAGACGGTCAGAGACTGCAGACATGATACAAGAGATGGTCAGAGACGGCAGACATGATACAGGAGATGGTCAGAGACGGCAGACATGATACAAGAGACGGTCAGAGACTGCAGACATGATACAGGAGACGGTCAGAGACTGCAAACATGATACAGGAGATGGTCAGAGACTGCAGACATGATACAGGAGATGGTCAGAGACTGCAGACATGGTACAGGAGATGGTCAGAGATTGCAGACATGATACAGGAGACGGTCAGAGACTGCAGACATGATACAGGAGACGGTCAGAGACTGCAGACATGATACAGGAGACGGTCAGAGACTGCAGACATGATACAGGAGATGGTCAGAGACTGCAGACATGATACAGGAGACGGTCAGAGACTGCAGACATGATACAGGAGACGGTCAGAGACTGCAAACATGATACAGGAGATGGTCAGAGACTGCAGACATGATACAGGAGATGGTCAGAGACTGCAGACATGATACAAGAGACGGTCAGAGACTGCAGACATGATACAGGAGATGGTCAGAGACTGCAGACATGATACAGGAGATGGTCAGAGACTGCAGACATGATACAAGAGACGGTCAGAGACTGCAGACATGATACAGGAGATGGTCAGAGACTGCAGACATGATACAGGAGATGGTCAGAGACTGCAAACATGATACAGGAGATGGTCAGAGACTGCAGACATGATACAGGAGATGGTCAGAGACTGCAGACATGATACAGGAGATGGTCAGAGACTGCAGACATGATACAGGAGATGGTCAGAGACTGCAGACATGATACAAGAGATGGTCAGAGACTGCGGATATGATACAAGAGATGGTCAGAGACTGCAGACATGGTACAAGAGATGGTCAGAGACTGCAGACATGGTACAGGAGATGGTCAGAGACTGCAGACATGATACAGGAGATGGTCAGAGACTGCAGACATTATACAGGAGATGGTCAGAGACTGCAGACATGATACAGGAGATGGTCAGAGACTGTGTACACAGGGCTGGTGCAAGGATTTTTGACACCCTAGGTCAGGGGTCCTCAAACTACGGCCCGCGGGCTGCCAGCATCCCAATCACAGCCCACCATCCGGCGGGCCTCAGCCATTGCAGAACCCAGTGGGACACTGGGCTGGCGTCACATCATCTGACCTAAAGCAGAACGAGCCGAGGCCTCAGCATTATGATGCGGAGGAGGATTTAACTTCCTCCTCCTCCCTCGCTCCGCCCTGAGTGGTTTAGCTCCTCCCACATCCTCCATCATCTCAGACGGCATGGTCAGAGGGGAAAGAACTGCCGGGACTCGAGAACTGGGGGGGAGGTGGACTGAGTGCCAGGGATGGATCATGGGGGAGCCAGGCACTGCAGAGAGACCCATACAAAGTGAGGGGTTCATGCTGGGACTTGTAGTCCTTAACTTTTGGTGGATGTGACCCCCCCATAAGTGAAGAACTACTGGTTCCCAGCATGAACCGCTCACAGCTGAGGATGCGATACCCCCCCCCCCCCCAACTAGTTAAGGACTACAGGCCCCACTAGTAGTCCTTCGCCTTTGGGGGGGGGGAGGCTCACAGCTTTAGATCTAAGGGGTTCATGATGGGACTAGTAGTTCTTTGTCTTTGGGGGGGGCTCACAGCTTTATATCTAAGGGGTTCATGATGGGACTAGTAGTCCTTCATCTTTGGGGGGGGCTCACAGCTTTAGATCTAAGGCATTCATGATGGGACTAGTAGTCCTTCATCTTTGGGGGGTGGGGTCTCACAGCTTTAGATCTAAGAGGTTCATGATGGGACTAGTAGTCATTTGTCTTTGGGGGGGGGGCTCACAGCTTTAAATCTAAGGGGTTCATGATGGGACTAATAGTCCTTCGTCTTTGGGGGGGGGCTCACAGCATTAGATCTAAGGGGTTCATGATGGGACTAATAGTCCTTCGTCTTTGGGGGGGGGGGGGCTCACAGCATTAGATCTAAGAGGTTCATGATGGAACTAGTAGTGCTTCGTCTTTTGGGGGGGCACACAGCTTTAGATCTAAGGGGTTCATGATGAGACTATTAGTCCTTCATCTTTGGGGGGACTCACAGCTTTAGATCTAAGGGGTTCATGATGGGACTATTAGTCCTTCATCTTTGGGGGTCTCACAGCTTTAGATCTAAGGGGTTCATGATGGGACTAGTAGTCCTTCATCTTTGGGGGGGGTCTCACAGCTTTAGATCTAAGGGGTTCATGATGGGACTAGTAGTCCTTCGTCTTTGGGGGGGGGGGCTCACAGCTTTAGATCTAAGGGGTTCATGATGGGACTAGTAGTCCTTCCTCTTTGGGGGGGGGCTCACAGCTTTAGATCTAAGGGGTTCATTATGGGACTAGTAGTCCTTCGTCTTTTGGGGGGCTCACAGCTTTAGATCTAAGGGGTTCATGATGGGACTAGTAGTCCTTCGTCTTTGGGGGGGGGGCTCACAGCTTTAGATCTAAGGGGTTCATGATGGGACTAGTAGTCCTTCGTCTTTTGGGGGGGCACACAGCTTTAGATCTAAGGGGTTCATGATGGGACTATTAGTCCTTCATCTTTGGGGGGACTCACAGCTTTAGATCTAAGGGGTTCATGATGGGACTATTAGTCCTTCATCTTTGGGGGGACTCACAGCTTTAGATCTAAGGGGTTCATGATGGGACTAGTAGTCCTTCATCTTTGGGGGGGGCTCACAGCTTTAGATCTAAGGGGTTCATGATGGGACTAGTAGTCATTTGTCTTTGGGGGGGGGGGCTCACAGCTTTAGATCTAAGGGGTTCATGATGGGACTAGTAGTCCTTCATCTTTGGGGGGGGCTCACAGCTTTAGATCTAAGGGGTTCATGATGGGACTAGTAGTCCTTCATCTTTGGGGGGGGCTCACAGCTTTAGATCTAAGGGGTTCATGATGGGACTAGTAGTCATTCGTCTTTGGGGGGGGGGGGCTCACAGCTTTAGATCTAAGGGGTTCATGATGGGACTAGTAGTCCTTCAGTTTTTTTTTGGGGGGGGGGTCACATTCTTAGATCTCAGGGGCTCATGCTGGGACTTGTAGTCCATCGCTTTTGGGAGGTATGAACTTCCTAAAAGTGAAGGACTATAAATCCCAGCATGAGCTCCTGAGATCTAAAAATGTGACCCCTTAGATCTCACGGATTCATGCTGAGACTTATAGTCATTCATTAGTTGGGGGGGGGTCAGGTCTCCAGCTCTGAGGGGTTCATACGGGGACTTGTCTGCACTGCTTGCACTTTAATTCCTGAGGCCATGGTTGTATTTAACCACTTAAGGACCGCCCACCGCAGTTTTACTGCGGCAGACAGCCCCTCCTGCGCAAACCGGTATAGCCCTACGTCGGTGGCGTGCCTGCTGCTAGGGGGGCGAGCGTGAGCCGATGCACGGGTCAAGTGGCTCTGATTGCCGCCGGCCACCTGCGATCGCTCCCCGCTGAGAGAGAAGAGCGGTCGGATGTTGTAAACACAGCTGACCGTTCTTCTCTCTGGAATGATCACAGAGCGCCTGTAATCCTTCTATATAGGATCACAGGTCTCTATAGTCATTTCTCAAGCCACGCCCCCATACAGTTAGAAAACACCCTCTAGGCTTACATTTAACCCCTTGATCACCCCCAGTGTTAACCTTTTCCCTGCTAGTGTCATTATTACAGTAACAGTGCATATTTATAGCACTGATTACTGCAGTAATGTCACTGGTACCCCCAAAAGTGTAAAAAATGTCAGTTAGGGGTCCGAACTGTCCGCCGCAATGTCGCAGTCCTGTTAAAAATCGCAGATCACCGCCATTACTAATAAAACCAAAAAATAAATAAAAAGTCTACAAATCTATCCCGTAGTTTGTAAACGCTATAACTTTTGCGCAAACCAATTAACATACGCTTTTGGGAATTTTTTTTTTTACCAAAAATTTGTAGCAGAATACAAATTGGCCTAAAATGATGAAAAAATTCGATTTTTAAATTTTTTTTTTTTTTTGGGGGGATGTGAAAAATATTTTTTTTTCAGAATTGTCGCTATTTTTTTGGTTATAGCGCAAAATCTAAAAATCGCAGAGGTGATCAAATACCACCAAAAGAAATCTCTATTAGTGGGGAAAAAAAAGACATCAATTTTATTTGGGTACAGCGTCGCACGACCGCGCAATTGTCAGTTAAAGTAACGCAGTGCCGAATTGCAAAAAATGGCCTGGTCATTAAGGGGGCAAATCCTTCCGGTCCAGAACTGGTTAATGTGCATATCTGGTGTATATAACAGAGCATCTCATTAGCCAATAGCAGGCCCAGTGCTTCCCACTGAAATACTTATACGTTTATGTTGATTAAAATCGTTCTTCATTTTAAAATATTTTATTGTTTTTCCTGTTTTTTTGTGCACTACAAATAAAATATGTGCATAGGAGTTCGGTCATATTTTTTTTTTCAAACTATATTCCGGCCCCCAACAGTGTCTGAGGGACAGTGAACTGGCCCCCCCTGTTTAAAAAGTTTGGGGGCCCCCCTGCCCTAGGTGAAACCTAATTTTCCCGCACCCTTGGCTCCTCCCCTGACTCCACCACTTTGCCCTGCCCATGTACACCCCACCTTTTTAATGACTGCTACCATTTTGGGGGGTGGAGTCAGTCACTTGCCCAGGAACTTAAGGGAACTCTTAAGGCGTCAGCATACCAAGACATTTTGGACAACTTCATGCTCCCAACTTTGTGGGAAGAGTTTGGGGATGGCCCCTTCCTGTTCCAACATGACTGCCCACCAGTGCACAAAGCAAGGTCCATAAAGACATGGATGAGTGAGTTTAGGGTGGAGGAACGTGACTGGCCTGCACAGAGTCCTGACCTCAACCAGATAGAACACCTTTGGGATGAGTTAGAGTGGAGACGGCGAGCCAGGCCTTCTTGTCCAACATCAGTGCCTGACCTCACAAATGCGCTTCTGGAAGAATGGTCAAACCCATGGTCATTCCCATAGACACTCCTAAAACTTGCGGACAGCCTTCCCAGAAGAGATGAAGCTATTATAGATGCGATGGGTGGGCCAACTCAATATTGAACCCTACGGACTAAGACTGGGGTGCCTTTAACCACTTCAGCTCCAGAAGGTTTACCCTTCCTTTATGACCAGGCCAGTGTTTTGCGATACGGCACTGTGTTACTTTGACAATTGCGCGACACTGTACCGAAATAAAATGTATGTCTTTTTTCTCACTAATGGAGCTTTCTTTTGGTGGTATTTGATCACCTCTGTGTTTTTCTGTTAGGGTTTAAAGGGATGAGGAGGCAACCCTAGTCTCCGCTCTAATTCATCCCAAAGGTGTTCTATCGGGTTGAGCTCAGGACTCTGTGCAGGCCAGTCAAGTTCCTCCACCCCCAAACTCACTCATCCATGTCTTTATGGACCTTGCTTTGTGCACTGGTCAAAATCATTTGGTGGAGGGGGGATTATGGTGTGGGGTTGTTTTTCAGGGGTTGGGCTTGACCCCTTAGTTCCAGGGAAATGTCAGTAGGGCAGTAGACGGTGTCAGTAGGGCAGTGGACGGTGTCAGTAGGGCAGAGGATGGTGTCAGTAGGGCAGTGGATGGTGTCAGTAGGGCAGTGGAAGGTGTCAGTAGGGCAGTGGACGGTGTCAGTAGAGCAGTGGATGGTGTCAGTAGGGCAGTGGACGGTTTCAGTAGGGCAGTGGATGGTGTCAGTAGAGCAGTGGACGGTGTCAGTAGGGCAGTGGACAGTGTCAGAAGGGCAGTGGACTGTGTCAGTAGAGCAGTGGACAGTGTCAGTAGGGCAGAGGACGGTGTCAGTAGGGCAGAGGACGGTGTCAGTAGAGCAGTGAATGGTGTCAGTAGAGCAGAGGATGGTGTCAGTAGGGCAGTGAATGGTGTCAGTAGAGCAGAGGACGGTGTCAGTAGGGCAGTGAATGGTGTCAGTAGGGCAGTGGACGGTGTCAGTAGGGCAGTGGACAGTGTCAGTAGAGCAGTGAACGGTGTCAGTAGGGCAGAGGACGGTGTCAGTAGGGCAGTGGACGGTGTCATTAGAGCAGTGGACGGTGTCAGTAGGGCAGTGGACGGTGTCAGTAGGGCAGTGGATGGTGTCAGTAGGGCAGAGGACGGTGTCAGTAGAGCAGAGGATGGTGTCAGTAGGGCAGTGGACGGTGTCAGTAGGGCAGTGGATGGTGTCAGTAGAGCAGAGGGCGGTGTCAGTAGAGCAGAGGACGGTGTCAGTAGAGCAGTGAATGGTGTCAGTAGGGCAGTGGATGGTGTCAGTAGAGCAGAGGATGGTGTCAGTAGAGCAGTGAATGGTGTCAGTAGAGCAGAGGATGGTGTCAGTAGGGCAGTGAATGGTGTCAGTAGAGCAGAGGACGGTGTCAGTAGGGCAGTGAATGGTGTCAGTAGGGCAGTGGACGGTGTCAGTAGGGCAGTGGACAGTGTCAGTAGAGCAGTGAACGGTGTCAGTAGGGCAGAGGACGGTGTCAGTAGGGCAGTGGACGGTGTCATTAGAGCAGTGGACGGTGTCAGTAGGGCAGTGGACGGTGTCAGTAGGGCAGTGGATGGTGTCAGTAGGGCAGAGGACGGTGTCAGTAGAGCAGAGGATGGTGTCAGTAGGGCAGTGGACGGTGTCAGTAGGGCAGTGGATGGTGTCAGTAGAGCAGAGGGCGGTGTCAGTAGAGCAGAGGACGGTGTCAGTAGAGCAGTGAATGGTGTCAGTAGGGCAGTGGATGGTGTCAGTAGAGCAGAGGACGGTGTCAGTAGAGCAGTGGATGGTGTAAGTAGGGCAGTGGACTGTGTCAGTAGGGCAGTGGACTGTGTCAGTAGGGCAGAGGACAGTGACAGTAGAGCAGAGGACGGTGTCAGTAGAGCAGAGGATGGTGTCAGGGATCCCTAAAGACGTCATACGTTTGATGACGAAACGCGTCGGATCACGCACTATGACCACGTCACTTCCGACTACTGAAATGCAGCCGGAACGCATACCGGCCACCGCATTGTTTCCTGGTTTTAGCCGAACTTTCTGAGTTTTAAATGTGCCTACTATTTTTGATTAAACAATGTTTGTACATACTACACCAAGAGTCTCCCTACTTCCTTGTGCCCCATTTGAGAACACCACATCCACCAAGAGGACATACAGTGGACGTGCCATCCGGTTCCTCCAGGATAGTGGAATGGATCCTCAAATATATCCCAGTGGGATTCACATAGGGAACGGTTGTGGGAAGAATAGGAACCATTCCAAAGACCATTTACCCGAGCTAGACCCCAAGGGGTCGTCTGGTAAGTGGGTGCATAACTCGGTGACGGATTCCCCCCCAGTGTTTGACACTGCATGTGGACGTTCCTTTGCACTGAGCACGCAGCACTTTGGAATTATCTTGATTTATTGCACATTTGCACCAGCACCTTATATTTGAACTATTTATTACCAAACACGGACACTTTAAGTTTTAATACTCTGAAGAACCAGTTGGGGGTTCACTCTTTAAAGGTTTTGATTTAAGTGCATTGGTATAATTTATGTGAATTGTCAATTTATAATTTGTAGTTGATGGTGTTTATTAACCACTTAAGCCCTGGAAGATTTTACCCCCTTCCTGACCAGGGCCTATTTTGCAATTCGGCACTGCGTGATTTTAACGGACAATTGCGCGGTCGTGCGACGCTGTACCTAAACGAATTTGACGTCCTTTTTCTCCCACAAACAGAGCTTTCTTTTGGTGGTATTTGATCACCTGTGCGATTTTTTGATCATGCGCTATAAACAAAAAAAGAGCGTCAATTTTGCAAAAATAACAATATTTTTGACATTTTTTTATGAAATTCCCCCCCAAAAAATGTAAAATCAAAATTTTTTAACATTTTTGGCCAATTTGTTTTATGCTACATATGTTTGGTAAAAAAATCGCAAAAAGCGTATTTTGATTGGTTTGCGCAAAAGTTATCGCGTTTACTAACAAAGGGAACGATTTTTGTCATTTTTGTTGTTTTTTTTTTTAACGCGTAATGGCGGCGATCTGCGATTTTTTTTTGCGGTACTGCGACATTGCGGCTGACAGATCAGACCCTTGACTGACATTTTTGACACTTTTGGGGTTACCAGTGACATCAGTAATTAGTGCTATACATATGCACTGTTACTGTAAAAATGACACTGGCAGGGAAGGGGTTAACTTTTTTGCGAGGGAGGGGCTATGTGTGTCCCTAGGGGCGTGGTTCTAACTGTGATTGGATGTGGCTTGAGATGTATGAACAGTGATCAATGGTCCTACATAGTAGAACCGTATGATCATCATTCATACACCGGGGAGAATGACAGGCGGCTTGTTTACAATAGTCGCCTGCCTTTCTCCCTCTCCACCGACAATCGTAAATGACCGGCGGACGATCATGTCCGCCGGTCACTCACGCGGGGGGGTCCGTGACCACTCGGGAGCGGGAGCGCGCCTCCGGGGGCGTGCGCTCGCTCCCTAGACCCTCACAGGCTAGCGACGTAGTACTACGTCACTCTGCCTGTGAGGGGCTGACCGCCGCAGTAAATAGTCGTGCGGCGGTCGGCAACTGGTTAAGACACTTGAATATCTTTGAGCGCTGTCTCCCCTTCCCAATTTCACTAGACATTATTTGGCCCTCAGTAGACAATTTGGGGTCCCCCATTCAGTTTTGCCCACCTCCTGTATTGGAGGGGAGGGGAGAGTCACTTCACTTCTATAGTGCGCCCCCCAATGGAGGATTGTGGGAGTTGTAGAAATCTATAATAAGTAGACACAACACACAGATACAAAGAGTTGGTTTTTATTTTTTCAAAAAGGAAAAATCTTCAGTTCTTCAATGCAGACGACTCCCGACATTACTGCGCCCTCTTTAGGTCTTTCATCGCCACTATAGCTGCGTTACGCCCTGACGCTCCCATGACTCCGCCCCCTAAAGGGAAAAAATAAGCATTGTTCAATGTCTTTATAGAGGAGCACTCCGCAGTCAGGGAGATTTGATGGATAAATATTTTATCGGATCCTTTGTATTTTATTTTCTCCTTTAGTTGTCTTTGTTGGTCCATAGAGGGGTGGAGCTTTAGCCATTGATTCTGATCATGTAATGGCGGATCCTGCGTCATCTGACCACCAATACGGCATTAATAATTATGGCAGTGACACCTCACACACTATAGATTAAGATCTAACCCCAATCACTAAATCCTCCTGGAAGATTTATTATGTTATTTCAATCTTTCTAAATCTGCAGCTTTGACTAAAAGAATACCCGACGCTGCCGCCATGAGGATCCTCGTGCATCCACTTCCTGTTGTTGGGTGACAACACTCTGTCACCGCCCCCAGTTTTGCATCCACTTCCTGTTGTTGGGTGACAACACTCTGTCACTGCCCCCAGTTTTGTTTCGGAGTTGTCATCCTATCATGTGAAGCCATTAGCACTCCTATCAACACACATTATAGGTAGGTAATCCATCATTGTTACTATCAGGAAGCCAATACACAGCAATAATGGGAGCTGGTTCTGGGGCAAGTAGACTGAAAGAGGCTGCAGGAGATCAGCATCACAGGGATGCAAAAAAAAAGGATAAAAAAGTGAAAGTAGTATTTTAAAAGGAAAACATTTGATAGTTTATGATACACAGCTTTAGCAGACACAATGTTATTTACAGGGCAACCGGAAAGTATTCACAGTGCTTGTCTTTTTCCACATTTTCTTATGTTACAGCCTTATTCCAAAATTGAATAAATTCATTATTTTCCTCAAAATTCTACAAACAATACCCCAAACGTGAAAGAAGTTTGTTTGAAATCTTTGCAAATTTATTAAAAATAAAAAACGAAAAAACATTACATGTACATAAGTATCACAGCCTTTGCTCAATGCTTTGGTGAAGCCCCTTCGGCACCAATTACAGGCAAAAAATTGGGGGAGCAAACCCTGAACTTGTATATCTAAAGCCGGTGCAGCTATGGACCAAGCAACATGTATATTAAAAAAGAATAGCGCACACAGCCTCAAGTCTTTTTGAGTATGATGCTACAAGCTTGGCAACACCTATTTTTTGGCAGTTTCTCCCATTCTTCTTTGCAGGACTCCTCAAGCTCCATCAGGTTGGACGGGGAGCGTCGGTGCACAGCCATTTTCAGATCTCTCCAGAGATGTTCAATCAGGTTCAAGTCTGGGCTCTGGCTGGGCCACTCAAGGATATTCACAGAGTTGTCCCATAGCCACTCTTTTATTATCTTGGCTGTGTGCTTAGGGTCGTTTTCCTGTTGGAAGATGAACCTTCACCCCAGTCTAAGGTCCAGAGCGCTCTGGAACAGGTTTTCATCAAGGATTTCTCTGTACATTGCTGAATTCATCTTACCCTCGATCCTGACTAGTCTCCTAGTTCCTGCCACTGAAAAACATCCCCACAGCATGATGCTGCCTCCACCATGCTTAACTGTAGGGATGGTATTGGCCAGGTGATGAGCGGTGCCTGGTTTTCTCCAGACATGACGCTTGCCATTTAGGCCAAAGAGTTTGATCTTTGTTTCATCAGACCAGAGAATTTTGTTTCTCATGGTCTGAGAGTCCTTCAGGTGCCTTTTGGCAAACTCCAGGTGGACTGTCGTGCCTTTTACTGAGGAGTGGCCTCTGTCTGGCCACTCAACCATACAGGCCTGATTGGTGGAGTGCTGCAGAGATGGTTGTTCTTCTGGAAGGTTCTCCTCTCTCCTTACAGAGAAATGCTGGAGCTCTGTCAGAATGATCATCGGGTTCCTGGTCACCTTCATGACTAAGACCCTTCTTCCCCGATCGCTCAGTTTGGCCGGGCAGCCCACTCTAGGAAGAGTCCTGGTGGTTCCAAACTTCTTCCATTTACGGATAATGGAGGCCACTGTGCTTATTGGAACCTTCAATGCAGCAGAAATTCTTCTGTACCCTTCCCCAGAAATGCTGGAGCTCTGCCAGAGTGTTCATCGGGTTCTTGGTCACCTTCATGACTAAGACCCTTCTTCCCCGATCGCTCAGTTTGGCCGGGCAGCCCACTCTAGGAAGAGTCCTGGTGGTTCCAAACTTCTTCCATTTACGGATAATGGAGGCCACTGTGCTCATTGGAACCTTCAATGCAGCAGAAATTCTTCTGTACCCTTCCCCAGAAATGCTGGAGCTCTGCCAGAGTGATCATCGGGTTCTTGGTCACCTTCATGACTAAGACCCTTCTTCCCCGATCGCTCAGTTTGGCCAGGCAGCCCGCTCTAGAAAGAGTCCTGGTGGTTCCAAACTTCTTCCATTTACGGATAATGGAGGCCACTGTGCTTATTGGAACCTTCAATGCTGCAGAAATTCTTCTGTACCCTTCCCCAGATCTGTGCCCCTCCATACAATTCTGTCTCGTAGGTCTACAGACAATTCTTGGACTTCATGGCTTGGTTTGTGCTCTGACATGCACTGGTAACTGTGGGACCTTATATAGACAGGTGTGTGCCTTTCCAAATCATGTCCAATCAACTGAATTTACAACAGGTGGAGTCCAATCAAGTCATAGAAACATCTAAAGGATGATTAGTGGAAACAGGATGCCTCTGAGCTCAAATTTGCTTGTCATGGCAAAGGCTGTGATACTTATGTACATGGGATTTTTTCCTTTTTTATTTGTAGTAAATTTGCAAAGATTTCAAACAAGCGTCTTTCACATTGTCATTATAGGGGATTGTTTGTAGAATTTTGAGGAAAATAATGAATTTAATCAATTTTGGAATAAGACTGTAACATAACAAAATGTGAAAAAAAAAGTGAAGTGCTGTGAATACTTTCCGTCGAACTGTAGAATGTGGAGGTATATTGTAGGTGTGTCTTCTACAACCCTTATTCCAAAAAAGTCGGGCGCTGTGTAAAATCTACATAAAAAAAGAATGCAATGATCTGCAAATTTTATAAACCCATATTTATTTCACAATAGAAAATATATTAAATGTTTAAACTGGACAATTTTAAGAAAAAATCAGGCAATTGTGAAATTGATGGCAGCAACATGTCTCCAAAAAGTTGGGGCGGGGCCATGTTTAGCACGGTTTAGCTGTCAGGGCTTGCCTCCTACTATTTACAAGCAGCTCTTTTCTTTCAGTGCACAAAGGCTGCTCAGCTGTCAGTTAATTACCAACCACTCATTCTTTCCATAATGACTCACCTGGTTACCATTACCTTCCTTATTAGCCCAGCCTACAGCCAGCCCCTTTTTTGCTATTTAAACAGCTTTGCTCATTTCCTCTGTGCCCTTGAGTGGTCTATGATCTCCAGTGTATTCCTGTGAATGACTTGTCCTGGCTGACTTTTCTTCTGATGCCTGTTCCTGTTTTTGCTCCTGACTATGCTGACTTCTGGTTTCCTGACCTGACCTGTCTGATTACCTGTTTTAACTGCACTGTCTCTGCCTAGGACCATTAGGGACCGGAGAGGGTGGGGGGGGGCAGTAGAGATCATGGGGGCTGGAAACAGCACAGGGGGGACTGGAGAACAGCCAACAAAGGGGGGAATGGAGAGAGCACAGAAGTTGCCAGGGAAGATCACAGGGGGGCCAAGAGAAAGCAGAGGGGCCATGGGCAGCAGAAGGAAGCTGGACAGGAGGGGCAGCATATAGAGGAGCTGATGCCCTCCATGTTCCTCCTGCAGCCGTTGAATGCCTGCAGGAGGGAGAAGAGGAGAAGCAGGTATTGAGTGGCTGCAGGTAGAACATGGAGGGCATCAGTTCTTCTATATGCTGCCCCTCCTGTCCAGATGTAGAGGGGTGCCACAGGGCCCCCTGGAGCATGGGGCTGGGTCTCAATGGTGACCCCTGTAGTTACACCCCTGGCATAAGGACTACAGAGTTCATGTTGGTTGAGCGAGTTTAGTTCCACTTTGAGTGTCTATTCTGTAGCACCTGTTTTGCACTTCCTATTTTCTTTCCTAGGTGAGAAAGATGTCAACCCCCCCCAGCATACTGATGTCACACATCTCTGGAGTCTCTGAGACAACCAGCAGCACCAGGAACTCACCACTGCATGTCATAAGGGCGATCAGCTGGCACAAAGAGACCGGAGAAGACAGCTGGCCCCCTGATGACTTTAGATAAGAAGATGGTGACTGGGACCCTGAGTGCCCCCCAGAGAAGAAAGTAATTAATGAAATCTGAAATCACAGGGTGCCGGTTTGGTTGATACGTCTCTGCTCCACTACATGGGAATGTAACAATGTTTCGGATTCTGTCTATAAATACAATTTATTTTTTTGAGCTGAGTCTTCTTTTTCTAATTTTAGCAGTGTAAAGCTCAATTCACACTGGTGCGATCACAAACATTGCATGTGATTCAAACTGTATTGCTGTGCAGATCACATGCCATGTCTGTGTGATGCGAATTCAGCCGTATGGCTGCGAGATGCGAATTCAGCCGTATGGCTGCGAGATGCGAATTCAGCCGTATGGCTGAAATCGTATTGCATTTGCACCATGTGCACCAAAAATGATGAAGGACCCTTTTTTTTTTTTGGTCCGCATTAGAATCGGATCACATGGGTGTTCACACCTATGTGATCCAATTCCTGCACCATTTCACTGCGATCTGCGAAACGATCTGGGGGTGTCATTAACTTACATTGACACCCGCAGCAGTTCGCAGATATTAGAGTAAACAGTTCAGGTGCAATTCGGGAACCCGCACAGGGTTTCCCACATTGCACCAGTGTGAACCAATCCTAATTTTCTAAATAAAAAATCTTGGAAAAAAACCCATAAAAAAGTGAGAAGAAAAATATATTGAACAGAAAAACCCATCTGTATCCAGTAAAGGTGCGAATGTGCGCCCTGTCTGTTAGGACCCTTTCTCACGGAGTGGATTCGCTCGTCGGACTCCGCTAGCTCAGTAGGAATCGCTCCGTTGATCCCCGCTGAGCAGGCGGATGACAGGTCTGTCTCCGCTCACTGTGTGGACCCATCTGAGTCCCGCTCGCCTCTATGGGGAGATCGGATGAAAACGGACAGCAACCGTTTTCATCCGATCCGACCCGCTGGATGGATGGCGAACGTATCGCCATCTGTCTGTTTTCAGCGGATCTTGTCGGATCGGATGACAGATGGGTGTCAGCGGACACCCAGAGGAGAATGGGTGGCCTGATCAGGTCCACGTGAAAAACGGACAGGGGGACCTGATCGGTCCGATCATGTGAAAGGGGCCTTATCCATCGATACTTGTATACAATGTAACAATCTGAAGGAAGATCTGTTGATTTCCTAATTATGGAGAATCGCTGAGAAGAGAAATTAATTCTCATTGCCGATCACATTTATTGGTTGTAGATTTCACCATCTAGAGATGATACTTTGTACTCCTCCATCCTCTCCTACAATAAATAGGATTGCTCTGTGTGTGAGCTGTGGCCCCTCCGGGCCCCGTATACAGGTACAGGGGAGGACTGGGTCAGGAGGCAGGGGGGCAATTGCCCCCTGGGCCACTCTGATGCCCTGTAGAAAGGCTGCATCGCTTCAGCCACAGACATGCTTAAATGATTCCTAGTGAAGAGAAGTAAAAAGTCCCCGCCATTGACAGTGCTAGTTGAGGACAAGGACAGAGCGCAGGTTGGCTGAGAGGAGAATCAGTGTGATAATAACGAATATTCATTCCCTATTGTTACACATCTGGGTGGGCTCAGGGTGCAGTGCTCTGAGCCCCGAGCCCACCCGTTTTTGAAGCCGATTAGAGCCTCATTGGAATCTGAAGCTCTCCACAAGTGGTCTTTGGCTCATGGACAACTCCTCTGATTATTCTTTTCACTCCTTAGTCAGAAATCTTGCGAGGAACACCTGATCGTGGCCAGTTTATGGTGAAATGATGTTCTTTCTACTTCCAGGTTAAGGCCCCAACAGTGCTCACTGGAAAATTCAGAAGTTTAGAAATTGTTCCGTAACCAATGCTATCAGTATGTTTTGGAACAATAAGGTTCCGAAGGTCTTGAGAGAACTCTCTGCTTTTACCCATCATGAGATGTTTCTTGTGTGATACCTTGGTAATGAGACACCTTTTTATAGGCCATCATTTGAGACTCAACCAGCTGATAATAATTTGCACCTACAAGGGGCAGGATTACTGTTAGATTTCAGCCGGTGTCTTTCCATGCCTTTTTTCACCTCCCTTTCTACATGTGTTCAATACTTTTTCCCTCTGTCATTCCATTTTCTTACCTATACCTTCATTTCTGAACTTATATGTTTTGGTGTCTTTGTATGTATGGATTGAATGGGTTGTTACCGACATGTGGTGAAAATTTCATGTCAATAGCACCTTTAGAAATATATTTTATATTTAGTATATATTTTATATACTTATGTTACTCGTATCATGTTTGCACATACACTATATTGTCAAAAGTATTGGGACGCCTGCCTTTACATACACGTGAACTTTACTGGCATCCCAGTCTTAGTCCATAGGGTATAATATTGAGTTGGCCCACCCTTTGCAGCTATAACAGCTTTAACTCTAATTTATCCCAAAGGTGTTCTATCTGGTTGAGGTCAGGACTCTGTGCAGGTCAGTCAAGTTCCTCCACCCCAAAATCCCTCATCCCTGTCTTTATGGACCTCGCCCCGTGCACTGGTCCACATCATTTGGTGGAGAGGGATTATGGTGTGGGGTTGTTTTTCGGAGGTTGGGCTTGGCCCCTTGCTTCCAGTAAAGGGTGTCAGCATACCAAGACATTTTGGGCAATTTCATGCTACCAACTTTGTGGGAACAGTTTGGGGATGGCCCCTTCCTGTTCCAACATGACTGCCCACCAGTGCACAAAGCAAGGTCCATAAAGACATGGATGAAGGAGTTTAGAGGGGGAGGAACTTGACTGGCCTGCACAGAGTCCTGACCTCAACCCGATAGAACACCTTTTGGATGAATTAGAGTGGAGACTGCAAGCCAGGCCCTCTCGTCTAACATCAGTGCCTGACCTCACAAATGCGCTTCTGGAAGAATGGTGAAACATTCCCATAGACACTCCTAAACCTTGTGGACAGCCTTCCCAGAAGAGTTGAAGCTGTTATAGCTGCAAAGGGTGGGCCAACTCAATATTGAACCCTACGGGCTAAGACTGCGGTGCCATTAAAGTTCATGTGCTTGTAAAGGCAGGCGTCCCAATACTTTTGGCAACATAGTGTATCTTTAGAATGAATGAAATGTAACAATGATAACATTTGAAAATCAATGCTAAACAACCCGGTACAATGAATGAACGCTCAACAAATCAAGTGAAGTGTTCTTTCCTTACATGAGGACGAATGCAAAACACAAAGATCTCCACTTCCTCTAATCATATCATTAACATTAAAAAGAGGAAGCTGCCAGACGTGCAGAAATATCAGGACCAAAACCAGCTACAACCGACAACCGCAATGCCAGCTTCAATCAGTCGTGCAATCAGCATTCTTGCTTGTTGCCATGTAAACACAGATTTGTCTTCCACAGATAATAATAAAACAGGAACGATTTCTCAAGGCAAAGAAGTCATCAGACCGGTTAGGTGCCGGCAGCAAGAAAACGCTCAGAAGAATTATTAATCAAATAAAGATATACTGTATATATGTGTGTGTATATATACAGTATTTCACAAAAGTGAGTACACCCCTTACATTTTTGTAAATATTTTATTATATCTTTTCATGTGACAACACTGAAGAAATGACACTTTGCTACAATGTAAAGTTAAAGTAGCGCAGTGCTGAATAGCAAAAGATGGCCTGGTCATGAAGGGGGTAAAATCTTCCAGAGGCCAAGTGGTTAAACTCATTTACGCAGGCAGTAGCAGGAACTATATATACATATATATATATATATATATATATATATATATATATATATTATATATATACTGTATATATATATATATATAATCTCACAGAAGTGAGTACACCCCTCACATTTTTGTAAATATTTTATTATATCTTTTCATGTGACAACACTGAAGAAATTACACTTTGATACAAGCTGTACACTCACTACTTTACATTGTAGAACAGTGTAAATTTGCTGTCCCCTCAAAATAACTCAACACACAGCCATTAATGTCTAAACCACTGGCAACAAAAAGTGAGTACACCCCTAAGTGACAATGTCCAAATTGGGCCCATTTAGCCACACCCCCCCCCCCACTGTCATGTGACTTGTTAGTGTTACAAGGTCTCAGATGTGAATGGGGAGCGATGTGTTAAATTTGGTGTTATCACTCTCACTCTCCCCTACTGGTCACTGGAAGTTCAACATGGCACCTCATGGCAAAGAACTCTCTGAGGATCTGAAAAAAAGAATTGTTGCTGTACATAAAGATCTTTGTTATTGTATATAAAGTTGGCCCAGACTATAAGAAGATTGCCAAGACCCTGAAACTGAGCTGCAGCACGGTGGCCAAGACCATACAGTGGATTAACAGGACAGGTTCCACTCAGAACAGGCCTCGCCATGGTCGACCAAAGAAGTTGAGTGCACGTGCTCAGCGTCATATCCAGAAGTTGTCTTTGGGGAATAGACGTATGAGTGCTGCCAGCATTGCTGCGGAGGTCGAAGGGGTGGGGGGTCAGCCTGTCAGTGCTCAGACCATACGCTGCACACTACATCAAATTGGTCTGCATGGCTGTCGTCCCAGAAGGAAGCCTCTTCTAAGGATGATGCACAAGAAGACAAGCAGACAAAGGACATGGATTACTGGAATCATGTCCTATGGTCTGATGAGACCAAGATAAACTTATTTGGTTCAGATGGTGTCAAGCGTGTGTGGCGGCAACCAGGTGAGGAGTACAAAGACAAGTGTGTCTTGCCTACAGTCAAGCATGGTGGTGGGAGTGTCATGGTCTGGGTCTGCATGAGTGCTGCCGGCACTGGGGAGCTACAGTTCATTGAGGGAACCATGAATGCCAACATGTACTGTGACATACTGAAGCAGAGCATGATCCCCTCCCTTCAGAGACTGGGCTGCAGGGCAGTATTCCAACATGATAACGACCTCAAACACACCTCCAAGACAATCACTGCCTTGCTAAAGAAGCTGAGGGTACAGGTGATGGACTGGGCAAGCATGTCTCCAGACCTAAACCCTATTGAGCATCTGTGTGGCATCCTCAAATGGAAGGTGGAGGAGCGCAAGGTCTCTAACATCCACCAGCTCTGTGATGTCATCATGGAGGAGTGGAAGAGGATTCCAGTGGCAACCTGTGAAGCTCTGGTGAACTCCATGCCCAAGAGGGTTAAGGCAGTGCTGGAAAATAATGGTGGCCACACAAAATATTGACACTTTGGGCCCAATTTGGACATTGTCACTTAGGGGTGTACTCACTTTTGTTGCCAGCGGTTTAGACAATAACGGCTTTGTGTTGAGTTATTTTGAGGGGACAGCAAATGTAAGAGTCATTTCTTCAGTGTTGTCACATGAAAAGATAGAATAAAATAGTTACAAAAATGTGAGGGGTGTACTTACTTTTGTGAGATATTGTATGTCTAAAGCACAAATCCAGTGTTGTGACATATTCATCCGCTTGATAGACTTAGACTTGGCCATTCAGACACAAGACTCCTCTCTTCCCTATGATGATCCTCTTCTTTATGCCTTTTTATCCATCTGTGGGCTTCCTGGATTGACATTTAATAACACATATTCGTTCAGGTACGCAAAATAGTTTAACCTTCCTAGCGGTATTCCCGAGCGTGGCTCGGGGTTAAATTTCAGTGGCAAAAGCGGTAACCCCGAGCCACACTCAGGGTACCGCTAGGAAGCTTGCTGGATCCTGGTAGAGGGGTGACTTACCTTGTCACCGGGATCCAGCGATGTATCCCGGCGGTGTGCGGCAGCGGATCTTCCTCCTGATCCTCTGTGTGCCCCGGCTTCCTTCTCCTGCGACGTAACATTCGCAGGGGGGTGGAACCAGCGGCAAATTCAAATGTAAAACACACCAAACACACTGATACAATTCAAAATAAAATAAATTCACATTAGTTTGCCCCCCCCCCCCCAGTTCCCTTTCCTGCAGTTTTACTGTACTTTTATGTATATATACAGTGGGTACGGAAAGTATTCAGACCCCCTTAAATGTTTCACTCTTTGTTATATTGCAGCCATTTGCTAAAATCATTTAAGTTCATTCTTCTTCCTCATGAATGTACACATAGCACCCCATACTGACAGAAAAACACAGAATTGTTGACATTGTTGCAGATTTATTAAAAAAGAAAAACTGAAATATCACATGGTCCTAAGTATTCAGACCCTTTGCTCAGTATTTAGTAGAAGCCCCCTTTTGATCTAATACAGCCAGGAGTCTTTTTGGGAAAGATGCAACAAGTCTTTCACACCTGGATTTGGGGATCCTCTGCCATTCCTCCTTGCAGATCCTCTCCAGTTCTGTCAGGTTGGATGGTAAACGTTGGTGGACAGCCATTTTTAGTTCTCTCCAGAGATGCTCAATTGGGTTTAAGTCAGGGCTCTGGCTGGCAGTGGCGGCTGGTGCTCAAAATTTTTTGGGGGGGCGCAAAAAGAAAAATGTAATAGGTATTGCTTTGCGTCAAAAAACGCAGTAAAAAATTGCGTGACCTTGAAGTCATGGTACAGGCATGGCACAGGTGATGGTAAAGGCATGGCACAGGTGATGGTACAGGAGATGGTATAGGCATGGCACAGATATGGTATAGGCGTGGCACAGGTCATGGTACAGGAGATGGTATATGCCCCCTTTCAATGCAGTGACCAGCATACATGCCCCCTTCAATGCAGAGTTCAGCGTGCATGCCCCCTTCAATGCAGAGTTCAGCGTGCGTGCCCCCTTCAATGCAGAGTTCAGCGTGCGTGCCCCCTTCAATGCAACAAACACTGTGCTGTGCCCCCTTCAATGCAATAAACACTGTGCTGTGCCCCCACAATGCAGAGTTCAGCGTGCATGCCCCCTTCAATGCAATAAACACTGTGCTGTGCCCCCTTCAATGCAATAAACACTGTGCTGTGCCCCCTTCAATGCAATAAACACTGTGCTGTGCCCCCTTCAATGCAATGAACAATGTGCTGTGCCCCCTTCAATGCAATGAGCACTGTGCTATGCCCCCTTCAATGCAATAAACACTGTGCTGTGCCCCCTTCAATGCAATAAACACTGTTCTGTGCCCCCTTCAAAGCAATAAACACTGTGCTATGCCCCCTTCAATGCAATAAACACTGTGCTGTGCCCCCTTCAATGCAATAAACACTGTGCTGTGCCCCCTTCAATGCAATGAACAATGTGCTGTGCCCCCTTCAATGCAATGAACACTGTGCTATGCCCCCTTCAATGCAATAAACACTGTGCTGTGCCCCCTTCAATGCAATAAACACTGTTCTGTGCCCCCTTCAATGCAATAAACACTGTGTTATGCCCCCTTCAATGCAATAAACACTGTGCTGTGCCCCCACAATGCAGAGTTCAGCGTGCATGCCCCCTTCAATGCAACTGTGCTGTGCCCCCTTCAATGCAATAAACACTGTGCTGTGCCCCCTTCAATGCAATAAACACTGTGCTGTGCCCCCTTCAATGCAACTGTGCTGTGCCCCCTTCAATGCAATGAACAATGTGCTGTGCCCCCTTCAATGCAATGAACACTGTGCTATGCCCCCTTCAATGCAATAAACACTGTGCTATGCCCCCTTCAATGCAATGAACACTGTGCTGTGCCCCAACAATGCAGAGTTCAGCGTGCATGCCCCCTTCAATGCAATAAACACTGTGCTGTGCCCCCTTCAATGCAATAAACACTGTGCTGTGCCCCCTTCAATGTTCAATGCAATGAACACTGTGCTGTGCCCCCTTCAATGCAATAAACACTGTTCTGTGCCCCCTTTAATGCAATGAACACTGTGCTATGCCCCCTTCAATGCAATAAACACTGTGCTGTGCCCCCTTCAATGCAATAAACACTGTGCTGTGCCCCCTTCAATGCAATAAACACTGTGATGTGCCCCCTTCAATGCAATAAACACTGTGCTGTGCCCCCACAATGCAGAGTTCAGTGTGCGTGCCCCCTTCAATGCAACTGTGCTGTGCCCCCTTCAATGCAATGAACACTGTGCTGTGCCCCCTTCAATGCAATGAACACTGTGCTATGCCCCCTTCAATGCAATAAACACTGTGCTGTGCCCCCTTCAATGCAATGAACACTGTGCTGTGCCCCCTTCAATGCAATGAACACTGTGCTGTGCCCCAACAATGCAGAGCTCAGCATGCATGCCCCCTTCAATGCAATAAACACTGTGCTGTGCCCCCTTCAATGCAATAAACACTTTGCTGTGCCCCCACAATGCATAGTTCAGTGTGCGTGCCCCCTTCAATGCAACTGTGCTGTGCCCCCTTCAATGCAATAAACACTGTGCTGTGCCCCCTTCAATGCAATAAACACTGTGCTGTGCCCCCACAATGCATAGTTCAGTGTGCGTGCCCCCTTCAATGCAACTGTGCTGTGCCCCCTTCAATGCAATGAACACTGTGCTGTCCCCCCTTCAATGCAATAAACACTGTTCTGTGCCCCCTTCAATGCAATGAACACTGTGCTATGCCCCCTTCAATGCAATGAACACTGTGCTGTGCCCCAACAATGCAGAGTTCAGCGTGCATGCCCCCTTCAATGCAATAAACACTGTGCTGTGCCCCCTTCAATGCAATGAACACTGTGCTGTGCCCCCTTCAATGCAATAAACACTGTTCTGTGCCCCCTTCAATGCAATAAACACTGTGCTGTGCCCCCTTCAATGCAATAAACACTGTGCTGTGCCCCCTTCAATGCAATGAACACTGTGCTATGCCCCCTTCAATGCAATAAACACTGTGCTGTGCCCCCTTCAATGCAATAAACACTGTGCTGTGCCCCCACAATGCATAGTCCAGTGTGCGTGCCCCCTTCAATGCAACTGTGCTGTGCCCCCTTCAATGCAATGAACACTGTGCTGTCCCCCCCTTCAATGCAATAAACACTGTTCTGTCCCCCTTTCAATGCAATGAACACTGAGCTATGCCCCCTTCAATGCAATGAACACTGTGCTGTGCCCCAACAATGCAGAGTTCAGCGTGCATGCCCCCTTCAATGCAATAAACACTGTGCTGTGCCCCCTTCAATGCAATAAACACTGTGCTGTGCCCCCTTCAATGCAATAAACACTGTGCTGTGCCCCCTTCAATGCAATGAACACTGTGCTATGCCCCCTTCAATGCAATAAACACTGTGCTGTGCCTCCTTCAATGCAATAAACACTGTGCTGTGCCCCCTTCAATGCAATGAACACTGTGCTGTGCCTCCACAATGCAATGAACACTGTGCTGTGCCCCCTTCAATGCAATAAACACTGTGCTGTGCCCCCTTCAATGCAATAAACACTGTGCTGTGCCCCCACAATGCAGAGTTCAGCGTGCATGCCCCCTTCAATGCAACTGTGCTGTGCCCCCTTCAATGTAATAAACACTGTGCAGAGTTCAGCGTGCGTGCCCCCTTCAATGCAACTGTTCCGTGCCCCCATCAATGCAGAGTTCAGCGTGCGAGCCCCTTTCAATGCAGAGCGCCACAGCATTGTCCCCAATCACTGCAGAGCGCCACAGCATTGTCCCCAATCACTGCAGAGCGCCACAGCATTGTCCCCAATGATTGCAGAGTGGGCCACAGCATTGTACCCCAATGATTGCAGAGCGCCACAGCATTGTACCCCAATGATTGCAGAGCGCCACAGCATTGTACCCCAATGATTGCAGAGCGCCACAGCATTGTCCCCCAATGATTGCAGAGCGCCACAGCATTGTCCCCCAATGATTGCAGAGCGCCACAGCATTGTACCCCAATGATTGCAGAGTGCCACAGTATTGTACCCCAATGATTGCAGAGTGGCCACAGCATTGTCCCCCAATGATTGCAGAGTGGCCACAGCATTGTCCCCCAATGATTGCAGAGCGCCACAGCATTGTCCCCCAATGATTGCAGAGCGCCACAGCATTGTCCCCCAATGATTGCAGAGTGCCACAGCATTGTCCCCCAATGATTGCAGAGTGCCACAGCATTGTATCCCAATGATTGCAGAGCGCCACAGCATTGTCCCCCAATGATTGCAGAGCGCCACAGCATTGTCCCCCAATGATTGCAGAGCGCCAGCATTGTCCCCCAATTATTGCAGAGTGCCAGCATTGTATCCCAATTATTGCAGAGTGCCACAGCATTGTCCCCCAATGATTGCAGAGCGCCACAGCATTGTCCCCCAATGATTGCAGAGTGCCAGCATTGTATCCCAATTATTGCAGAGTGCCAGCATTGTATCCCAATTATTGCAGAGTGCCACAGCATTGTCCCCCAATGATTGCAGAGCGCCACAGCATTGTCCCCCAATGATTGCAGAGCGCCACAGCATTGTCCCCCAATGATTGCAGAGTGCCACAGCATTGTCCCCCAATGATTTCAGAGTGCCACAGCATTGTCCCCCAATTATTGCAGAGTGCCAGCATTGTCCCCCAATGATTGCAGAGCGCCACAGCTTTGTCCCCCAATTATTGCAGAGTGCCAGCATTGTCCCCCAATGATTGCAGAGTGCCAGCATTGTACCCCAATGATTGCAGAGTGCCAGCATTGTACCCCAATGATTGCAGAGTGACAGCATTGTACCCCAATTATTGCAGAGTGCCCACAGCATTGTACCCCAATCGATGCAGAGACCAGCGTGCGTGCTCCCTTCAAACTTACCTGGCGGCGGCGCGGCTCAGCTTCTTCCTCCTCTTCTGCGGCGGGTCCTTCTCCCTCGTCTCGGCGGCGGGAACCGGCGGGCGGCCTCTCCTCTTCTCTGAGCAGCGGTGACGGTGAGTGACTGACGCATGCACCGGCACTGCCCCCATTGTGACGTCAGCGATATCCTGGATGATGATTGGTCCAGGCTGTAGACTGGACCAATCACAGCCAGGATATCAGAAAGTGGGTGTGTCCAATCGCAAAGACTTGCGCCCAGGTTACCCCCCAGAAGGCAGCAAATCGGCGCCTCTTCTGGGACGTAACCCCCCCCCCCCCAGCCACCAGTTCCTTCAGGCGAGGCCGGCGAACCCAGTTTTTTTTTTTGTACAACTTTATTTGTTCGTTTTGTTTTTTTTTTTTAGGGGTAGGGGGGCGGCGCCCTGGCGCCCCCTATGCACGGGCCGCCACTGCTGGCTAGGCCATTCAAGAACAGTCACGGAGTTGTTGTGAAGCCACTCCTTCGTTATTTTAGCTGTGTGCTTAGGGTCATTGTCTTGTTGGAAGGTAAACCTTCGGCCCAGTCTGAGGTCCAGAGCACTCTGGAGAAGGTTTTTGTCCAGGATATCCCTGTACTTGGCCGCATTCATCTTTCCCTCGATTGCAACCAGTCGTCCTGTCCCTGCATCTGAAAAACACCCCCACAGCATGATGCTGCCACCACCATGCTTCACTGTTGGGACTGTATTGGACAGGTGATGAGCAGTACCTGGTTTTCTCCACACATACCGCTTAGAATTAAGGCCAAAAAGTTCTATTTTGGTCTCATCAGACCAGAGAATCTTATTTCTCACCATCTTGGAGTCCTTCGGGTGTTTTTTAGCAAACTCCATGCGGGCTTTCATGTGTCTTACACTGAGGAGAGGCTTCCGTCGGGCCACTCTGCCATAAAGCCCCGACTGGTGGAGGGCTGCAGTGATGGTTGACTTTCTACAACTTTCTCCCATCTCCTGACTGCATCTCTGGAGCTCAGCCACAGTGATCTTTGGGTTCTTCTTTACCTCTCTCACCAAGGCTCTTCTCCCCCGATAGCTCAGTTTGGCCGGACGGCCAGCTCTAGGAAGGGTTCTGGTCGTCCCAAACGTCTTCCATTTGAGGATTATGGAGGCCACTGTGCTCTTAGGAACCTTAAGTGCAGCAGACATTTTTTTGTAACCTTGGCCAGATCTGTGCCTTGCCACAATTCTGTCTCTGAGCTCTTCAGGCAGTTCCTTTGACCTCATGATTCTCATTTGCTCTGACATGCATTGTGATCTGGAAGGTCTTATATAGACAGGTGTGTGGCTTTCCTAATCAAGTCCAATCAGTATAATCAAACACAGCTGGACTCAAATGAAGGTGTAGAACCATCTCAAGGATGATCAGAAGAGTTAAATATATGAGTGTCACAGCAAAGGGTCTGAATACTTAGGACCATGTGATATTTCAGTTTTTCTTTTTTAATAAATCTGCAACAATGTCAACAATTCTGTGTTTTTCTGTCAGTATGGGGTGCTATGTGTACATTCATGAGGAAGAAGAATGAACTTAAATGATTTTAGCAAATGGCTGCAATATAACAAGGAGTGAAAAATTTAAGGGGGTCTGAATACTTTTCGTACCCACTGTATATATATATATATATACACATACATACATACTTTAACTTATTTATAGTTTTTTATTATATTATAATTTATGATTTTGTGTTTCAAACTTTATCATACCCGAGATGTTATAAAGAAGAACGCACAGTCAAAAAAAATCATATGTAAATAGTTGGTTTGGGCGGCTCATTCACAAGAATTACATGCAAAATAATGGTACCGCTTTCAGCACCTAAAATCCGAAAGAATCATACCGCCGGGGGGGGTTAAGAGACTAAACGCCAGTATGACACCTGTCTGTTTATTATTGTTATTATTACTATCCATCATTACTATATAATTTATACTGACCACAATGCTGAACCTTGGCAGACTGGCTTGTCGGAGGCCAGCGGTCATCACTGGTTCTGTTCCCTGTAGCCCCTTGTGGGTGGAACGATGGGGGGGGCTCGGGTACCATTGTTGGTGGGACTTTTCGTGGCATGCAGCGGCAATTTTACTGTACATAAAACATGCCAGAGTGATACACTCTATGCATAGGCGTGCGCACAGGGTGTGCCGGGTGTACCTGGGCACACCCTAATCACCTAGTGCACATTAGCATTATCGCTCTGTGTGCGGGCGAGAAGATGGGAAAGATCTCACTCTTACCACCTCAGCCATAAGAGAAGTGCTGAAGCACTTCTCTTTCATTGTACCAGTAGGGAGATGAATGCAGGGGAGCTATAATGTATACATGTAGACAAACACATACATGTGTGTTTGAGATTTGAGGTGCACACCCTAATGCAATAGGTTGCGCACACCTATGACTCTATGCGATACACAGTGCTAGCTCCCGAAAAAATGAAACAATTATCACAAATCAACACTAAGGGCTCTTTCACACGGCCGCTCCGCTTGTCCACAAATCATCCTATTTTTTTGCGGATGATTTGCGGACATAATGTAAGTCAATGGCAGTGCGGATGTCAGCGGAATACCATCCCCTGACATCCGATTTTCTTCCTTTCAGTTCTGTTCCGTTTTTTGGAACAGAACAGAACCCTATTTTTTCATCCGTTCAAAAAACGGAAAGGAAGGAAAATCGGATGTCAGCGGTGTCATCCGCAATGCCATAGACTTACATTATGTCCGTATATCATCCGCAATTTGTGTCATCCGCTCCGTGAAAAAAAAAAAAAAAAAGTCCCGCAGCGGAGAAGAAATCCGGAGCGGCCGTGTGAAAGAAGCCTAAGAGAGAAAAAAATTGATAAATGTTAACCACTTGCCGACTGCCTAACGCCGATCTACGTCGACAGTCAGCCCCTCACAGGCAGAGTGACGTAGGTCTACGTCACTAGCTTGTGAGGGTCTAGGGAGCGAGCGCGCGCCCCCGGAGGCGCGCTCCCGCTCCCGCGTGGTCACGGACCCCCCCGCGCGTGTGACCAGCGGACCCGATGTCCGCCGGCCACTCGGCGATCGGCGGGGGAGAGGGAGAATGTCAGGCAGCTTGTGTAAACAAGCCACCTGTCATTCTCCTCGGTGTAAAGACACTGATCACACGGATCTAGTATGTAGATCCATTGATCAGTGTCCTTACAGCTCAAGCCACAGCCAATCACAGTAGAAAGCACGCCCCTAGGGATACACACAGCCCCTCCCTCCCAAATAAAGTTAACCCCTTCACTACCAGTGTATTTTTACAGTAACAGTGCATATGTATAGCACTGATTGCTGTAGAAATGTCACTGGTAACCCCAAAAGTGTCACAAATGTCAGTCAAGGGTCTGATCTGTCCGTCCCAATGTCGCAGTACCGCAAAAAAAATCGCAGATCGCCGCCATTACGCGTTAAAAAAAAAAACAACAAAAATGACAAAAATCTTTCCCTTTGTTAGTAAACGCGATAACTTTTGCGCAAACCAATCAAAATACGCTTTTTGCGATTTTTTTTTTTTTAGCAAACATATGTAGCATAAAACAAATTGGCCGAAAATTTTAAAAAATTTTGATTTTTACTTTTTTTTGGGGGGGAATTTCATATAAAAAAATGTGAAAAATATTGTTATTTTTGCAAAATTGACGCTCTTTTTTTGTTTATAGCGCGTGATCAAAAAATTGCACAGGTGATCAAATACCACCAAAAGAAAGCTCTGTTTGTGGGAAAAAAAGGACGTCAAATTCGTTTAGGTACAGCGTCGCACGACCGCGCAATTGTCCGTTAAAGTCACGCAGTGCCGAATCGCAAAATACCCCCTGGTCAGGAAGGGGGTAAAATCTTCCGGGGCTTAAGTGGTTAAGTAATATCATAAGTGCTAGTAATAAAGCATAAAGTGCTGGTGCGAAAAAAGAAAAAGGAAAGAAGGGGGTGACCCCTATAAACCCAGTGCACTCAAAAAATTCAAATTACAGTCCAGTGAAACCAGTCCAAAGGTTGATACTGTATATACTGAATCCTTCCTGGATTTCCACCAAAAGTAGTGCAATCTTCCTGCCCCTATGGTCAGTTGCATTGTGAGAATATATCCTAGGAGTAGGGGTGGTGACACCCTCTGTGAGAGAAGTGCAAAAAAATTCCTACTCACCAGACGGTGTTGATCCTTTTGTTTTCTGTAATTTTGAAAGTGTAAATGATGGAAATAAAATCTAACTTTTGTTGACATATTATAAGAATGTCTAATCTGTAATTTGATGCCTTTTGGATATTTTTCCATCTTCCCTTGGCTTCTTTATGCACATTAATACAAATTTTTACCTGGGGTGCCCAAACTTTCGATCCCCACTGTACATGTAATGTTTTTTTTTTTTTTCGTTGTTTTTTTTAAAACATTTGTAAAGATTTCAAACAAACTTCTTTCACGTTGTCATTATGAGGGATTGCTTGTAGAATTTATAACCACTTGCCAACCAGTCACGTTGACTGTACTGCGGCAAAGGGGTTCGTTATCGTCTGGCGACATAGACCTACGTCACCAGACATTCCCTTCTCTCGGCGGCACGCACGCGCCGCCGGAGGCTCGCACGCACCGCCGGAGGCTCGCTCCCGCTGTTTTTAGTCACAGCGGGAGTCGGGCCAGGGGAGCAGGGCCGGATCAAGAGCATCATGGGCTTGGTGCTGAGGATTTTGAAGGGCCTTAAGGGCTGTGCCTTGGCATGCACCCAGAGGAGGAAGGGTGCAGCCATGCATGCCTAATTCAACATGGGATGCTGTCTCTGAAGCCCATAAACACATCCATGCATCGGCAACTGTCCCTCCTTGTCCGGCCTTCACGCTGTGTGGGGAGGTTCTGAGGGAGCTGCCTGGGGAAGCGAGCATAGAAGCCAGACTTCTGTGTTTACAAGTGACAGAAGAGCGGTAACAGTGAATATGGCCAACCCGGGGCCTATATTAAGGTAGGGGCCTGGAGCTACAGCTCCAATAGCCCCTATGTTAATCTGGCCCTGCAGGGGAGGAGAGGCGGTGATCGCCGCTGCTCTTCCCCGATCGTCGGGGAATCGAGTTTGGAGATCCGCCCACTTGTGTAAACAAAGCGGGCGGATCTCCTAAGTGACGGACAGGGTCAGGTTGCAGGGTTCAGCATAGCTGAACATCCGATCTGTCCCTGTGTCACTCAGTCACCTCCCCCCACACACGTCAGTAAGCACCAGGCATACATTAACCCCTCCCTCTCCAATAAAAATTAACCCCTTCCCTGCCAGTGTCATTTTTACAGTAACAGTTCATATATATAGCACTGATTACTGCAGTAATGTCACTGGTACCCCCAAAAGTGTCAAAAATGTCAGTCAAGGGTCCGATCTGTCCGCCGCAATGTCGAAGTCCCGCAAAAAAAATCGCAGATCGCCGCCATTACTCGTTAAAAAAAAAACACCAAAAATGACAGAAATCTTTCCCTTAGTAAACGCAATAACTTTTGCGCAGACCAATCAAAATAGGCTTATTGCGTTTTTTTTTTACCAAACATATGTAGCAGAAAACAAATTGGCCTAAAATGATAAAAAATTTTGATTTTTACATTTTTTTGGGGGGGAATTTCATATAAAAAAATGTGAAAAATATTGTTATTTTTTCAAAATTGTCGCTCTTTTTTTGTTTATAGCACAAAAAGTAAAAATCGCACAGGTGATCAAATACCACCAAAAGAAAGCTCTGTTTGTGGGGAAAAAAAGGACGTCAATTTCGTTTGGGTACGGCGTTGCAATTGTCAGTTAAAGTCGCACAGTGCCGAATCGCAAAAAGTGGCCTGGACGTAAGACAGCAAAATCCTCCGGTGGTAAAGTGGTTAAGGAAAATAATGAGTTGAATCCATTTTGGAATAAGACTGTAAAATAACAAAATGTGGAACAAGGGAAGCGCTGTGAATACTTTCCGGATGCACTGTATGAAGGAAATAATTCGATCGTCCATCATATCTCACCTGGATGAGCTCCACTGCCGCACAGGTGGAGCCCTTGTATTGGAGATCTGTAATCGGAGAACCCCGGCCCCGGGCGTGCAAAATATAACTGATCCAGGGACATACTTCCATGGAAAATATTCTGTGTAGAAAAGAAAGGAGAGAACCGGGATCAGAGCCAAGCTGGAAACAAGGCTGGATTTTATGTCCAGGAAGAAAAGAGTCTCATGATATGCGTTTCTACATGTGCGGAGACCCTGATAAGCCAATCAGCATTGAGATCTAACAGACATGTTATGATTTCCATGAAGTGTTCCATTTGCCATCAGACACTGGTACCGGCCGGGCACACAGACATTTGTTGGCCAATGCCAACCAGCGATCAAGCAGATGAATTGAACCCACCACCAGCAGTTTCTGTTAAATGATAAATGTTACAGATAGTAACCTGGATTTTTGAAGGGTCGCATAAAGACATTTTAAGAACATACAAATACGTTTATACACTGGGGCCATATGGGGAGAGAGAGGATTTCAGCTGGGGGGGGGGGGCAAAGATATGTGCCAGGAGGGGAGGATTTCCGCAGGGGGTGGATTTGTACTGGGAGTGTTGTGGAAAATTTGATTGTGGACATTTCTTTAGTTAAATAGTCATAATGTCTCCCAGTGTCGGTTTTACCGATAATCGCTATTCACAGCGATTATCGCTTTAACTGTCATTGCAGGAAAGACTTGTTAGTGAAAACCTTCCATTGGGTGAGAGGGCACAATACTAGTAGCAAAGAGAGTCCATCGCACAAATCTATGTCCGCAGTTCGGGGCCCCGTACTGCTGAGATATGTTTGTGATATGGAAATTCTTATCATTTTACCAAGATTAATAGATGGCATCTTTTATTCACATTCGGATCCGTGTGACTGAAACACTGCTGCTATTATCTTATGCAGATAAAGCCTCATCAACTGGAACAAATAGAATGGTCACTATCAAATATGGTTTATATAGGAATCATGTTTGATTAGATCCACTAACAGGTAATGTTTATGGATGAACACAGACAGGTCCTTAAGATGGCAGCCATTTCTGCTCATCTCTGCACATGGCTGTGTTTCTACATAAGCACTGCCCATTGTACTTTTTGAATGTATACATGTTCTGTGATTGGTGGCTGTGAAGCCACTCCCTGTAACTCCCTTTTGTTCACTTGCTGTAAATAAACCAAGCCCTGCCCTGACACACACATGGACACAGAAGACACAGAAGATACAGGAAGCAGCACACACATAGACACAAGCTCTTACAGCCATTCATCCATGCAGACACACAGAAACTCTCACACACAAACACTTGCTCTTACCCACACTCACGCATACACAAACATACATATCCGGAGAGAGACCTGGCAGATGGCATCAATATGGCCCAGCGTGTCTGTTCCTTTTTTGTCGCCGAGCGCTTGGTAAACCCTTATACAAAAGAGCGGTACAATTGTACTTTTCAGTACAAGCTATTAATAGTGTTTGGTGCGTATTAATTTTGAGCACACTGAAGCGGGTTTCTATGCTCCAAGCCCTATTCATTTCCACGACAGGAGGAAGGGGTAATTTATGCTTAAGGGGGGGGGGGGGGGCATACATGTTTTTTTTATGGGGGGGGGTTTGCTGACACACGATCATACATCATTTTTTTTGGGGGAGGCGGGGGGCAATTTGACATCTTCACCCCGGGCTCTAGATGACCTTACCCTGGCACTACCTTCACCACGGAGTGCATTGGTCTTGGATACTAGGACCGGGCTAATTAACACGTGTGATTCATTTCGTTCTGAATTGAAATTCGGACAAATTTTTTGTTCGGATGTATCAGAATTTCCGAATTACAATAGTAACGAATTTAAACCAATCCGGAATAGTTTTCAAAATGCTATATTTAATAGTTTTCAAATTCAATTAGTTTAGAATAGAATAGAAAAGAATAGCGTAAAACAGAACAAAATAGAATATAAAATAATATAATAGTGTAAAACAGAACAGAAAAGAAAATAAAAAAAATTGAAAAAATAGAATAGAAAATATAAGAATAGAATAGAAAAGAATAGCGTAGAACAGAACAAAATAGAATAGAAAATAAAAGAACAGAATACAATAGAATATAAAATAAAAGAATATAAGTTAATAGTGTAAAACAGAGCAGAATAGAAGATAAAAAATAGAATAGAAAATAAAGGGATAAAATAGAAAATAAAATAATAGAATAGAAAAGAATAGGGTAAAACAGAACAAAATAGAATAGAAAATAAAAGAGCAGAATAAAATAGAATAGAAAATAAAAGAATATAATATAATAGTGTAAAACAGAACGGAGTAGACGATAAAAAAAATAGAAAAAAAATAGAATAGAAAATAAAAGGATAGAATAAAAAATAAAAAATAAAAGAATAGAATGGAAAATAATAGAGCAAAACAGAAACAAATAGAAAAGAATCGAGTAAAACAGAACAAAATAGAATAGAAAATAAAAGAGCAGAATAAAATAGAATAGAAAATAAAAGAATATAATATAATAGTGTAAAACAGAACGGAGTAGAAGATAAAAAAATAGAAAAAAAATAGAATAGAAAATAAAAGGATAGAATAAAAAATAAAAAATAAAAGAATAGAATGGAAAATAATAGAGAAAAACAGAAACAAATAGAAAAGAATCGAGTAAAACAGAACAAAATAGATTAGAAAATAAAATAACAGAATAAAATAGAATAGTAAATGTAAAAGGAATAGAATAGAATAGAATAAAATATAAGAATGTGACCATATATAAAATATGAGAATGTGAAATTCGAATTTCAAATAGAATAAATTTGAATTTGAATACAATAGAAAAGAATAGAATAGAAAAAAAGAATAGAAGAGAGTAGAAAATAATAGAATAGATTATAAAATAAAAAAAATATTATATAAAACAAAGGGATAAAATAGAAAATAAAAGAATAGAATATAAAATAAAAGAATAGAATAGAAAAGAATAGCGTGAAACAGAACAAAATAGAACATAAATAAAAGAACAGAATAAAATAGAATATAAAATAATATAATAGTGTAAAACAGAAGAGTAAAGAAAATAAAAAAATAGAAAAAAATAGAATAGAAAATAAAAGAATAGAATAGAATAGAAAAGGATAGCGTAGAACAGAACAAAAAGGAATAAAGATAAATAAATAATAAAAAAGAATAAATAAAGAATAGAAGAAAAATAGAAAATAATATAATAGAATAAAAAAAAAAAAGAATAGAACAGAATAAAATAGAAAGAATATAACCTTCTTCTAAAATTTGAATTTTGAATAGAATAAATTAAAATAGAAAATAAAAGAATATAATAGAAAAGAAAGGAATAGAACAGAACAGAAAATAAAAGAATATAATTGCATAGAAAAAAATTATAACCATCATCCAAAATTGGAATTTCGAATAGAATAAATTTGATTTGATTGCAATTTGAATGCAATCCGAATGGAATCCAATTCAAATTCAATCTATTAGTATTTTCCGAAATCGGATGAAATGAGTTAGATTCAACTGAATTCGGGAAAATTCAAATCGATTCAAATTTTAAAAAACAAAATTTACTCTGAAAACAAATGAAATGAAAGAAACAAATGTAACTAAACACTTTATGTAAATAACGAATCGAAACAAAATGAAACAAATATTTTCTTTCTGCACGTGTCCGCCGGCATGCATGACCAATATTTTCTTCATGGGAAATAGTTATGGGAAGTCTTTTATTTCTCATGATTTGTTAGATTAGAAGCTCACAGGTAACACCCGGGAGAAGCTCGCTGTATGTTAGGTTGTGATAATCTGTGCAATCATTTCTGTAAATTGACTTTGACACCCAAAATACCATAAAATATAAAATATAGGGTGGATGCAATCAACTCATACAGTGAATTAACAACCTTGGACAGGAGAAGTTATCTAACAAAACAAGGTAACAGAAGTGCCATCCGGTCTTCTTATGCTTTACTGGATTTTCTGCACAGTGCTTGGATAAACAACGCTTTTATGTGGCACACCTCGTTTTGCTGGAGGCATCACTTCTATGCATATAATTACAGGTAACTGCTAACCTTGTAAACTTCAGACATGAAATATGAACAAAGCACATCCCTCTATAGTGTGTACTTGCCTCAATCCAGAGCACTAATTGTCATTTCTCTCTCCTGCCTCCTTCCTCTGATATCAGCATGAGTCACCTCTGACACCAAGAGCAATATATCATTTCAATGACAACTTTTTTGTTTTGTTTTTGTTGTCATTTTTCAAACACTTGTGACAAAAAAAATTAAATATTCAATGGGCTCAACATGCCTCTCAGAAAATTCCTTGGGGTGTCTACTTTCTAAAAATAGGGTAATTTGAGGGGGGGGGGGGGGGGGTTTACTGCCCTGCCATTTTATCACTTCAAGAAATGAGATTGGCAGTCAGAAAGTAAATTCCAGTATATACACCATAGTTTGTAGGCGCTCTAACTTTTGCGCAAACCAATAAATATACGCTTATTGAGATTTTTTTTTTTATCAAAGACATGTAGCTAAATACATTTTGGCCTAAATGTATGACAAAAATTGATACATTTGATATTTTTAATAAGAATAAGTAGAAAATTTCATTTTTTTCTCCAAATTTTCGGTCTTTTTTGGTTTATATCGCAAAAAATAAAAACCGCAGAGGTGATCAAATGCCACCAAAAGAAAGCTCTATTTGTGGGGAAAAAAGGATGTAAATTTAGTTTGGGTACAGCGCTGCATGACCGCGCAATTGTCAGTTAAAATCACGCAGTGCCAAATTGCAAAAAATGCCTGGTCATTAACCACTTTACCACCGGAGGATTTTGCTTTCTTAAGTCCAGGCCACTTTTTGCGATTCGGCGCTGTGTGACTTTAACTGACAATTGCGCGGTCGTGCGACGCCGTACCCAAACAAAATTTACGTCCTTTTTTTCCCACAAACAGAGCTTTCTTTTGGTGATATCTGATCACCTGTGCAATTTTTACTTTTTGCGCTATAAACAAAAAAAGAGAGTAAATTTTGAAAAAATAACAATATTTTTCACATTTTTTTATATGAAATTCCCCCCAAAAATTTAAAAATCAAAATTTTTTTACATTTTTCGGCCAATTTGATTTCTGCTACCTATGTTTGGTAAAAAAGATCACAATAAGCGTATTTTGATTGGTTTGCGCAAAAGTTATTGCGTTTACTAACTAAGGGAAAGATTTTTGTCATTTTTGGTGTTTTTTTTAACGAGTAATGGCGGCGATCTGCGATTTTTTTTTGCGGGACTGTGACATTGTGGCGGACAAATCGGACCCTTGACTGACATTTTTGACACTTTTGGGGGTACCAGTGACATTACTGCAGTAATCAGTGCTATAAATATGCACTGTTACTGTAAAAATGACACTGGCAGGGAAGGGGTTCATTTTATTGGAGAGGGAGGGGTTAATGTATGCCTGGTGCTTACTGACGTGTGGGGGGGGAGGTGACTGAGTGACACAGGGACAGATCGCATGTTCAGCTATGCTGAACCCTGCAATCTGACCCTGCCTGTCACTTAGGAGATCCGCCCGCTCTGTTTACACAAGCAGGCGGATCTCCACACTCGATTCCCCGACGATCGGGGAAGAGCAGCGGTGATCGCCGCTGCTCCTCCCCTGGCCCGACTCCCGCTGCGACTGAATACAGCGGGTGCGAGCCTCCGCACAAGGGGAGGAGTCCAGTAACGTAGGTCTACGTCACTGGACGGGAACGAGCCACTTTGCAGCAGTAGAGGCACAGTGACTGGTCGTAAAGTGGTTAAAGAGGAAGTAAACCCAGTGTGTGTGGTTTTTTTTTTTGTTTTTTTTCCCCCACCATTGTATTCTCTAGGGCCTCTGCTTTGAAAAAATATATAATGTTTGGGGGTTCTAAGAAATTTTCTAGCAAAAAAATACTGATTGTTACATGTGAACAAAAAATGTCATAAAAGGCCTGGGGGGTGGGCATGTTTTGCCGCAATTCTGTCGCACAACAATCATGGCGGAATCACACCGCATTTCGGGTGCCGATAGGAATAAAAGCACCCAAACACACATTTTGCTGAGATTTAGAATCGCGGGCAGAATTGTGGCAACGCTGCTTGCGATTCCAAATTGCCAAGTGTAAATGCATCCTTAGTGGTGACATACAGTATCTCACAAAAGTAAGTACACCCCTCACATTATTGTAAATATTTTATTCTATCTTTTCATGTGACAACACTGAAGAAATTACACTTTGCTACAATGTAAAGTAGTGAGTGTACAGCTTGTATAACAGTGTAAATTTGCTGTCCCCTCAAAATAACTCAACACACAGCCATTAATGTCTAAACCACTGGCAACAAAAGTGAGTACACCCCTAAGTGACAATGTCCAAATTGGGCACAAAGTGTCAATATTTTGTGTGGCCACCATTATTTTCCAGCACTGCCTTAACCCTCTTGGGCATGGAGTTCACCAGAGATTCACAGGTTGCCACTGGAGTCCTCTTCCACTCCTCCATGATGACATCACAGAACTGGTGGATGTTAGAGACCTTGGGCTCCTCCACCTTCCATTTGCGGATGCCCCACAGATGCTCAATAGGGTTTAGGTCTGGAGACATGCTTGGCCAGTCCATCACCTTTACCCTCAGCTTCTTTAGCAAGGTAGTGGTCGTCTTGGAGGTGTGTTTGGGGTCGTTATCATGTTGGAATACTGCCTAAGCCCAGTCTCTGAAGGGAGGGGATCATGCTCTGCTTCAGTATGTCACAGTAAATGTTGGCATTCATGGTTCCCTCAATAAACTGTAGCTTCCCAGTGCCGGCAGCACTCACGCAGGCCCAGACCATGACACTCCAACCGCCATGTTTGACTGTAGGCAACAGGGCAGCCATCGGGGGGGACAGCCCATACACATGTAGGGGGCCCAGGGGTTCCAAGGGGCCCAGCCGCCCAGGCCACAACCAACAAGACCGAGATGTTGCTGCTGTAGTAACTAGCAATTGCTGAAGCATGGCAGCTGCAGAGTAAGCCGATGCAGCTGAAGGGATGTCTCTTTGCTGGATTGCGCTCTTTGCAAAAAATATGAGGCTGTCTCTTTGCTGGATTGTGATATCTCTTTGCTGAATATATGAGGCTGTCTCTTTGCTGGACTGGGATGTCTCTTTTCTGAATATATGAGGATGTCTCTTTAATGGATTGGATTAATTTTAAGTTGTAAGAGTGTTAAAACAGAAGTGGGTGCACTGAAGGACTCGGTGGGACGGCCAGAGGGCGGGCCCCGCAAAATGTTGGAGGTCAGGCTCAGAGGGGCCCAGGCCTAAATCTGTGTAAGGGGCCCCAAAATTTCTGATGGCTGCCCTGGTAGGCAACATACACTTGTCTTTGTACTCCTCACCTGGTTGCCACCACACACACTTGACACCATCTGAACCAAATAAGTTTATCTTGGTCTCATCAGACCACAGGACATGGTTCCAGTAATCCATGTCCTTAGTCTGCTTGTCTTCAGCAAACTGTTTGCGGGCTTTCTTGTGCATCATCTTTAGAAGAGGCTTCTTTCTGGAATGACAGCCATGCAGACCAATTTGATGTAGTGTGCAGCGTATGGTCTGAGCACTGACAGGCTGACCCCCCACCCATTCAACCTCTGCAGCAATGCTGGCAGCACTCATACGTCTATTTCCCAAAGACAACACCTGGATATGACGCTGAGCACATGCACTCAACTTCTTTGGTTGACCATGGCGAGGCCTGTTCTGAGTGGAGCCTGTCCTGTTAAACCGCTGTATGGTTTTGGCCACCATGCTGCAGCTCAGTTTCAGGGTCTTGACAATCTTCTTATAGCCTAGGCCATCTTTATGTACAGCAACAATTCTTTTTTTCAGATCCTCAGAGAGTTCTTTGCCATGAGGTGCCATGTTGAACTTCCAGTGACCAGTATGATAGAGTGAGAGCGATAACACCAAATTTAACACACCTGCTCCCCATTAACACCTGAGACATTGTAACACCAACGAGTCACATGACACTGGGGAGGGAAAGTGGCTAATTGGGCCCAATTTGGACATTGTCACTTAGGGGTGTACTCACTTTTCTTGCCAGCGCTTTAGACATTAATGGCTGTGTGTTGAGTTATTTTGAGGGGACAGCAAATTTACACTGTTATACAAGCTGTACCCTCACTACTTTACATTGTAGCAAAGTGTCATTTCTTCAGTGTTGTCACATGAAAAGATAGAATAAAATATTTACAAAAATGTGAGGGGTGTACTTACTTTTGTGAGATACCGCATGTGCTCCATTTTGTAAGACATTAGCAGTACAGGAGCTGGTTATACAATCAGAATGTACATACTCCTCCAGGGAGGCCGAATATCCTCTCCAGGTCGGGCGGTGTGAGGACGTCTCTGCCAATCACAGACGACTTGAACCCCGGAGCGTATTTCTCTATCCAGCCGAACACTGAAAAGAATGAAAGGAAATAATATCAATGCAGGTTGTCGGTTTAGCGCAGGGGGGCCAAACTCAATTTCATCGCGGGCCGCATAGACATTATAATTGCCGTCAAATGGGCAGTTGTATCTGTAAGACTAGATGTCCAGAGTACCCAATTCCCCTTACATCAGATGTCATGAGCCATTACAAGTCAAGAGTCCTCCACCCTCCCTTACATCACAGTGCACCCCCCTTACCTTGTGCTGCTGCCAGGAAGAAGCTGGGGAGGGGGGTGGGGGGGGTGGGAGCTGGGCAGCAGAAAGTGCAGAGTCTGGAGGAGGACCAAAGGAGGGCTGGAGTCTGCTGAATGCTGAGACCAGGAGAGGAGGAGGAGCTTCAGCTGCACAGAGAGGTGCAGGATCTGTAGGAGGAATTCAGTCCTCCTCCCTACTACCAGTCACTGAGACAGGGGAAGAGGGCTGGGGCAGATACAAGCCTCTCTGTGGCCGCATAGAGAAGTGCAGAATCTGGTGGAGGAGTTCTGTCCTCCTTTCTGCTGCTGACTTCTAAAACAAAGTGGGGGCAACAATGAAGGGCATTCCTGCAGCTGCAGGAGAGGTGCAGGGGCCGCATGAAATGGGCAGGAGGGCCAGATTCAGTCCCCAAGCCTTGTGTTTAACACATGTGGTTTAGAGGGTTTCAGTAAAATTGGCGTATGGCTCTACAACATCGCCCGCCGGTATTAGCCGGAGCCCAGCGGTCCACAGCACCCATCTTATACATCAAACAGAGTGATGGAGGAGCGGGAATCCTTAGGATTTGTTCTTCTAATAAAACTTCTCTTGGAGGGAAACTGTCCACCTCCGGAATTATTCACATTTTGGTGAGCCATCAGTGTGCCGGCAACTCATTTCTAATTATCCACTTGCCCTCTGGAAGATTTACCCCCTTAATGACCAGGCCATTTTTTGCGATACGGTACTGCGTTACTTTACTTGACAATTGCGCGGTTGTGCGACGTGTACCCAAATAAAATTGATGTCCATTTTTCCCACAAATAGAGCTTTCTTTTAGTGGGATTTAATCACCTCTGCGGTTTTTATTTTTTGCGCTATGAACAAAAAAATAAAAACCTACAATTTTGGAAAAAAAAAAACAATATTTCTTATTTTCTGCTACAAAACTTTAAATAAAAAAATGAAAAAAAATCTAATTTCTTTATCATTACAGGCCAATATGTTTTCTGCTACATATTTTTGGTAAAAAGAAAAAATGGTACCCTTCCCCACTTCCGGAAGACCATCCACCATAAGTTTAAGTTCCGTTCTCCTTCTCCTCCCCCCCCCCCCTGCCGCGCAGAGCCGCACATGCGCAGTAGAGAACCGGCTGTGATGCCGGTTTCCCATAGAAAGAGTTTCGGCGGCAGCACCCGGCAGCTGATCCAAAAATCGGCTGGGGTGCTGACATCGTGGGCTCCCTGGACAGGTAAGTGTCTATATATTAACCACTTAAGCCCCGGAAGATTTTACCCCCTTCCTGACCAGGGGGTATTTTGCGATTCGGCACTGCGTGACTTTAACGGACAATTGCGCGGTCGTGCGACGCTGTACCTAAACAAATTTGGCGTCCTTTTTTTCCCACAAACAGAGCTTTCTTTTGGTGGTATTTGATCACCTGTGCGATTTTTTGATCATGCGCTATAAACAAAAAAACAAAAAAAGAGCGTCAATTTTGCAAAAATAACAATATTTTTCACATTTTTTTATATGAAATTCCCCCCAAAAAAAAAGTAAAAATCAAAATTTTTTAAAATTTTCGGCCAATTTGTTTTATGCTACATATGTTTGGTAAAAAAAATCGCAAAAAGCGTATTTTGATTGGTTTGCGCAAAAGTTATTGCGCTTACTAACAAAGGGAAAGATTTTTGTCATTTTTGTTGTTTTTTTTTAACGCGTAATGGCGGCGATCTGCGATTTTTTTTGCGGGACTGCGACATTGGGGCGGACAGATCGGACCCTTGACTGACATTTTTGACACTTTTGGGGTTACCAGTGACATTTCTACAGTAATCAGTGCTATACATATGCACTGTTACTGTAAAAATACACTGGTTGTGAAGGGGTTAACTTTATTTGGGAGGGAGGGGCTGTGTGTATCCCTAGGGGCGTGCTTTCTACTGTGATTGGCTGTGGCTTGAGCTGTAAGGACACTGATCAACGGATCTACATACTAGATCCGTGTGATCAGTGTCTTTACAGCGAGGAGAATGACAGGCAGCTTGTTTACACAAGCTGCCTGACATTCTCCCTCTCCCCCGCCGATCGCCGAGTGACCGGCGGACATCGGGTCCGCTGGTCACACGCGGGGGGGGGGCCCGTGACCACGCGGGAGCGCGCCTCCGGGGGCGCGCGCTCGCTCCCTAGACCCTCACAAGCTAGTGACGTAGCCCTACGTCACTTTGCCTGTGAGGGGCTGACTGCCGACGTAGATCGGCGTTAGGCAGTCGGCAAGTGGTTAAAAGTATTTGTAGCTGCTGACTTTTTATTTTTATTTTTTTTCCTCCAGGCCGAACTCCTCTTTAATTTTGTTTCATTATATTTATGGTGTTAGAATGATTTGTTTTCAGGATTCCTTTTGTATATTCAGATTTGTTTAAAAAATTTGAATTTGATTAGTAAATTCATTATTTTTTAATTGATTCGACTTTTGGAAGTCGGCCAATTTTCATTCTGTTCTATTCTATTCTTTTCTTTCATCATCTTATTTCATTTTTCCACCTTACTGTATATATTGCAATATGTTTCCATTTCCAATTCAAATTCATTTTCAAATTAAATTTCGGATCTTTCAAATGCAATATTTCATTACGTTATTTAGTATTTTGTAATTTATTTAGGATTCCTTAACCACTTGCCGACTGCCTAACGCCGATCTACGTCGGCGGTCAGCCCCTCACAGGCAAAGTGACGTAGGGCTACGTCACTAGCTTGTGAGGGTCTAGGGAGCGAGCCCCCGGAGGCGCGCTCCCGCGTGGTCACGGACCCCCCCGCGCGTGTGACCAGCGGACCCGATGTCCGCCGGTCACTCGGCGATCGGCGGGGGAGAGGGAGAATGTCAGGCAGCTTGTGTAAACAAGCCACCTGTCATTCTCCTCGCTGTAAAGACACTGATCAAACGGATCTAGTATGTAGATTCGTTGATCAGTGTCCTTACAGCTCAAGCCACAGCCAATCACAGTAGAAAGCACGCCCCTAGGGATACACACAGCCCCTCCCTCCCAAATAAAGTTAACCCCTTCACTACCAGTGTATTTTTACAGTAACAGTGCATATGTATAGCACTGATTACTGTAGAAATGTCACTGGTAACCCCAAAAGTGTCACAAATGTCAGTCAAGGGTCCGATCTGTCCGCCCCAATGTCGCAGTACCGCAAAAAAAATCGCAGATCGCCGCCATTACGCGTTAAAAAAAAAACAACAACAATGACAAAAATCTTTCCCTTTGTTAGTAAACGCGATAACTTTTGCGCAAACCAATCAAAATACATTTTTTGCAATTTTTTTTACCAAACATAGGTAGCATAAAACAAATTGGCCGAAAATTTTAAAAAATTTTGATTTTTACTTTTTTTTGGGGGGAATTTCATATAAAAAAATGTGAAAAATATTGTTATTTTTGCAAAATTGATGCTCTTTATTTGTTTATAGCGCGTGATCAAAAAATCGCACAGGTGATCAAATACCACCAAAAGAAAGCTCTGTTTGTGGGAAAAAAAGGACGTCAAATTCGTTTAGGTACAGCGTCGCACGACCGCGCAATTGTCCGTTAAATTCACGCAGTGCCGAATCGCAAAATACCCCCTGGTCAGGAAGGGGGTAAAATCTTCCGGGGCTTAAGTGGTTAAAATTTGTTACTATTGTGAATCGGAGATTCGGATACATCCGAATCTCCGAAAAATTTAAATTTTTATATGAATTTCGATTTGTAACGAAACAGACTGCACATGTCTACTGGGCAGTTAGTGGGCTGGTAGGTGGAGGAAGTGAGGGGTGAAGTAGAGGTTTTTTGGTGGAGAAGAGTTGATGAGGATTGGATGAGAACGATGAATGGGTCTGTTTGGCAGTGCAGAGGCAGAAGTTGTGTTATTGGATTGCAGATTCACACTTAACCCTTTGATCACCCCTCGGCTAGCCCCTTCCCTGCCAGTGTCATTATTACAGTAACAGTGCATATTTCTAGCACTGATTACTGTAATAATGTCACTTGTCTCCCCAAAAGTGTCAAAAATGTCAGTCAGGGGTCCGATCTGTCCGCCGCAATGTCGCAGTCCCGCTAAAAATCGCTGATCGCCGTCATTAGTAGAAAAAAAAATAATAAATCAAAATGACATAAATCTTTCGCCTAGTTTGTAGACGCGATAACGTTTGTGCAAACCAATCAAAATACGCTTATTGGGATTTTCTTTACCAAAAATATGTAGCAGAAAACAAATTGGCCTAAAATGATGAAAAAAATTTGATTTTTAATTTTTTTTTCATTAGGAATGTTATATAGCAGAATGTGAAAAATATTGTTTTTTTTGTTTTTTCAGAATTGTCGCTCTTTTTTGTTTATAGCGCAAAAAAATAAAAATCACAGAAGTGATCAAATACCACCAAAAGAAAGCTCTATTTGTGGGGAAAAAAAAGACTTCAAGTTTATTTGGGTACAGCGTCGCATGACCGCCCAATTGTCAGTTAAAGTAACACAAAGCCTTATCGCAAAAAAATGGTAAATTCTTCCGGTCCAGAAGTGGTTAATATAACAAGTGAGACTCATCACATGGTCTCAGGACCACTCCCACATTGAAATAACAATAATAACAATAATACTAACACTGGCATTGTCATGGTTTTTTGTTAGTGTCAGAGAACAGCCCGCAGAAGAACTGGCACATCTACTAATGCCCAGCAGAATCATAGATTGGCACATAGAAGTTCGCTAATACGCATGCGCAGACGGGCACTAACGGCCAGAAAGATTCATGCACCAGTGCGCATGCGTCCGTGCCAAGGCTCACGCAATACATCACAGATTCTGGTGCCCAGTGGTCTATTTAAAGCCTGCAGAATCAGCCACCAGTACCCTAATACGCATGCGCAGACGTGCATTAACGGCCAGGAAGATTCATGCACCAGTGCGCATGCGCCCGTGCCAAGGCGCACGCAATACGTGACAGAGTCTGGCGCCCGGTGCTCTATTTAAAGCCTGCAGAATCAGCCACCAGTACCCTAATACGCATGCGCAGACGGGCACTAACTGCCGCGAAGATTCATGCGCCAGTGTGCATGTGCCTGCGCTAAGGCGAAGGCAATACGTCACAGATTCTGGTGCCCAGTGGTCTATTTAAAGCCTGCAGAATCAGCCACCAGTACCCTAATACGCATGCGCAGACGTGCATTAACGGCCAGGAAGATTCATGTACCAGTGCGCATGCGTCCGTGCCAAGGCGCACGCAATACGTGACAGAGTCTGGCGCCCGGTGCTCTATTTAAAGCCTGCAGAATCAGCCACCTGTACCCTAATACGCATGCGCAGACGGGCACTAACGGCCAGGAAGATTCATGCACCAGTGCGCATGCTTCTGTGCCAAGGCGAAGGCAATCCATCACATATTCTGGTGCCCAGTGGTCTATTTAAAGCCTGCAGAATCACCCACCAGTACCCTAATACGCATGTGCAGACGGTCACTAACAGCCAGGAAGATTCATGCACCAGTGCGCATGCGCTCGTGCCAAGGCGCACGCAATACGTGACAGATTCTGGCACCCAGTGGTCTATTTAAAGCCAGCAGAATCAGCCACTAGTTGCTGGATGACATTCAGCTCCCCCATGTGTTCCTGTTCTTGATGCTGTTGGATTTCCTATTACCAACCCGGCTTGCCTTTGACCTGTCTTATCTCCATTACCGGCTTTGACCCTCGGCTTGTTCCATTGACTCTGCTCCTGTCTGCTGTTCCCGTGTATGACCTCTGGCTTGCTCTTCTGGACTCCTCTGCTGCCTGATTATTAGTGTATGACCCCGGCTTACTCCTGACCTTGCTTGCTGCCTCGCCCTTGGCTGTTGCTTCGTGTATGACTACTGGCCTGGCTCCTGACCCTGCTCCTGGCTCTCTCTTTGGCCAATTCTCATCTGGTACATTTGAGGGACCCCTGCCCACCAGTCCATCCTGCTCATCCAGCCGACATCCAGCTGACATCTCATCACTCTGCAGCTGGCAACCCCAGCACTCTCTGTCACCACCTTTAGGTGTGCCACAAGGAAAGCCCTCTCAGCACCTCAGGCTCCGACCAGGTATGTGACAGTTAGTATTATTGTTATTTCATTGCATAGGATTATGGCCGTTCGTTCACCACTCCCACTCCCACCCATCAGTGGGAGTAGTCCTGAGACCATGTGACGAGTCTCACTTATTATAATAAATGTTTCAATGCAACATCACAGATTGGCTCTTAAGGAAGAGGGGATCTCCCTTTGAAATGCGTCAGCCATCTGTAGGGTCCCCCGGCGTGCTGGACACAGTCCCGGTGACCTGGTTGCTTTGTGTCCATCGTGGACTTTGATATGCTTTTATGAATGATTTGTTTGTGAGTATATTTCTTTCATTGTTTTACATTAATAAAGGCCACCTGGGTAATGCGCAAGGTTTTCTCTGCAAAGGTAAGACACTGCAGGGGAGGCAGATAATTAAATGGGCACTGTGTACTGAGGACTGTGATGGGGGGCTGGATTCATGAATGCAGGGATGACTGTAATTGGGAGGCATACTGCGAGAAGGATTGTGATGGGGGGGGGGGGGCATGACTGCAGGGAAGACTGTGATGCGGGGACATGACTGCAGGAAGGACTGTGATGGGGGCATGACAGCAGGAAGGACTGTGATGGGGGGGCATGACTGCAAGGGAGACTGTGATGGGGGGCATGACTGCAGGGAGGACTGTGATGGGGGGCATGACTGCAGGGAAGACTGTGATGGGGGCATGACTACAAGGGAGGACTGTGATGGGGGGCATGACTGCAGGAAGGACTGTGATGGGGGGGCATGACTGCAGGGGAGACTGTGATGCGGGGACATGACTGCAGGGAGGACTGTGATGGGGGGCATGACTGCAGGGAAGACTGTGATGGGGGCATGACTACAAGGGAGGACTGTGATGGGGGGCATGACTGCAGGGAAGACTGTGATGGAGGGGGCGTGACTGCAGGGAAGACTGTGATGGGGGGCATGACTGCAGGGAAGACTGTGCTGGGGGACATGACTGCAGGGAAGACTGTGCTGGGGGGGCGTGACTGCAGGGAAGACTGTGATGGAGGGGGCGTGACTGCAGGGAAGACTGTGATGGGCGGCATGACTGCAAGGGAGACTGTGATGGGGGGGGGGGTATGACTGCAGGGAAGACTGTGCTGGGAGGGAATGATGACTGCAAGGAGGACTGTGATGGGGGGGGGGGTGCATGACTGCATGGAAGACTGTAATGGGGGGGGGAGCATGGCTGACCCTAAAATTATGTCCCCCCCCCCCTGAAAAAAGTTCTGTGGACGCCCATGGGAGCATGACTGAAAGGAGGACTGTGATGGGGGGGGGGGGGCATGACTGCAGGGAAGACTGATGGGGGGGGACATGACTGCAGGGAAGACTGTGCTGGCAGGGAATGACTGAAAGGAGGACTGTGATGGGGGGGGGGGGGCATTACTGCAGGAAAGACTGTGCTGGGAGGGAATGACTGCTAGGAGGACTGTGATGGGGGGCAATGACTGCAATGAGGATTGTGATGGGGGGCAATGACTGCAATGAGGACTGTGATGGGGGGGGGGGATGACTGCAGGGAAGACTGTGCTGGGAGGGAATGACTGCTAGGGGGACTGTGATGGGGGACAATGACTGCAATGATTACAGTGCACTCCCCTTTATATCACAGCACTCCTTTACAGTGAAGGGGGGGGGGGGGTTGTGAGACTCCATGAACCGCCTTCCCCCCGGTCCCTGAAAAAAATTGGCTACACCAAAAGCAGTCCCTAGTGCCAAAAAGGCCGGGGGCCGCTGCTCTACAGCTCAGTAAATAAGCAGAAGCTCTGCTGACTTGTATGAAGTTTTTTTTGGTTTTCATTTTCCTTGCATGTGATTGGCTATTCTTTGCAAAGTGAAGCCTTTACCTCATTTACTCTTTGAAAAGATCTGCAAATTAATTTCTCTGTAATACAAGTGCTGGAACCAACAATAGTCGCTTTTGTTGTCTGAGATAAGGACAGTTATGTGTATGAGCGGAGATTTCATCATTCGGAGTTCAATCATTACAAAGAGAAGCCAGAGAGCTTTTCTAGTGAAGAGATTAAAGAAATTATTTATAATGATAATCTTGATTTAAAAGATTATTACCCTAAATACATTTCATGTACTGAACAGACCTAAAATGTTTATTGAATTTATCAATCAGATAGGAAGCTCATACTGTATCAGCTTGTTTTTAAAACATACAGACATGGCCAAAAATATTGGCACCCTGCATTTCTGTCGGATAATGCACCACAAAATTGTCGTAACTACAAATGTTTCGGCATTCTCATGTTTATTCCTTTTTGTATGTATTGGTATGACCAGTGGCAGCTGGTGCTCCATGGGCCGGGGGGGGCGGCAGACGGACGGCACCATACACAACCCCCCCCCCCGGACCACACCAGGCCGCACACCATACACCCCCCCGCAGGACCACAGCAGGACCCTCACCCCCCCCCCCCCGGTCACTCACCCTCCCTGCCTGGACATCTGCTGCAGCTTCGGGTTCATCCCCCTCTTCTGTGGCTCCTCTCTCCTCCTCCTCCATGCCCAATGGCGTGGCTTCTCCAGTCTCAGGACCCGCTTCCTGATTGGCCAGGAGGAGGATCCGTGTGACAATAGTGAATATTCATTCGCTATTGTCACACAACTGGGTGGGCTCTGCGCCCCGAGCTCACCCTTTTTTTTAGCCTATTAGAGCCTCTGGCTCTAATCACATGGTTAAAAAAAAAAAAAAGCCCCATTGAACTCCATGCATCCGGCGCCCTGCATGTAGATTTCGGGGCCGGATGCATGGATGGGGGGGGGGGCGGCGCCCCTGCACCCATATTGCACCAGCCGACATTGGGTATGACACAAATAGTGGAGAAACAAAAAATGCAAAACTCCAAAAATGGACTGGACAAAATCATTGGCACCCTCACTGTAATTTTTGTTAGCACACCTCTTGGAAAAAATAAGTGAAATCAATGGCTTCCAATAACCATCAATGAGTTTCTTTCACCCCTCTACTGGAATTTTGGATCACTCTTCCTTCGCCCACTGCTCCAGGTCTCTCGGATTGGAAGGGTTCCTTTTCCTAACTGCTGTTTTGGGATCTCCCCACAGGTGCTCTATGGGATTTAGATCTGGACCCATTGCTGGCCAGTTTAGTACTCTCCAGCGATTTGTCTTAGTGCCGGTCCACACATATGCAATGTCAGACTGCTGTGCAAATCACATGCAATGTCTGTGCAATGCGAATTCAGCCATGCACATAGCATGGCTGGATTCATATCGCATTCGGACCAAACTCGCACAGGACCCTTTTTTTGGTCCGCACCAGAATCAGATCGCATGGGTGTTCACACCTATGCGATCCTATTGCTGTCCGAAACTGACAATTCGCACTGCGATATGCAAACTAATCTGGGTGTGTCGTTACTTTGTATTGACCCCCTAGCATTTCACATAGGGCAGTGTAAACTGCCTGCGAGTCATGTGCGATGCAGGAACCCGCAGTGGATTCGCAGGGTTCCTGCATCGTACCAGTGTGAACCAGCACTAAGGCCCCTTTCACACAGGCTGAACGGTCCCCCCATGCATCCCTATGGGGCATCGGATGTCAGCGGAGACATGTCCGCTGACATCCGATCCGTCAAATCTGGACAGATGGAAACCCTATTTTCCATCCGTCCAGCGGATCGGATGGGATCGGATGAGAACGGACCGACGGTCCGTTCCCATCCGATTTCCCCCATAGAGATGCATGGGGATCTGACAGCTGTGTCTCCGCACACAGCACGAAGACACAGCTGTCATCCTCCTGCTCAGCGGGGGATCGGCAGATCGATCCCCCGCTGAAAAAAACGGACTCCGTCCGACGCCTTAAAGTGATTGAAAAGTCTGTTTTTTTTTAAAATTAAAATAACAAACATGTTACACTTCCCTCCTCTGTGCAGTTGGTTTTGCACAGAACGGCCCGGATCCTCCTCTTCTCCGGTCCCTCTTCTGGGCTCCTGGCCCCTCTCTCCTGTTGAGTTCCCCCACAGCAAGCAGCTTGCTATGGGGGCACCCGAGCCGAGCTGAAGCTCCATGTGACCATTTAGATACGGAGCTGCCATTCAGCCCCGCCCCCTCCCTCTTCTGATTGGCTAACTACGTTTGATTGACAGCAACAGGAGCCAATGGCGCGGCTGCTGTGTCTCAGCCAATCGGGAGAGAGAGTCTCCGGATGGCTGAAGCACTGGTGGACATTGCTGGATAGAGATGGGGCTCAGGTAAGTATTGGGGGGGCTGCTGCACACAGAAGGCTTTTTATCCTAATGCATAGAATGCATTAAGATAAAAAAAAAAAAAAAAACCTTCTGACTTTACAATCCCTTTAAAACATTTCTGGGTGCTTTTGACGCATGCTTTGGGTCATTGTCCTGCTGTAAGACCCATGGCCTCTGACGGAGACCCAACCTTTTGAGAAAGTGCCAGTAATGTTGTCCAGTCCATTTTTTGAGTTTTGCATGGAATGTGTCAGACTTGGCTTTTTGTTTCTCCACTTCTTTGTGTCATACCAATACAAAACAAAAAAGAAAAAAAACATGACCATGCCTAAACATTTGTAATTGCAACAATTTTCTGGGCGAAGTGGTCAATCGGAAACTTCCTTGACAAGAAAATACTTTCAAATAAATGAATGTACTTCAAGTAATGCCGTGCTTTTCCCCATGCAGAGCAATGTAACAGATTTTTTTTAATGTCTCCTCCCTCCCTAGCTATACATACACTATATTACCAAAAGTATTGGGACGCCTGCCTTTACATACACATGAACTTTAATGGCATCTCAGTCTTAGCCTGTGGGGTTCAATATCGAGTTGGCCCACCCTTGTGGTCTGGTCTCACCTGGCCATGGATTTTATTGTGGATCTTCGTGTGTTACATGGCTATCCTCAAGGTTGTCGACTGGTTCTCCAAAATGTGTTCCGTTTAGGCGACTGCCTACCGCTCAGGAGTTTGCCTTGGTGTTTGCCAGGGAGGTCTTCCGTTTACACAGGTTGCCTAAGAAAATTGTCTCGGACCGTGGGAGCCAGTTTGTCTCCAGGTTCTGGCACGCCTTTTGCTCCCAGTTGGGTATTCGACTCTTCTTCCCCTTGGCCTACCATCCACAGTTCAGTGGTGCTGCTGAGCGTTCCAACCAAGCTCTGGAGCAATTTCTCCACTGCATTTTCTCTGATCATCAGGACAATTGGGTTGATCTGCTACCCTGGGCGGAGTTTGCTAGGAACTCTGCCATCAACTCATCTTCCGTAATGTCTCCATTCATGGCCAATTATGGGTTCCAACCTGCTGTGTTTCCCGAGTCGTTCTCGCCACGGGACATCCCGGCTGTGGAGGATCATCTTCGTGCCCTCCGTTCCTCTTGGGTGCAGATTCAAGAGTCTTTAAAGGTCTCTGCACAGCGTCAGAAGCTCTTGGCAGACCGGAGATGTTTATCTGCTCCTTCGTACCAGGTCGGGGAGAGGGTGTGGTTGTCGACCCGTTCTCTCAACCTTAGGGTGCCCACTCCAAAACTGGCAACCCGTTTTGTTGGGCCTTTTGGCATCCTCCGTAAAGTGAACCGGGTGGCCTATGCACTTGGTCTTCCTTCCACACTTTTGAAGCCACTTGTTTGCAATTGCTATACTTCTTCACTTCCTCACCCTCATCCCATTCCTGTGGGCAATCATGAAGAGTATGAGGTTAGCAGCATCTTGGATTCTCTTCTGTTCCAAGGTCAGGTTCAATACCTGGTGCACTAGAAGGGTTATGGTCCTGAGGAGCGCTCCGGGGTTCCCTCCGCTGATGTTCATGCTCCGGCGCTTTCCATGCTTGCTTTCCTCAGAAACCGTTTTTTGCTCCACGGCGGAGGGGCCGTTGAGAGGAGGGTAAAGTCAAGGTCTTATCTTGCCCTCCTGTTGGCAGTCATCTTGGACATGTGCAGACTGCTGCCTCTTATAAACTCTGATGGCATTATCAGTTGCCTGCTGCCTGGGTGTTGCACAGTGATGATGCTGCACACCTGACTATATCTATCACCTGATGGTTGCAGTCCTTGCCCTCGCGTTTTGTGCTCCAAGGTACATCTCTGCTAGCAGTCTTCTGTTCTCAGTGTTCCTCCATGTATGACCTGGCTTGGCTGGTGACTTTCCTGGCATACCGTCCCCCATTCTGGACTCAACCCCGGCTTGGATGACTACCTGCTTCTGGACTCGACCCCGGCTTGTTCCTGCTCTCACTTCCCCACTCTTGCTAAGCGTTTATTGGTGTTTGCTCCAATAAACTGCTTTATTTTACCTGAATCCCCGTATGGTGTGGTTTCCTGGCACCCTGACAGTGACAGAGCTGGGCCAAGCGCCAGTGCTGTCACAAGGAGTGAGTCACATGTTCAGGGCTGCTGTTAGAAATGGCGGGGCCCCGTACAGACACAAATATAACATAACTCGCATAATTCCTTCTAAATCTAAAAAAAAAAATATGTTAAATAAAAAAGAAGATGAGATGAGAAAAATATACAGGCTGGGCAGTTGGAGCTCAGTGATCAGAGAGGCAGAGAGAGAAACAAAGTTACAATTTACAAATATACTCCTGAGCAGAGATAACATTAGAGCCAGTGCTGGGAGGGGGGCCCACACAAGGGAGGGAGATTAGTGAGGGACGACTGTCTCTTTCTCAACAGATAAAAGCTGATAGCAGGGAGAGGGACAGATCAGACTCAGGTGCTGGAGGAAGATTTCTGTATTTGTTGTCCATCACTAATCCCCCCTCTCTGTGTGGGCCCCCCTGTGTGCTCGGGCCCCCTACAAGAGGGCTGGTGGTCCCCCCCTATCAGCGGCCCTGCACATGTTCCTCCATAGTATCAGGAATTTTTCTTGCAGAATGCTGAATGGAGTGATGGGGAAAATACAACATTGAGGTGATTTTTAGACAATTACACTTTTATCTGAATTTATGTACAAAAGGCACTCTATCTGCTCTGATGGGCTTTGCATTTAGTGCAGGAAGAGGGTCCTTATGGTAAGAGTGGGTTAGCAGTGGAATATCCTACCATGAAATACTAATGGCAAGGACTGGATAATGGCAATCCTACAGTATTTATAACTACTAAACTATGGTATGGTAACGGGCTGTCCGACTGTTTTTTGGGGTTTGAAGAGGTTTTTTTCAGTTACCTGAAGGGAAATTCACCTTAATGTGGACCGAAACTGCTGAATCTGGTATTCGGCTGAACTGGATGTGACACTTCCGTACACAAAACATCATCTACAGATTTTGATGACTTCCCCCAACTAGAAGGCACACTTTGCTGTGGTAGTAAGATATTGGCTATATCTGGGTCATCTTGGAATTAGAATGGCCCATTCCATTTTACAACAATAAAAAACCTAACAACTGATACTCAATGGGAATTCATTTGGAAATAAAACACAACAAACATTAAGACATCACTTACCATTATCTGCATATCTATTACTTTCTTCTTCATCCCACTGCCGGCCTCCAGTTAGAGTGTATGGAGTGTATTGGGAGAAGATGGAAATAACATGACATCCAGGAGGAGCCAGGGTGGGGTCTAGTGTTGAGGGGATACATAGCTCAATCATAGGCCTGTGAGAAGTAGAACACTAGAGTTAATTTCATGGCTGGCATGCACACAGCCCTTATGTACCATGTAATAGGTTTACAAATGCTTTCTTTAACCCCAGTTCTGATTATCATTTGGTCATAATCAGAAGATATGTGGGATGTCTCCATATGTCTGGTCACATCTCCAGCAGGTTGTAGGTCTCTTTACCACTTAAGTATGTGGGGGTATAATCTCACCGAAAATTTAAACAGAGTTGTTGTATACATTCTTCTTAGAATGTGATAAGTGGGTAAGTAAATGTGTGAGCTTTGGAGAGGGTTCTGAGAAAGTGAGAGGGTTGGTCTGTATGGTAGAATTCCAGACTTGCTAGTTTGGAATCAGTCGCCATTTGTTCTCATAATGGCCCCTGCTGGTTAGAAACAAAATAATGTGCTGTGAATATCTAGGAGTGCACTAATTCTCAGAAATCTTGGATCATCTATTCCTGGGGTAAACTTTGGGAAAATAAGAAAAAAAGGGGAAGATGTACCTCCTCCAAAAGTTTTTGGCACATGGTACCGGTTGTATCAATAGTAGGGTGGGACTTAACATTAGGTGGTATAATGTGGGTGTGACAGACCCAACCAGGACAGGGGCTTTTGGAGGGGAGGATTGCAGGGTAGCCTCTTGCCTTCTGACTATGGACCCTGGCATTTGAGGGAGCTGTAAGCATTCAGGAAGATTTACTGGTATATAAAATGCAAGATGTCATTATTACATTTAACAGTCAAGAAAGTCACGATGGTCTCTGCCAACTTAAAACTCAGTGAGAAGACGTATTTGAAAAGAAAGCTGGTTAATGCGATTTGGACGGCCCTGGGTTCTTGAATACTGATGCCGAACTGTCTGGTTGGCCACTGACCTGAGTCACCCAGGCTTGTCTAAGTGAATAGTTGTTAATTAGCTTTCTGTTAATGTTTATGTTGGCTATTCCTTAGATATTTTAATTATATTACCGTTTACAGTTTGCATTGTGAAGGATAATGTGATCAAGCTCTTACTTGATTTTGTGTGGTATATTTTTGGTGTGAGTATACAATAAAGTCATTTCCAGTTTGCACCTAAGCTAGTGTGGTCTAGTTCTTGGATGCAATTCTCAGCTATAACACCTGGTTCCAGAGTAGAGGAAGCTGTATCTTGGCGGAAGCACCCAGACTGGGATTCCAGGTGGTCCGTCACAGTTGGATTAGCCAAGGTACAGTTGTGCTGAAAAGTTGGCCTCCCCTGGCAGAAATGGTGCAATTTTGGCATTGATATTGGTAATCTAACTGATCATGCCAAAAAACTGTCTTTTTTTGAAAGATAGAGATCATATGAAGCCATTTATTATCACCTAGTTGTTTGTCACTTTTTTTTAAATCACATTGATAACAGAATTCACCCAAATGGCCCTAAATGCTTCTGGAATTTTTGGCCTTGGTACAGAAACGCAAGGTGACACACACAGGTTCAGATGGCAATTAAAGGTTCATTTCCTACATCTGTGGCTTTTTTTATTGCAATTGTGTCTGTGTATAAATAGTCAATGAGTTTTTTAGCTCTCCCGTAGATCCACTGAGCAGGCTAGATACTGAGCCATGGGGAGCAGAAACAAACTGTCAAAAGACTTGCGTAACAAGGTAAAGGAACTTTATTAAGATAGAAAAGGAATCAGGGATCTCAAAACCAAGCCAAGGTCAGGTAGACAATGAAAGATTGCAGCCACAACTGCTCAGGATACAAAGGAAACCCCACGGGTAACCTCAGGAGAAATACAGGCTTCTCTGGAAAAAGACAGTGTAGCCATTTCAAGGAGCACACTACAATGATATTTGAACAAAAATTAGATGCATGGTCGAGTTGCCAGAAAGAAGCCTTTACTGTGCCAATGTGATGTGATGAGACAAAAAATAAAACATTATGGTTACAACCATAGGTGCTATGTTTGGGGGCGAAATATACCATCCCCACTGTGAAGCATGGTGGTGGCTCACTGATGTTTTGGGAGTGTGTGAGCTCTAAAGACATGGGGAATCTTGTGAAAATGAATGGCAAGATGAATGCAGCATGTTATCAGAAAATACCGGCAGACAATTTGCATTCTTCTGCAGGAAAGTTGCACATGAGACACTCTTGGACTTTCCAGCAGGACAATGACCCTAAGCACAAAGGCCAATGTGACCCTCCATTTTTTACAGCAGAAAAAGGTGAAGGTTCTGGAGTGGCCATCACAGTCTCCTGACCTTAATATCACCAAGTCACTCTGGGGAGATCTCAAACGTGCACTTCATGCAAGACAACCAAAGACTTTTCATGACTTGGAGGCATTTTGCCCAGTTGAATGGGCAGCTCTACCATCTGCAAGAATTCGGGGGCCTCATAGACAACTATTACAAAAGACGGCACACTGTCATTGATGCTAAAGGGGGCAATATACAGTATTAAGAACTATTGGGGTGCAGACCTTTAAACGAGGGGGGGCATTTCATTGGTTTACTTGTTGCCATGTTTTGTTTTACGATTGGGCCATTCTGTTATAACCTACAGTTAAAGAATATGAAGTCCATAAAAAATACACTAAATGGGTTTTGGCGACTCACTCATACATCCGGTATATTACTGTTGCACTACCCCTTTGCTGTTAAGTGTATGTTCTTCTGCGCTGCTTTGACCCTGTAAACGGTCCAGCCCTCCTGACACTCTAGGTTCAGACATGTTGTATATACCTTTAAGTAACACACTGACACAAAGTGAATGAGCTTTAACTTTACTCAGAAGATGACCTTGTAAAATTGCATTAGTCAACTAGACCCTGGATAAACCGCCAGGGTTCAGCTGAACTGACACCAAAAAGACAGTGAGAAAACAGGTTATAACAACACCAAATTACATTAATAAACACAATCCCTCTTGGAATATGGACGTAGATCTTCTCAAATAACTATATATTATTACTATGAAGCACTCAGGCAAAAGGGGAACCGCGGGCCGGCCTATACCATCTGTATCCTGATGAGAGATAGGGTAACCTTAATACCAGTAACGTGTCCCCTTTTAGAAACAATAGGATAATAATGTCCTACTCGCAAGGCCTTGCTAAAGTCTTCACCGGCAGTAGGAGCTCATGAAATGAACAGTTTCCAATATGTCTCAGTATATAGCAAGCAATGCAGAATAGTTGATTGTAATCCTAAGTGATCTGGTGGCTTATTCAATTGCAAAGTGTCTGTGTTCAGTGTAACTGCAACTGTAATAATTACGGTCTGAACTCTGAGCAGGTGCCCTCTCACCAAATCCTGATGTCCATCAATGAGGGTCCTGGGGGAACAGGCGATGGCAATTCTCCCCACTCTGTGGCCTCGAGATGGCTGCGCTCTGCTGTCTTGGGGTGTGTCACTGACTCCACCCGATCAGCGATGCTGCAAGGATGGCTGCAGTGAGCATCCGTTCTGCCAGGGCTGAGTCTGCAGGCAGATGGGGCGGTGTGCAGTAGGCTGCAGTCTGCTATCTCACTCTCTGTACAGCAGAGTAATGTGCACACAATGGGTTCCAGGAAGCAAGAGGCCCCAAGTCTGTTCAGCCGATCCCTTTATAGCCTCTCCCAAGATGCTCCTCTGTAATCCAAAGCTTGCTGGGAAAGATAGTTCTTAAACAATCCAGCCGCATAGCCATAGCTTTACAGAAGACTACAATTCCCACAGTGCCGTTCTCCCAGTCTCTGCAATATGATGATTTAATCCTGAAACCAACACTAGAGGGATACAAAGACAATCTGAAGGAACAGAAGGTAAGGCTGCACTTTCAGATAATGGTAGTCCGGACCCGGCTACATTACCAATTCTCCAGGGGGAGGCAAACTTTTCACAACAACTGTAGGTTTGGCAGAGGGAAACTGGTTAATCACCTCTTCTAAACTGACCCATCTTTTTATAAGGCCACATAGGCACCATTCTATTAGGAAGTTGGGATGTTAATAGGAAGTGCCTGTAATAGGTAAGGAAATCGGGGAAGTATATTTATTTAAAAAAAATATTGTTGCTCTGAGATTTATTGTTTCCAAGGGGGAAGTCTATTGTTGCTGGCAGCAAGGGCTGACAAGGGGTGATTCGGAAGAAGGGGGGGGGGGGGACCTGCACCTATTCTCTGAGAAAAAAACCCCATGTAAATACTGTATAACCACTCACCGCCACTTTATAAGGTACACCTTGCTAGAACTGCCTTCATTCTTCATTGGGTAGACTCAACAAGGTGTTGGAAACATTCCTCGGAGATTTTGCTCCATAGTAACATGATAGCATCACGCAGTTGCTGCAGATTTGTCGGCTGCACACCCATGATGCTAATCTCCGTTCCACCACATCCCAAAGGTGCTCTATTGGATGAGATGTGATGATGGAGCTTTGTGACATGGTGCATTATCCTGCTGGAAGGAGCCATCAGAAGATGGGGACACTGTAGTCATAAAGGGATGGACAACAATAATCAGGTAGGCCGTGGCATTTAAACAATGCTCAATTTTCAGTTTTTGAAATACTCAGACAAGCCCGCCTGGCACCCACAGCCATGCCACGTTTAAAGTCATTTAAATCTCTTATTCCCCATTCTCATGCTTGGTTTGAACTTCAGCAGGTCGTCTTTACCACGTCTAGATGCCTAAATGCATTGAGTTGCTGCCATGTGATTGGCAATTTGTGTTATCAAGCAGTTGAACGGGTGTACCTAATAAAGTGTCCGGTGAGTGTATAAAAATGTATGTAATAAGATAGAACAAAGATGAGGAATAAGAAATCCCAGCATCCTTCCAGTAGGGTAGAGCAGTCATCTATGGGCTATCCATAATTTATCTTCTTTATTACACAGAATTCAAATCTAGATGAAGAACATGTCTGCAAAGGTTTACAGGCTAAATCAGCACTTTATTTCCTCCAAGTACCGATAAATACTATAAACATGCTAATAGAATGCTGATTGTGAAGGTCATCTTAGAAATAAATGCATAATATGAATGACTAATGTCCTCAAAGTGTAAAGAATGTGAAGAATGGATGAAATAATGATTTAACAAATTATTTCTATACACAAACGTCTAGAAACTGAAATAAACTCATATATTGTAACAGTCAGTTGTTGGTCTAACATTCCCGGCACCACACCAGAGAGCATGAAGAACTATTTCCATGTGACATTCCCGGCACCACACCAGCGAGCACGAAGAACTATTTCCATGTGACATTCCCGGCACCACACTGGCGAACATGAAGAACGACTACCATGTAACATTCCCGGCACCACACCGGAGAACATGAAGAATGCCTTCCATGTAACATTCTCGGCACTTCACTGAAGAGCATGAAGAATAACTTCCATGTAACATTTCTGGCACCACACCAGAAAGCATGAAGAATGACTTCGATGTAACATTCCCGGCACCACATCGTAGAACATTAAGAATGATTTCCATGTAATATTCCCGGCACCACACCGGAGAGCATCAAGAATGACTTCCACATAACATTCCCGGCACCATACCGGAGAACATAAAGAATGATTTCCATGTAATATTCCCAGCACCACACCGGAGAACATAAAGAACGATTTCCACATAACATTCCCGGCACCACACCGGAGAACATAAAGAACGATTTCCATGTAATATTCCCGGCACCACCCCGGAGAACATAAAGAACGATTTCCATGTAATATTCCCGACACCACACCGGAGAACATAAAGAACGATTTCCATGTAATATTCCCAGCACCACACCGGAGAACATAAAGAACAATTTCCATGTAATATTCTCAGCACCACCCCGGAGAACATAAAGAACGATTTCCATGTAATATTCCCGGCACCACCCCGGAGAACATAAAGAACGATTTCCATGTAATATTCCCGGCACCACACCGGAGAACATAAAGAACGATTTCCATGTAATATTCCAGACACCACACCGGAGAACATAAAGAACGATTTCCATGTAATATTCCCGGCACCACACTGGAGAACATAAAGAACGATTTCCATGTAATATTCCCGACACCACCCCGGAGAACATAAAGAACGATTTCCATGTAATATTCCCGACACCACACCGGAGAACATAAAGAACAATTTCCATGTAATATTCTCAGCACCACCCCGGAGAACATAAAGAACGATTTCCATGTAATATTCCCGGCACCACACCGGAGAACATAAAGAACGATTTCCATGTAATATTCCCAGCACCAAACTGGAAAACATAAGGAACGTTTTCCATGTAATATTCCCAGCACCACACCGGAGAACATAAATAACGATTTCCATGTAATATTCCCAGCACCACACAGGAGAACATAAATAACGATTTCCATGTAATATTCCAGACACCACACCGGAGAACATAAAGAACGATTTCCATGTAATATTCCCGGCACCACACTGGAGAACATAAAGAACGATTTCCATGTAATATTCCCGACACCACACTGGAGAACATAAAGAACGATTTCCATGTAATATTCCCGGCACCACACTGGAGAACATAAGGAACGATTTCCATGTAATATTCCGACACCACACCGGAGAACATAAATAACGATTTCCATGTAATATTCCCGACACCACACCGGAGAACATAAATAACGATTTCCATGTAATATTCCCGGCACCACACTGGAGAACATAAGGAACGATTTCCATGTAATATTCCCGACACCACACCGGAGAACATAAAGAACGATTTCCATGTAATATTCCCGGCACCACATCGTAGAAAATTAAGAATGATTGCCATGTAACATTCCCGGCACCACACCGGAGAACATCAAGAATGACTTCCACATAACATTCCCGGAACCATACCGGAGAACATGAAGAATGACTACCATGTAACATTTCAGGCACCACATCAGAGAACATGAAGAATGACTTCCACATAACATTCCCAGGAACCACACTGGAGAACATGAAAAAAGATTGACTTCCATGCAACATTCCTGGCACCACACCGAAGAACATAAAGAACGATTTCCATGTAATATTCCCAGCACCACACCGGAGAACATGAAGAACGATTTCCATGTAATATTCCCAGCACCACACCGGAGAACATGAAGAACGATTTCCATGTAATATTCCCGGCACCACACCGGAGAACATAAAGAACAATTTCCATGTAATATTCCCAGCACCACACCCGAGAACATAAAGAACGATTTCCATGTAATATTCCCGGCACCAAACTGGAAAACATAAGGAATATTTTCCATGTAATATTCCCGGCACCACACCGGAGAACATAAAGAACAATTTCCATGTAATATTCCCAGCACCACACCCGAGAACATAAAGAACGATTTCCATGTAATATTCCCGGCACCACACCGGAGAACATGAAGAACGATTTTAATGTAATATTCCCGACACCACACTGGAGAACATGAAGAACGATTTCCATGTAATATTCCTGACACCACACCGGAGAACATGAAGAACGATTTCCATGTAATATTCCCGGAACCACACTGGAGAACATGAAGAACGATTTCCATGTAATATTCCCGGCACCACACTGGAGAACATAAAGAATGATTTCCATGTAATATTCCCGGCACCACACCGGAGAACATAAAGAACAATTTCCATGTAATATTCCCAGCACCACACCCGAGAACATAAAGAACGATTTCCATGTAATATTCCCGGCACCACATCGTAGAACATTAAGAATGATTTCCATGTAACATTTCAGGCACCACATCAGAGAACACGAAGAATGACTTCCACATAACATTCCCAGGAACCACACCGGAGAACATGAAAAAAGATTGACTTCCATGCAACATTCCTGGCACCACACCGGAGAACATAAAGAACGATTTCCATGTAATATTCCCAGCACCACACTGGAGAACATGAAGAACGATTTCCATGTAATATTCCCAGCACCACACCGGAGAACATGAAGAACGATTTCCATGTAATATTCCCGACACCACACCGGAGAACATAAAGAACAATTTCCATGTAATATTCCCAGCACCGCACCCGAGAACATAAAGAACGATTTCCATGTAATATTCCCGGCACCACATCGTAGAACATTAAGAATGATTTTCATGTAATATTCCCAGCACCACACCGGAGAACATGAAGAACGATTTCCATGTAATATTCCTGACACCACACCGGAGAACATGAAGAACGATTTCAATGTAATATTCCCGGCACCACACCGGAGAACATGAAGAACGATTTCCATGTAATATTCCCGACACCACACCGGAGAACATGAAAAACGATTTCCATGTAATATTCCCGGCACCACACTGGAGAACATAAAGAATAACTTCCATGTAATATTCCCGGCACCACACCGGAGAACATAAAGAACAATTTCCATGTAATATTCCCGGCACCACACCCAAAAACATAAAGAACGATTTCCATGTAATATTCCCGGCACCACATCGTAGAACATCAAGAATGACTTCCACATAACATTCCCGGAACCATACCGGAGAACATGAAGAATGACTACCATGTAACATTTCAGTCACCACATCAGAGAACATGAAGAATGACTTCCACATAACATTCCCAGGAACCACACTGGAGAACATGAAAAAAGATTGACTTCCATGCAACATTCCTGGCACCACACCGGAGAACATAAAGAACGATTTCCATGTAATATTCCCAGCACCACACCGGAGAACACGAAGAACGATTTCCATGTAATATTCCCAGCACCACACCGGAGAACATAAAGAACGATTTCCATGTAATATTCCCGGCACCACACCGGAGAACATAAAGAACGATTTCCATGTAATATTCCCGGCACCACACCGGAGAACATAAAGAACGATTTCCATGTAATATTCCCAGCACCAAACTGGAAAACATAAGGAACGTTTTCCATGTAATATTCCCAGCACCACACCGGAGAATATAAATAACGATTTCCATGTAATATTCCCGGCACCACACTGGAGAACATAAGGAACGATTTCCATGTAATATTCCCGACACCACACCGGAGAACATGAAGAACGATTTCCATGTAATATTCCCAGCACCACACCGGAGAACATGAAGAACGATTTCCATGTAATATTCCCGGCACCACACCGGAGAACATAAAGGACGATTTCCATGTAATATTCCCAGCACCACACCGGAGAACATGAAGAACGATTTCCATGTAATATTCCAGACACCACACCGGAGAACATGAAAAACGATTTCCATGTAATATTCCCGGCACCACACTGGAGAACATAAAGAATGATTTCCATGTAATATTCCCAGCACCACACCGGAGAACATAAAGGACGATTTCCATGTAATATTCCCAGCACCACACCGGAGAACATGAAGAACAATTTCCATGTAATATTCCCGACACCACACCGGAGAACATGAAAAACGATTTCCATGTAATATTCCCGGCACCACACTGGAGAACATAAAGAACGATTTCCATGTAATATTCCCGACACCACACCGGAGAACATAAAGAATAACTTCCATGTAATATTCCCGGCACCACACCGGAGAACATAAAGAACAATTTCCATGTAATATTCCTGGCACCACACCCGAGAACATAAAGAACGATTTCCATGTAATATTCCCGGCACCACATCGTAGAACATTAAGAATGATTTCCATGTAACATTCCCGGCACCACACCGGAGAACATCAAGAATGACTTCCACATAACATTCCCGGAACCATACCGGAGAACATGAAGAATGACTACCATGTAACATTTCAGGCACCACATCAGAGAACATGAAGAATGACTTCCACATAACATTCCCAGGAACCACACTGGAGAACATGAAAAAAGATTGACTTCCATGCAACATTCCTGGCACCACACCGGAGAACATAAAGAACGATTTCCATGTAATATTCCCAGCACCACACCGGAGAACATAAAGAACGATTTCCATGTAATATTCCCGGCACCACACCGGAGAACATAAAGAACAATTTCCATGTAATATTCCCAGCACCACACCCGAGAACATAAAGAACGATTTCCATGTAATATTCCCGGCACCACACTGGAGAACATAAGGAACGATTTCCATGTAATATTCCCGACACCACACCGGAGAACATAAAGAACGATTTCCATGTAATATTCCCGGCACCACACCGGAGAACATAAAGAACGATTTCCATGTAATATTCCCGGCACCACACCGGAGAACATAAAGAACGATTTCCATGTAATATTCCCAGCACCAAACTGGAAAACATAAGGAACGTTTTCCATGTAATATTCCCAGCACCACACCGGAGAACATAAATAACGATTTCCATGTAATATTCCCGGCACCACACTGGAGAACATAAAGAACGATTTCCATGTAATATTCCCGACACCACAACGGAGAACATAAGGAACGATTTCCATGTAATATTCCCGACACCACACCGGAGAACATAAAGAACGATTTCCATGTAATATTCCCGGAACCACACTGGAGAACATGAAGAACGATTTCCATGTAATATTCCCAGCACCACACCGGAGAACATAAAGAACGATTTCCATGTAATATTCCCGGCACCACACTGGAGAACATAAAGAATGATTTCCATGTAATATTCCCGGCACCACACCGGAGAACATAAAGAACAATTTCCATGTAATATTCCCAGCACCACACCCGAGAACATAAAGAACGATTTCCATGTAATATTCCCGGCACCACATCGTAGAACATTAAGAATGATTTCCATGTAACATTCCCGGCACCACACCGGAGAACATCAAGAATGACTTCCACATAACATTCCCGGAACCATACCGGAGAACATGAAGAATGACTACCATGTAACATTTCAGGCACCACATCAGAGAACACGAAGAATGACTTCCACATAACATTCCCAGGAACCACACCGGAGAACATGAAAAAAGATTGACTTCCATGCAACATTCCTGGCACCACACCGGAGAACATAAAGAATAACTTCCATGCAACATTCCTGGCACCACACCGGAGAACATAAAGAACGATTTCCATGTAATATTCCCAGCACCACACCGGAGAACATGAAGAACGATTTCCATGTAATATTCCCAGCACCACACCGGAGAACATGAAGAACGATTTCCATGTAATATTCCCGGCACCACACCGGAGAACATAAAGAACAATTTCCATGTAATATTCCCAGCACCGCACCCGAGAACATAAAGAACGATTTCCATGTAATATTCCCGGCACCACATCGTAGAACATTAAGAATGATTTCCATGTAATATTCCCAGCACCACACCGGAGAACATGAAGAACGATTTCCAAGTAATATTCCCAGCACCACACCGGAGAACATAAAGAACGATTTCCATGTAATATTCCCGGCACCACACCGGAGAACATGAAGAACGATTTCCATGTAATATTCCCAGCACCACACCCAGGGGAGGACTGGGAAGGGGGGCAGGGTGGCAATTGCCCCCCGGGCTGCTCTGATGCCGGGTGAAAAGGCCACCTTCGGGGCTGGATTAATGTAGGGGCCAGACACTGTATACAGCTGCCGGTTGTCGCTACACAATGTATATATTTGCAGAGCTGCAGCGGAGCTGTATGAGTGTGCAGAGTTGCTCCTGCACCCGGCTGGCACAATACTAACATAGTCACTTACCTGTCAGGCAGAGTGATCTCCACCCGACAGGAGCTTCCTAGGCCCCGCCTGGCTTGATGTCATGTATTTCTGTTAAACCTCCTTTGTTGCAATTAACATTAAATTATGTTACCACGTTGCATCATGTTTGTTTTGCTTTATAACATCAATATCCATTATAAAACCAGGTGGGCATGGATGGCGAGCTGATTCGATGGTTCAACAGACCACTTGACTGGACTTGCCCCCGAGGCTGAAGGCTGCCAGCCCTCCCCTGACCACACCGGAGAACATGAAGAACAATTTCTATGTAATATTCCCGGTACCAAACCGGAGAACATGAAGAACGATTTCCATGTAATATTCCCGACACCACACCGGAGAACATGAAGAACGATTTCCAGGTAATATTCCCGGCACCACACCGGAGAACATGAAGAACGATTTCCATGTAAAATTCCCGGCACCACACCGGAGAACACGAAGAACGATTTCCATGTAATATTCCCTGCACCACACCGTAGAACATAAAGAACGATTTCCATGTAATATTCCCAGCACCACACCGTAGAACATAAAGAACGATTTCCATGTAATATTCCCAGCACCACACCGTAGAACATAAAGGACGATTTCCATATAATATTCCCGACACCACACCGGAGAACATGAAGAACGATTTCCATGTAATATTCCCGGCACCACACCGGAGAACATGAAGAACGATTTCCATGTAAAATTCCCGGCACCACACCGGAGAACACGAAGAACGATTTCCATGTAACATTCCCAGTACCACACTGGAGAACATAAAGAACGATTTCCATGTAATATTCCCAGCACCACACCGGAGAACATAAAGGACGATTTCCATGTAATATTCCCAGCACCACACCGGAGAACATGAAGAACGATTTCCATGTAATATTCCCGACACCACACCGGAGAACATGAAGAACGATTTCCATGTAATATTCCTGACACCACACCGGAGAACATAAAGAATAACTTCCATGTAATATTCCCGGCACCACACCGGAGAACATAAAGAACAATTTCCATGTAATATTCCCGGCACCACACCGGAGAACATAAAGAACGATTTCCATGTAATATTCCCGGCACCACACCGGAGAACATAAAGGACGATTTCCATGTAATATTTCCAGCACCACACCGGAGAACATGAAGAACGATTTCCATGTAATATTCCCGACACCACACCGGAGAACATGAAAAACGATTTCCATGTAATATTCCCGGCACCACACTGGAGAACATAAAGAATGATTTCCATGTAATATTCCCAGCACCACACCGGAGAACATAAAGGACGATTTCCATGTAATATTCCCAGCACCACACCGGAGAACATGAAGAACGATTTCCATGTAATATTCCCGACACCACACCGGAGAACATGAAAAACGATTTCCATGTAATATTCCCGGCACCACACTGGAGAACATAAAGAACGATTTCCATGTAATATTCCCGACACCACACCGGAGAACATAAAGAATAACTTCCATGTAATATTCCCGGCACCACACCGGAGAACATAAAGAACAATTTCCATGTAATATTCCCGGCACCACACCCGAGAACATAAAGAACGATTTCCATGTAATATTCCCGGCACCACACCGTAGAACATTAAGAATGATTTCCATGTAACATTCCCGGCACCACACCGGAGAACATCAAGAATGACTTCCACATAACATTCCCGGAACCATACCGGAGAACATGAAGAATGACTACCATGTAACATTTCAGGCACCACATCAGAGAACATGAAGAATGACTTCCACATAACATTCCCAGGAACCACACTGGAGAACATGAAAAAAGATTGACTTCCATGCAACATTCCTGGCACCACACCGGAGAACATAAAGAACGATTTCCATGTAATATTCCCAGCACCACACTGGAGAACATAAAGAACGATTTCCATGTAATATTCCCGGCACCACACCGGAGAACATAAAGAACGATTTCCATGAAATATTCCCGCAACCACACCGGAGAACATAAAGAACGATTTCCATGTAATATTCCCAGCACCAAACTGGAAAACATAAGGAACGTTTTCCATGTAATATTCCCAGCACCACACCGGAGAACATAAATAACGATTTCCATGTAATATTCCCGGCACCACACTGGAGAACATAAGGAACGATTTCCATGTAATATTCCCGACACCACACCGGAGAACATAAAGAACGATTTCCATGTAATATTCCCGGCACCACACTGGAGAACATAAAGAACGATTTCCATGTAATATTCCCGGCACCACACCGGAGAACATAAAGAACGATTTCCATGTAATATTCCCGGCACCACACCGGAGAACATAAAGAACGATTTCCATGTAATATTCCCAGCACCAAACTGGAAAACATAAGGAACGTTTTCCATGTAATATTCCCAGCACCACACCGGAGAACATAAATAACGATTTCCATGTAATATTCCCGGCACCACACTGGAGAACATAAAGAACGATTTCCATGTAATATTCCCGGAACCACACTGGAGAACATGAAGAACGATTTCCATGTAATATTCCCAGCACCACACCAGAGAACATAAAGAACGATTTCCATGTAATATTCCCGGCACCACACTGGAGAACATAAAGAATGATTTCCATGTAATATTCCCGGCACCACACCGGAGAACATAAAGAACAATTTCCATGTAATATTCCCAGCACCACACCCGAGAACATAAAGAACGATTTCCATGTAATATTCCCGGCACCACATCGTAGAACATTAAGAATGATTTCCATGTAACATTCCCGGCACCACACCGGAGAACATCAAGAATGACTTCCACATAACATTCCCGGAACCATACCGGAGAACATGAAGAATGACTACCATGTAACATTTCAGGCACCACATCAGAGAACATGAAGAATGACTTCCACATAACATTCCCAGGAACCACACCGGAGAACATGAAAAAAGATTGACTTCCATGCAACATTCCTGGCACCACACCGGAGAACATAAAGAACGATTTCCATGTAATATTCCCAGCACCACACCGGAGAACATGAAGAACGATTTCCATGTAATATTCCCAGCACCACACTGGAGAACATGAAGAACGATTTCCATGTAATATTCCCGGCACCACACCGGAGAACATAAAGAACAATTTCCATGTAATATTCCCAGCACCACACCCGAGAACATAAAGAACGATTTCCATGTAATATTCCCGGCACCACATCGTAGAACATTAAGAATGATTTCCATGTAATATTCCCAGCACCACACCGGAGAACATGAAGAACGATTTCCAAGTAATATTCCCAGCACCACACCGGAGAACATAAAGAACGATTTCCATGTAATATTCCCGGCACCACACCGGAGAACATAAAGAATAACTTCCATGTAATATTCCCGGCACCACACCGGAGAACATAAAGAACGATTTCCATGTAATATTCCCAGCACCACACCCGAGAACATAAAGAACGATTTCCATGTAATATTCCCGGCACCACACCGGAGAACATGAAGAACGATTTCCATGTAATATTCCCGACACCACACCGGAGAACATGAAGAACGATTTCCATGTAATATTCCCGGCACCACACCGGAGAACATGAAGAACGATTTCCATGTAATATTCCCAGCACCACACCCAGGGGAGGACTGGGAAGGGGGGCAGGGTGGCAATTGCCCCCCGGGCTGCTCTGATGCCGGGTGAAAAGGCCACCTTCGGGGCTGGATTAATGTAGGGGCCAGACACTGTATACAGCTGCCGGTTGTCGCTACACAATGTATATATTTGCAGAGCTGCAGCGGAGCTGTATGAGTGTGCAGAGTTGCTCCTGCACCCGGCTGGCACAATACTAACATAGTCACTTACCTGTCAGGCAGAGTGATCTCCACCCGACAGGAGCTTCCTAGGCCCCGCCTGGCTTGATGTCATGTATTTCTGTTAAACCTCCTTTGTTGCAATTAACATTAAATTATGTTACCACGTTGCATCATGTTTGTTTTGCTTTATAACATCAATATCCATTATAAAACCAGGTGGGCATGGATGGCGAGCTGATTCGATGGTTCAACAGACCACTTGACTGGACTTGCCCCCCAGGCTGAAGGCTGCCAGCCCTCCCCTGACCACACCGGAGAACATGAAGAACAATTTCTATGTAATATTCCCGGTACCAAACCGGAGAACATGAAGAACGATTTCCATGTAATATTCCCGACACCACACCGGAGAACATGAAGAACGATTTCCAGGTAATATTCCCGGCACCACACCGGAGAACATGAAGAACGATTTCCATGTAAAATTCCCGGCACCACACCGGAGAACATGAAGAACGATTTCCATGTAAAATTCCCGGCACCACACCGGAGAACACGAAGAACGATTTCCATGTAATATTCCCTGCACCACACCGTAGAACATAAAGAACGATTTCCATGTAATATTCCCAGCACCACACCGTAGAACATAAAGAACGATTTCCATGTAATATTCCCAGCACCACACCGTAGAACATAAAGGACGATTTCCATATAATATTCCCGACACCACACCGGAGAACATGAAGAACGATTTCCATGTAATATTCCCGGCACCACACCGGAGAACATGAAGAACGATTTCCATGTAAAATTCCCGGCGCTACACCGGAGAACACGAAGAACGATTTCCATGTAATATTCCCGACACCACACCGGAGAACATAAAGAACGATTTCCATGTAATATTCCCAGCACCACACCGTAGAACATAAAGAACGATTTCCATGTAATATTCCCAGCACCACACCGTAGAACATAAAGGACGATTTCCATGTAATATTCCCGACACCACACCGGAGAACATGAAGAACGATTTCCATGTAACATTCCCAGTACCACACTGGAGAACATAAAGAACGATTTCCATGTAATATTCCCAGCACCACACCAGAGAACATAAAGGACGATTTCCATGTAATATTCCCAGCACCACACCGTAGAACATAAAGGACAATTTCCATGTAATATTCCCAGCACCACACCGGAGAACATGAAGAACGATTTCCATGTAATATTCCCGACACCACACCGGAGAACATGAAGAACGATTTCCATGTAATATTCCTGACACCACACCGGAGAACATGAAGAACGATTTCAATGTAATATTCCCGGCACCACACCGGAGAACATGAAGAACGATTTCCATGTAATATTGCCGACACCACATCGTAGAACATAAAGAACGATTTCCATGTAATATTCCCAGCACCACACCGTAGAACATAAAGAACGATTTCCATGTAATATTCCCAGCACCACACCGTAGAACATAAAGAACGATTTCCATGTAATATTCCCAGCACCACACCGTAGAACATGAAGAACGATTTCCATGTAATATTCCCGACACCACACCGGAGAACATGAAGAACGATTTCCATGTAATATTCCTGACACCACACCGGAGAACATGAAGAACGATTTCAATGTAATATTCCCGGCACCACACCGGAGAACATGAAGAACGATTTCCATGTAATATTCCCGACACCACACCGGAGAACATGAAGAACGATTTCCATGTAAAATTCCCGGCGCTACACCGGAGAACACGAAGAACGATTTCCATGTAATATTCCCGACACCACATCGTAGAACATAAAGAACGATTTCCATGTAATATTCCCAGCACCACACCGTAGAACATAAAGAACGATTTCCATGTAATATTCCCAGCACCACACCGTAGAACATAAAGAACGATTTCCATGTAATATTCCCAGCACCACACCGTAGAACATAAAGGACGATTTCCATATAATATTCCCGACACCACACCGGAGAACATGAAGAACGATTTCCATGTAATATTCCCGGCACCACACCGGAGAACATGAAGAACGATTTCCATGTAAAATTCCCGGCGCTACACCGGAGAACACGAAGAACGATTTCCATGTAATATTCCCGACACCACACCGGAGAACATAAAGAACGATTTCCATGTAATATTCCCAGCACCACACCGTAGAACATAAAGAACGATTTCCATGTAATATTCCCAGCACCACACCGTAGAACATAAAGGACGATTTCCATGTAATATTCCCGACACCACACCGGAGAACATGAAGAACGATTTCCATGTAATATGCCCAGCACCACACCAGAGAACATAAAGGACGATTTCCATGTAATATTCCCAGCACAACACCGGAGAACATGAAGAACGATTTCCATGTAATATTCCCGACACCACACCGGAGAACATGAAGAACGATTTCCATGTAATATTCCTGACACCACACCGGAGAACATGAAGAACGATTTCAATGTAATATTCCCGGCACCACACCGGAGAACATGAAGAACGATTTCCATGTAATATTCCCGACACCACACCGGAGAACATGAAAAACGATTTCCATGTAATATTCCCGGCACCACACTGGAGAACATAAAGAACGATTTCCATGTAATATTCCCGACACCACACCGGAGAACATAAAGAACAATTTCCATGTAATATTCCCAGCACCACACCCGAGAACATAAAGAACGATTTCCATGTAATATTCCCGGCACCACATTGTAGAACATTAAGAATGATTTCCATGTAACATTCCCGGCACCACACCGGAGAACATAAAGAATGACTTCCACATAACATTCCCGGAACCATACCGGAGAACATGAAGAATGACTTCCACATAACATTCCCAGGAACCACACTGGAGAACATGAAGAAAGATTGACTTCCATGCAACATTCCTGGCACCACACCGGAGAACATAAAGAACAATTTCCATGTAATAATTCCCAGCACCACACCGTAGAACATAAAGGACAATTTCCATGTAATATTCCCGGCACCACACCGGAGAACATGAAGAACGATTTCCATGTAATATTCCCGACACCACACCGGAGAACATGAAGAACGATTTCCATGTAATATTACCGGCACCACACTGGAGAACATGAAAAACGATTTCCATGTAAAATTCCCGGCACCACACCGGAGAACACGAAGAACGATTTCCATGTAATATTCCCGACACCACACCGGAGAACATAAAGAACGATTTCCATGTAATATTCCCAGCACCACACCGTAGAACATAAAGGACGATTTCCATGTAATATTCCCGACACCACACCGGAGAACATGAAGAATGATTTCCATGTAACATTCCCAGTACCACACTGGAGAACATAAAGAACGATTTTCATGTAATATTCCCAGCACCACACCGTAGAACATAAAGGACGATTTCCATGTAATATTCCCAGCACCACACCGGAGAACATGAAGAACGATTTCCATGTAATATTCCCGACACCACACCGGAGAACATGAAGAACGATTTCCATGTAATATTCCTGACACCACACCGGAGAACATGAAGAACGATTTCAATGTAATATTCCCGGCACCACACCGGAGAACATGAAGAACGATTTCCATGTAATATTCCAGACACCACACTGGAGAACATGAAAAACGATTTCCATGTAATATTCCCGGCACCACACTGGAGAACATAAAGAACGATTTCCATGTAATATTCCCGACACCACACCGGAGAACATAAAGAATAACTTCCATATAATATTCCCGGCACCACACCGGAGAACATAAAGAACAATTTCCATGTAATATTCCCAGCACCACACCCGAGAACATAAAGAACGATTTCCATGTAATATTCCCGGCACCACATCGTAGAACATTAAGAATGATTTCCATGTAACATTCCCGGCACCACACCGGAGAACATCAAGAATGACTTCCACATAACATTCCCGGAACCATACCGGAGAACATGAAGAATGACTACCATGTAACATTTCAGGCACCACATCAGAGAACATGAAGAATGACTTCCACATAACATTCCCAGGAACCACACTGGAGAACATGAAAAAAGATTGACTTCCATGCAACATTCCTGGCACCACACCGGAGAACATAAAGAACAATTTCCATGTAATATTCCCAGCACCACACCGGAGAACATAAAGAATGATTTCCATGTAATATTCCCGGCACTACACCGGAGAACATGAAGAACGATTTCCATGTAATATTCCCGGCACCACACCGGAGAACATAAAGAACAATTTCCATGTAATATTCCCAGCACCACACCGTAGAACATAAAGGACGATTTCCATGTAATATTACCGGCACCACACTGGAGAACATGAAAAACGATTTCCATGTAATATTCCCGGCACCTTACTGGAGAACATAAAGAACGATTTCCATGCTGGAACTGTAGCGCCCATCAAATAAGCAAATCTAGTTCTTGGCCGACCAGTACAATAATACAGAGAAGTTCTTATGTTATCTGCCCAAACAATGAAACTCTGAAATTAAATATCCCTCAACCTTGCAGATACAAATGTAAGATCACACTGGAGATTAGGTATGATGTGTCTGAAGGTGAAACTGTCTGTGTTCCCTGCACAAAGCAGAACTGGGATTGTACAAATGTTAGAATGATAAGCTGGTATATGCCAAGGGGTACTGGGGTACACTGGAGGGTCTATTGATTCTGGCAGGGATCAATCTTTGTGTGGGGGTCTATTGTTGCTGGAAAGGTCTGTTGTTGCGGGGGGGGGGGGGGTCAATTGTAGAGGGAGAGGTATGTTGATGCTGGCTGATGGGAACTCTGTTGTTGCTGGGGGTCTATTGTTGCTGGGGTGGTATTTTGTAACAGGCAGTTCATTGTTCACTTAGGGGTGTTCTCACTTTTGTCACCAGCAGTTGAGACATTAATGGCTGTGTGTTGAGTTATTTTGAGGGGACAGCACATTTACACTGTTATACAAGCTGTACACTCACTACTTTACATTGTATCAAAGTGTCATTTCTTCAGTGTTGTCACATGAAAAGATAGAATAAAATATTTACAAAAATGTGAGGGGTGTACATATAAAAAAAAAAATGGGTCAGAAGTGGACCAATTGGTCTTATTTCTGCCATTACTCTTCTATCTTTCTATTTTTATTTACGTTCAGTTCTTAACTTTTATACCTTGTTGATGGCTTTCCCTGACAGGCGTCTTCATGGGCCTCATCGAGAAGGTTCATATGTTCGCTGTTCAGGTGAATGGAGCATTGGTGGTGGGGCAGTGGTTTGCCATCTGCTGTGTTTGGTATAGAGAGGAAGTTTGGTAACCGATCTACAGCAACTGTAGGAGAAGCACAATGTTCAGTTCATTATTCTTCCATGTCATGACTCAGAAGACATGTCACTGTATACTTAGAAGGAGTTTTGAAACATTCCTGGAAAAGGAACAGCAATAAATGTAAACCAGTTACTTCTGTTTTCTTGATGCTAACTGCCATATTGTTTTACTTTACAAAATAAGGAACCTTACAAAACCTGGAAGGGTGTGTATATACAGTATATACAGTGCCTTGCAAAAGTATTCGGCCCCCTTGAACTTTGCAACCTTTTGCCACATTTCAGGCTTCAAACCTAAAGATATAAAACTGTAATTTTTTGTGAAGAATCAACAAGTGGGACACAATCATGAAGTGGAATGAAATTTATTGGATATTTCAAACTTTGTTAACAAATAAAAAACTGAAAAAATGGGCGTGCAAAATTATTCAGCCCCTTTACTTTCAGTGCAGCAAACTCTCTCCAGAAGTTCAGTGAGGATCTCTGAATGAACCAATGTTGACCTAAATGACTAATGATGATAAATAAAATCCACCTGTGTGTAATCAAGTCTCTGTATAAATGCACCTGCACTGTCATAGTCTCAGCGGTCCGTTTAAAGCGCAGAGAGCATCATGAAGAACAAGGAACACACCAGGCAGGTCCGAGATACTGTTGTGGAGAAGTTTAAAGCCGGATTTGGATACAAAAAGATTTCCCAAGCTTTAAACATCCCAAGGAGCACTGTGCAAGCGATAATATTGAAATGGAAGGAGTATCAGACCACTGCAAATCTATGAAGACCTGGCCGTCCCTCTAAACTTTCAGCTCAAACAAGGAGAAGACTGATCAGAGATGCAGCCAAGAGGCCCATGATCACTCTGGATGAACTGCAGAGATCTACAGCTGAGGTGGGAGACTCTGTCCATAGGACAACAGTCAGTCGTATACTGCACAAATCTGGCCTTTATGGAAGAGTGGCAAGAAGAAAGCCATTTCTTAAAGATATCCATAAAAAGTGTAGTTTAAAGTTTACCACAAGCCACCTGGGAGACACCAAACATGTGGAAGAAGGTGCTCTGGTCAGATGAAACCAAAATCAAACTTTTTGGCAACAATGCAAAACGTTATGTTTGGCGTAAAAGCAACACAGCTCATCACCCTGAACACACCATCCCCACTGTCAAACATGGTGGTGGCAGCATCATGGTTTGGGCCTGCTTTTCTTCAGCAGGGACAGGGTAGATGGTTAAAATTGATGGGAAGATGGATGGAGCCAAATACAGGACCATTCTGGAAGAAAACCTGATGGAGTCTGCAAAAGACCTGAGACTGGGACGGAGATTTGTCTTCCAACACGACAATGATCCAAAACATAAAGCAAAATCTACAATGGAATGGTTCACAAATAAACATATCCAGGTGTTAGAATGGCCAAGTCAAAGTCCAGACCTGAATCCAATCGAGAATCTGTGGAAAGCAACTGCTGTACACAAACACTCTCCATCCAATCTCACTGAGCTTGAGCTGTTTTGCAAGGAGGAATGGGCAAAAATTTCAGTCTCTCGATGTGCAAAACTGATAGAGACATACCCCAAGCGACTTACAGCTGTAATCGCAGCAAAAGGTGGCGCTACAAAGTATTAACTTAAGGGGGCTGAATAATTTTGCACGCCCAATTTTTCAGTTTTTTATTTGTTAAAAAAGTTTGAAATATCCAATAAATTTCGTTCCACTTCATGATTGTGTCCCCACTTGTTGTTGATTCTTCACAAAAAATTACAGTTTTATATCTTTTTGTTTAAAGCCTGAAATGTGGCAAAAGGTCGCATTTCGCAAGGCACTGTATATTGACAGCGCTGTATTAGTAGGATTCAAGATCACACAAGGTTCTCATGAATGCAGGCCAAGGGGCTCCAGAATGTTGGTTCTGAGCAGAAAAAAAAATGTTTTTTCAGTTTTCTCCAGGTTTGGTTAGTTCCAGATTGAGTTCTGGAGTCCATAGAGGGGCAGGGGGCAATAGTTGTATGTAAAATCCAACAGGCTGGTTGTACCCAACGATCGATCAACCTGGGTACAATTAGCCTGCCCATACATTGTTTGAATGTTGGCCAGTTCCTGCAAAATTGGCAGAGTTTCGAACAGTCTATGACCGGCCTAAAGAACTGCAAGAGTGAACCAGAGGACTGGAAGAAGCAGTTGTGTTATTGTAAAGTGTTGGAGGCAGAATGCTTAACACCCCTGTGAAGGGAACTGTTTGATTTATGTTGGGACTTTTACTTTTCCATTAACCACTTAAGCCCCAGCCCTATTTCGGACACTTTTTGTTTACAAGTTAAAACCTGTATCTTTTCCTAGAAAACTTAGAACCCCCAAAAATTATATATATTATTTTAGCAAAGACTCTGGAGAATCAAATGTAGGTCATTGCAATATTTTTTGTCATGCGGTATTTGCGCAGCGGTCTTTAAAACGCCATTTTTTTGGAAAATTTTTGAAAAATCACATTTCACTGCATTTAAAAAATACTAAACAGTAAAGTTAGCCCATTTTTTTTTGCAGATTGTGAAAGATGATGTCACGCCGAGTAAATAGATACCCAACATGTTACGGTTTAAAATTGCGCCCCCCCGTGGGACGGCGACAAACTACGGTCAATAGAAATCTCAATAGGCGACGCTTTAAATTTTTTTAACGGTTACCAGTTTGGAGTTAGAGTGTAGCTCTTTTTTTTAATTATTGCTCACGCTCTGGCGATCGCAGCGATACCTCACATGTGTGGTTTGAACAGCGATTTCATTCGCGGCTCGAATTCCGTATACGTTTTTTTTTTGTGCGCGAGCTAACGGTGACGGCGGTGGCTAAAATTTTTTATTTTTTTTTCTATTTATTTTATTTTTTTCAAACTTTATTACAGTTTTTAAAAAAAAAAATAAAATCTGATCACTTTTATTGCTGTCACAAGCAATGTAAACATCCCTTGTGACACCAATATGTAGTGACAGGTACTCTTTATGGAGGGATCGAGGGTCTAAAAGACTCTAGACCCCTCCACTACACTTCCCTGTATGCAAAACGCTGAAAACTGCGTTTTTGCATACAGCCGTTTTTTAAATATGCCGCCTTTTGCAGCACACTAACCCGGAAGTGACGTCATGGACACCGCCTCCGGGTTACGTCATCGGAGATTGATCGAAGCCGTTTCCGGGTTTAAACGGGACTTCATCCAGCCGGCGGATGTGCCGGCTGGGTGCTCGGGGCTCCTGGTGGGACGGGAGCCCCGGTAAAAGTCACGGAAGGCGGCGGGAGGGGGGGGGGCGTCCCCTCCCGCTCACCCGGGTAACGATCGAGTCGTTACCGACGGAAAGCCGACTGTTGACACTAAACCACGGTACCGGGAGGATGCCTCTAGCTAGAGGCATCATCCCGGTATACCCCCGCAAAGTTACCCGACGTATATATACGTCACTTTGCGGTAGGTGGTTAAATAAAAGTAGCCTCTCAGAAACTGCATTTCCTGGGTGATCTGAACACTGGAATGTACTTCACCTTCAGTAGATATGTGCAGAACAGAAAAATGTGTTTAGTTTCGGATAATAATGTTATGTTACTATGTTTGTTTCGTGGGTTCATTGCGGAATTAGTATAGTTTTGTTTATTCATTTTCTAACGAATTCCAACTTTCCAGAATGATTCGAATTAGAATCGGTTGAAATTCTGTGCGAAGAATAGCTGGTTGTTAAGGAGTGGGCCAGGAAGCGTCCCTAACAACCGATGACTCATCAGCTGTCCTCGGGTTTCCCTACTGACAGCTGAATGTAGACAAAAGAATACCGGTGTTCTAAAATTTTTTCGGACCCATGAAAAAATCGGACCTCGTCACTTCCGGTGATGGGAGTCTCAAGTGCGCATGCGCACAAGACATTATCTTGGTTTGGTAAACTTATAACACATAGCGGGCAGTTGAATGAGAGGAGGCGGGGCTGAGGTGGGACGGAAGACACCGCCGCGTCATCTGCAGAGCTGAATAGAGGAGGCGGGACGGAGGTGCGGCCGTGTAATAAATGCAGGACTTTAGCGACTCCTTATGTTTTATTATCTTTAGCAATTATCATATTATTTATCCTTAGGATTTCATAACATTTAGTATTTCTATAATACAAAATAAGAAATACTAAATGTAATGAAATCCTAAGGATAAATAATACGATAATTACTAAAGATAATAAAACAGAAGGAGTCGCTTAAGCCCTGCATTTATTACACGGCCGCACCTCCATCCCGCCTCCTCCGCCAGCTCTGCATATGTGCCTCCGTCCCTAATGTCTCAATGACGCGGCGGTGTCCTCCGTCCTCCGTCGCACCTCAGCCCCGCCTCCTCTCAGTCAGCTGTCCGCTCTCTGTTATAATTTTGCCAAACCTCGAAAAATGTCTTCTGCGCATGCGCACGGACGACTCCCATCAGCTGTTTTGTGATGCTCTGTCACCGGAAGTGACGAGGTCCGATTTTTTCACGGGTCCGACAAAATTTTACAACACCGGCAATGAAAAATAAAGAAAAACAGCGTTGGGTCCCCCCATCCATACCTGGCCCTTTGGGTCTGGTATGGATTATAAGGGAAAAACCCCTTGCCAAAATAAAAAAATTAAAAAAAAAACAGCATGGGGTCTATACCAGACCCTAATCCAAGCATTCAGTCTGTCAGATCAAGGACAGGGCTTCTTCCTCACAAGCCTGGCTGGTGGTTGTGGGGGTCTGCTGGCGGGGGGCTTATTGGAATCTGGAAACCCCTTCAACAAGGGGGCCCCCAGATTCTGGCGCCCCTCCTATGTGATTGAGCATAGGGTACATAGTACCCCTACTCATTTACCAATAAAGTGTCAAAAATAAATATAAACAGAGACAGTTTTTGACAAATTCTTTATTAAAAAAACAAAAAACAAAAACAATGTCCCCTGAAGTAAATCCAGCATGATGTCATCGATCCCAGCATACCCTGATCGATGACATCACAAGGGTCATCTGTTTTTGCCTATGCACCCTGGTGCTTGCTTTTTCCTGTGACTGCTGGTGCTTGTGGGTTTTTTGGAGGCCTTCTAGCCGGAGTACCATGGTCCTGAAGCGGTGGACGATTGAGGAGGTGGTAATTCTTATCTATCTGTTCCAAAAAGCAATGTCTACCTCTCAGATAAGTTTCCACTGACAAAAATTATCTTTTTAGCTACGTATCTGTTATGTTGGGATTCTTCCCTTTGTCCTCAAATGTAAGGAGCATTCCCTACCATTGACTATCTCACACATTATTATTAGGGGTTCCCTGAGACCAAGAAAGTTATTTTAAGAGTTCCTCCACATTAAAAATGTTGAGAAAGTGTCTCATCTGGAATCAGTTCAGAATCGGGTCAGTTAGTGTTGATGGTGGAATCCCTCCTGCTACGCAATTGTATTTTGATAGTGGGAGTCCCCCTGCCTTCAGAATACAATGATTACTGCTGCCGACTATAGCCACCGGAAGTGATTGAATGGAAAAAAAAAAGCAGGCAGGCTGGTTGTACTAAAGTCAATCGATAGACTGACTTCAGTACAACCAGCCTGCCCATAGACGGATAGAAATTCAGCCGGTTCCTGCTGAACTGGCCGAATTTCAAAACCATCTATGCCTAGCTTTACTCTTGACCTCTACACTCAGTGTGCCACTTACTCCTCACCTCTGTACTCAATTACTGATTTGCTTCTATTACTTATTAGCAACACATGAATAGAGAGGGAGAAGGCACAGTGTTGCCAACCGCCCGTAGATTTATGGGCAGCCCGTGAATTTTAGCCCATTCTCGGGCTGCCCGTAAATGCCCGTTACGGGCAGCGGCGCCCGTAATAAAGATGTCAGAACGGGGCCGCCACGCAACTGCGCATGGGCCGTTCCGAAGCCTGTCGGGCTCGGAAAAGCTCGCCTATTTCCGGCTGGATGGGCGCATGTGCAGTGACGAACTGGCGACGGTTGGCGCCATTTTTAAAAGACAGTGACACTGTCTTGCTGGCGCTGCGGGCTGCGGCTAGAGAAGAAGAAGAGGATGGGGCTCTCCCGCCCCCGTCCTGGGAGGACCCACCGCCGCCCCCCTGGTCCCCCCTCCTCCAATGGTGGGACACGAGTGGGATGATTGGTTCCAGAGAGAGGAGCTCATCGGGCAAATCAGCGACATCAGAGTGCAGAACCTGCAAGGTACGAGCAACCCTCTCCCATCTACTACATACCGGGGGGCAGACACGCCCCCTGCTCTGTTACTGGGGGTCTCAGCATTATGGGGGATCCTAAAATCCTGGAGGTTTCATCTTCCTGGGGGTCATGTCATCATTATGGGGGAGTCATCATTATGGGGGAGTCATCATAATGGGGGGTCATATCATCCGGGGGTGTCATCGTAATGGGGGAGTCATCAGTTTGGGGATCAAATCATCCTGGGGTTCTTATCATTCTGGGGGTCTCATTGTTCTGGGGGTCATATCATCCTGGAGGTCCCATCAATATGGGGATTATATCATCATGAGGGGGATCTTATCATTCTGGGGGTCCCATCATCCTGGGGGAGTCATCATACTGGGGGTCTCATCATTCTGGGGTCTCATCATCTTGGGGGAGTTATCATGCTGGGGGTCCCATCATTCTGGGGTCTCATCATCTTGGGGGAGTTATCATTCTGGGGGTCTCATCATTTTGGGGGTCTCATCATTCTGGGGGTCAGTCCGCAGGATGTCTGCAGCCTCTGACCACCCTCAGGTAAGTGACAGCGCCGCCAGGCCAGTCTAACGGGGGGTCAATGATGTAAGGGCTGGGTGAATATAATAATGTAAGGGGGAACTAAGATAAAGGTTTCCCCCTTATAGCAGGGAATCCCTCCCCCCTTACCTTAGTGTAATTAATCTGCGGAAGGGGGTCTCTGGTCACCAGATTCCCCCTCCTCCTCCCCCCACATCAGAGTTCCTGATATTCTTTTCTACATCAGAGTCTGCAGGATTCTCCCCTTACAGTGCAAGGGGGAACTCTGTGGACCCTGATGTAAAAGGGAGCTCTGATGTAAAGGGCAATGCTGCAGACCCTGATGTAAGTGGGAACTCTGATGTAAAGGAGAATGCAGTGGACTCTGATATAAGGTGGTTTCTGGTCACCAGAGCACCCGCTTACATCAGAGTCCCCTTTAAATCAAGATCTGCAGCATTCCTCTTTACGTCAGAGTTACACTGTAAGGGGGAATCTTGCACACTCTGATATATGGGGGAACTCTGTGCTGGCTGGTTATATTAATCTGACCTTCATGTAAATGGAGAAATATGGTTTATGACTTTTGTTTAACTTAAACACATTGCTAATAGCACTATCTACATGTTTATAGTTTAATTATTCATATTTGCACGGTTTAGCAGTGAAAACGGCTATTTTATGTACATTTTTACAGTGCCAGTAAAAAATTTGTGCCGTCCATAAATTTTGGCATTCTGCCAGTAAATTTTACTCTGGGGGGTTGGCAACACTGAGAAGGCACCATGAATGCACATCAGCGGACATTGGCACAGGCATGTGGGAGAACCCAGCTTAGTGTCACTTGACAGCTGCTGATATGACAGATAGGAAGGTGGTGGCCAGTAGTGCACTGACCATATTTTGTGACCAAAGGATTGGTCCACCTTTCAAGATCTTAGCAGCCAACAGCATTTTATCCTGAAAAAGAGTAAGTAAAAAGACAAAAAAAAAAAAGAGAAAACATCCAAGGGATGGTGTCAGGACCTGGATCACCTGCTGGTGGCACTGGGGTTCCCAGAGCGGAAGGTTTTTTAGTTCCAGTGTCCACCAGCAAGTGTCTCCTCACCAGATGCTGGCTGTTGGGAAGATATTTAGTCCCTCCTCTACTATTACTGTTAGCCAGATGCATGCTTGCTGGTAAATCCTGAGCCTGATTCTCGTCTGCTCCTGCCTTGCACATACAGTATGTCCTGCTCCTGATCTTGCACTTGCCCTGCATCCTGTACCCTGCTGTATCTGTTCCCCCTTGTTCCAGATCCCAGTCCTGGTTCCTTGCTTTATTGCATCTCCAGTTTTGCCCTGTGATCTGTCTTCCTTATTTAGTAACTTTTGTATATGTTGTATTATAGTTAGGTTGTTAGGTATTTTGACTTCAGTTATATGGTTGTGGCTCACTTGTATTTTCACGTTTGCTTTGTTTCCTGTTTTCTGGTGTTTGGATGTTTTCTGTTTTACTATTCATAAACTTACCTTACTATACAGTGCATTGCGAAAGTATTCGGGCCCCTTGAACTTTTCGACCTTTTGCCACATTTCAGGCTTCAAACATGAAGATATAAAACTGTAATTTTTTGTGAAGAATCAACAACATGAAGTGGAACGAAATTTATTGGATATTTCAAACTTTTTTAACAAATAAAAAACTGAAAAATTGGGCATGCAAAATTATTCAGCCCCCTTAAGTTAGTACTTTGTAGCGCCACCTTTTGCTGCCATTACAGCTGTAAGTCGCTTGGGGTATGTCTCTATCAGTTTTGCACATCGAGAGACTGAAATTTTTGCCCACTCTTCCTTGCAAAACAGCTCGAGCTCAGTGAGGTTGGATGGAGAGCGTTTGTGAACAGAAGTTTTCAGTTCTTTCCACAGATTCTCGATTGGATTCAGGTCTGGACTTTGACTTGGCCATTCTAACACCTGGATATGTTTATTTGTGAACCATTCCATTGTAGATTTTGCTTTATGTTTTGGATCATTGTCTTGTTGTAATACAAATTTCCGTCCCAGTCTCAGGTCTTTTGCAGACTCCATCAGGTTTTCTTCCAGAATGGTCCTGTATTTGGCTCCATCCATCTTCCCATCAATTTTAACCATCTTCCCTGTCCCTGCTGAAGAAAAGCAGGCCCAAACCATGATGCTGCCATCACCATGTTTGACAGTGGGGGATGGTGTGTTCAGGGTGATGAGCTGTGTTGCTTTTACGTCAAACATAACGTTTTGCACTGTTGCCAAAAAGTTCGATTTTGGTTTCACCTGACCAGAGCACCTTCTTCCACATGTTTGGTGTGTCTCCCAGGTGGCTTGTGGCAAACTTTAAACAACACTTTTTATGGATATCTTTAAGAAATGGCTTTCTTCTTGCCACTCTTCCATAAAGGCCAGATTTGTGCAGTATACGACTGATTGTTGTCCTATGGACAGAGTCTCCCACCTCAGCTGTAGATCTCTGCAGTTCATCCAGAGTGATCATGGGCCTCTTGGCTGCATCTCTGATCAGTCTTCTCCTTGTATGAGCTGAAAGTTTAGAGGGACGTCCAGGTCTTCGTAGATTTGCAGTGGTCTGATACTCCTTCCATTTCAATATTATCGCTTGCACAGTGCTCCTTGGGATGTTTAGAGCTTCGGAAATCTTTTTGTAACCAAATCCGGCTTTAAACTTCTCCACAACAGTATCTCGGACCTGCCTGTTGTGTTCCTTGTTCTTCATGATGCTCTCTGCGCTTTAAATGGACCTCTGAGACTATCACAGTGCAGGTGCATTTATACAGAGACTTGATTACACACAGGTGGATTCTATTTATCATCATTAGTCATTTAGGTCAACATTGGATCATTCAGAGATCCTCACTGAACTTCTGGAGAGAGTTTGCTGCACTGAAAGTAAAGGGGCTGAATAATTTTGCACGCCCAATTTTTCAGTTTTTTATTTGTTAACAAAGTTTGAAATATCCAATAAATTTCGTTCCACTTCATAATTGTGTCCCACTTGTTGTTGATTCTTCAGAAAAAAATTACAGTTTTATATCTTTATGTTTGAAGCCTGAAATGTGGCAAAAGGTCGAAAAGTTCAAGGGGGCTGAATACTTTCACAATGCACTGTATATAGTCTAGTTTCAGTTTCCTAGTATAACCACACAGATCTGGCCATCTCTGCTGCTGGTTCCTGACAGACGGTTTCTCTTTAAAAAGACTATGCTTAGCAGGAACTGAGCTTCCATTTGGGCAATAAAAATTCTCAAACCAATGGAAATATCAGCATATTATATTATATAGATTGAATACAGGCTATTTGTTGTAACAGATTGCATGGATTGCCAGCAAAGTCTCTTCACCATGAGAACTGAAGGGATGGACGATTGAGGAGGTGGTAGCCCTGATCTGTCTGTTCCAAAAAGCAATGTCTATCTCTCAGATAAGTTCCCACTGATCAAAATGATCTTTTTAGCTATCTGTTTTTTTGAGATTCTTCCCTTTGTCCTCAATTGTAAGGAGCATTTCTTTTCCCACCATTGACTATCTCACATATTATTATTAGGAGTTCCCTGAGACCAAGAAGGTTTTTTTAGAGTTCCTCCACATTAAAAATGTTGAGAAAGTGTCTCATCTGGAATCCTTTTCAGTTTCACACACCAGAGAAACTCCTCAGAACTGCTTACCCGGCGACTTTTACGGCTCGTTCGGTATTTAGATCTAAACAATGTGATGATTACATTTTAATAGTGCGAGGGAATACATTTAGTGAGAGCGAAAAATCAGCATATTTGAAGATGGCTTCATCACTCAACATATTTGTCTTTAGCCACACAAACCACGAAATGTGTGGATGATTGTTCTATTCAGACTCGCTGAACGCAGTGTAAATTGGGAATGTGTTTATATAGGAACCAGTTCTCACTGTGAAGAGACTTTGCTGGCAATCCATGCAATCTGTTACAACAAATAGCCTGTGTACAATCTATATAATATAATATGCTGATTTTTCCATTATTGCCCAAATGGATGCTCAGTTCCTGCTAAGCATAGTCTTTTTAACGACTTTACCACCGGAGGATTTTGCTGTCTTACATCCAGGCCACTTTTTGCGATTCGGCACTGTGCGACTTTAACTGACAATTGCGCGGTCATGCAACACCGTACCCAAACAAAATTTACATCCTTTTTTCCCCACAAACAGAGCTTTCTTTTGGTGGTATTTGATCACCTGTGCGATTTTTACTTTTTGCGCTATAAACAAAAAAAGCGCGACAAATTTTGAAAAAATAATATTTTCAAATTTTTTATATGAAATTCCCCCCAAAAAAATGTACAAATCAAAATTTTTTATCATTTTAGGCCAATTTGTTTTCTGCTACATATTTTTTGGTAAAAAAAATCGCAATAAGCTTATTTTGATTGGTTTGCGCAAAAGTTATTGCGTTTACTAACTAAGGGAAAGATTTCTGTCGTTTTTGGTGTTTTTTTTTTAAACGAGTAATGGCGGCGATCTGCGATTTTTTTTTTGTGGGACTACGACATTGCGGCGGACAGATCGGACCCTTTTGACACTTTTGGGGGTACCAGTGACATTACTACAGTAATCAGTGCTATAAATATGCACTGTTACTGTAAAAATTACACTGGCAGGGAAGGGGTTAACTTTTATAGGAGAGGGAGGGGTTAATGTATGAAAATATATATCTGGACACAAATTGTCAAGCAGGATATCTCTGCGCTTTTTGGAGGAGTCAGTTAATTAACTGCTAAAATAAAGACTGCTGCTACTTCACCAAATAACGAAGAATATTTGAAAATACATAAACAAAAGAATAGTAGCGCAAAAAGTCAATCTGATATGACTCATAAAATATAAAAACAATACGACCATGAACATCAAAGTGTTGCCTAAAACACTCTAATTAGGGTGTAAAGTCCTTCAAAGTCCATAGCCCGTCCAGAAATATGTGATGTAAGTACTGGATCACCTTTCAACCACCACCAAGTGTCACACCGAGAGGTCAGTAGAAGTGGCAACTCACCAAATGAAGTTGCTCAGGTGTTCTCACACAAGAGCAAAGTAAGCAGGGTTCATAGATAGAGATGGCACGTATACATGAAACGACCTGGGTTGTTCACCACTGCTGCATACACTTTACCAGACCTCCTTATCACAGACTCCACTCGGCTCAGTAAAAACATGTAAGGAAAAATAGCCCCAATAGTGAAGTACCGTAAAAACTAGACTTTATTGAAAAGTCAATTGCACTCACATAGGTAGTGAAAACAGGCTCAAAGACATAACAAAAGCGGCCGGATAGGATTCCTCACTCGTGCAGTCGGCTGGGTTGACTCCACGCCAGCCTAGATACTTCCGGGTGGGTCCTCCGCCGTATCACGTGATGTCGGATGCGTCGTCTGGTCACGCCCCCGCGTTTCGTCATTTCCGACTTCAACTGGCACAACGGTAAGCTAGCCAGAAGGCAACCAGCGCTTCCGACAGCGGAAGTAAACACTCGCATCCACATTACGTATATCCTTTCTACAAGGATAGTTGCCGTGACACTGTTAGAACATCCGACAGCGCCGGAAATGCCAGAAAGACACTAAACGGTCACACAGTGCTTATGTTGCAAAAAAAACTGAATGGTGACAATTTAAATGTAAAAAGCGTCATCCAAAGGATCTACCCTGTGCCGATATCAAGTCTGCAGAGCGTTGCCAAACGCATAAAAATCATAATGCAACATACACAATTTTGCACATAATAAATAACAATGCTGATCACCATAAATATACAGCATGTGAACTAAGATCAGTATACATATATATATATATATGGAGCACACCATGTATATTAAAATATATATATATTAAAAATACATAAAAATGCTGAAAAATACTAAAAAATCACGACCATAAAAATATAATAAAATAAAGAATAATCCACAACCCGGTAGACTACCTGATGTCTACCAAAGATACAGAATGACCCCAAAAAAGGGGGGGAATTCACGAATCGCTAATATAGCAATTTAAATCCAATTCTATATTTAACCCCGTCGGGGCGAGGGCCTGGGTGAAGAAAATCCACTTAGTCTCGAACTTGGAAAGTTCCCTCACCCAATTCGACCCCCGCCACGACAGGGTAACACGCTCAATTCCCCAAAAGTGGAGACTCCTAGGGTCCCTCTGATGGAACTTGCGGAAGTGTGCGGACACATTGTGTTCTCGTCTACCCTTCAAAATGTTGGTGATGTGCTCACCTACTCTCACTTTCAAGGTCCGCTTAGTGCGACCTATGTAAACTAAGTTACAAGGGCACATCAGTCCATAGACCACATGTGTGGTGTCACATGTGATCAAACTTTTTATTTTGAAAGTTTTGTTGATTGCCGGAACTGTGAAGGATTCTCTTCTCCTGAAATTGGTTGGTGTAAATGAACAAGCCCTACATCTCCCACAGGTGAAGGAGCCCTTCATGTCTGGGAAAAAAGAGACATTCGGGGGATCTAATACCTTTTTTACAATTTGATCACCAAAATTCGGGGCTCGTCTATATATGAATGTTGGTTTAGCTGGTAGAACTGGGCCTAATGTTCTATCCATTTGCAGAATGGGCCAGTGATGTCTGAAAATCTCCTCTAACTTTTTATAGTCGTTGGAGAAATCCGACAAAAAGCTCCAATTGGGATTATCATTGCTATTTGCAGATTTCACTGAAGGCCTTAGAGGTCTGGGAGCATTCTTAATTTTAATAATCTCCCTGTCCAAACAAGATTCGTCATAACCCTTGGCAATGAATCTATCCTTCAGGACCTCTGCTTGTTCCATATAATCAGTAACAGAAGTACAGTTACGCCTTACATGGACAAACTGGCCTCTAGGAATATTCCTGAGCCAGTTAGGATGGTGTCCGCTCTGGATTGCCAAGTAACTGTTCCTATCTGTTGTTTTGAAGAAAACTTTAGTGGTGAGTTTATTACCCTCTCTCTTGATTATAACGTCTAGGAAGTTGATTTCATTAGGACTGTGATGGAACTCTAGCTTAATGTTATTCCGATTGGAATTCAGATGTTCCATAAAACCAATCAAACCTTCTTCCGATCCCTGCCAAATAAAGACGATATCGTCTATGAAGCGCCTGTATAATCTTAGCTCCTGCCGTTCCTGGTTAAAAACAAACTTGTCCTCCCACTCCGACATGAACAAGTTTTCCAGGCTAGGGGCAAACTTGGCGCCCATAGCAACACCTGTTTTTTGGCTGAAGAAATCACTCTGATGCCAAAAATAGTTATGGCTCCGACAAAAATCTAGAGCCTTGCCAATGAACACTTTCTGTTCCCTAGGCAGATCGTCCCTTTGGCTGAGTGCCCAATTTAGGGATAAGAGGGCATCCTCGTGCTGGATGATGGTGTACAGGGACGACACGTCGGCCGTAACAAGAAAGACCGGTGAGTCGTCCCCTAGCACAACCCCATCCAGCACGAGGAGAAGATCTGCAGTGTCCTTCAAAAAGGCTTTTGTTTGAACCACACTCTTTTGCAGGAACTGGTCCAAATATTGGCCCAATCGTGCACTCACCGACCCAATCCCATTCACAATCGGGCGCGGAGGTGGGTTGGTTGCGTCCTTATGGACTTTAGGCAGCGTATACAGGATAGGGATACGGCAAGCACTAGGTATTAAATAGTTGCGTTCTTTTTTGGTTAGAACGCCTTCCCTAAAACCCGATTCGACCAATCGTTTCAAATCTGCCACAAAGTCATTCGTGGGATCTCTATATAATCTGGTGTAGGTGGAGGTGTCACTTAACATGGTTTTAATTTGGTCATGATAAAAATGTTTGTCCATGACTACCACTCCACCGCCCTTGTCGGCCGGGCGGATGATAATCTCTTTCCGAGATTCCAACGAGTCTAGGCCTTCATTTATATGTTTATACTTTTTGTTGACCTCATATCCAGGTTCAAGAGATTGTAGATCACGTAAAACTAAACTTTTAAAAACTTCCACACAGTGGTTATTACTAACCGGTGGGTTAAAAGTAGATTTATTACGCAATCCACTATTTACCATCCCTCCACTGTTCCTGTTGCTGATTGATGTAATGGGATTATTCAGAAAGTGTTTTTTTAAATTCACTTTTCTTATATATTTGTGTATGTCAATGTAAGTATTGAACTTATTGATAGGTTTTTTGGGGGCGCATTTGAGCCCTTGGTCCAGAATGTGGAGTTCACTCTTATTTAAACTCACACTACTGATATTAAAAATTCCCTCGTTCACCAGTCTCTCCTTCTTTTTTTGGAACTGTATCCTTCTTCCGGCCCGTACTCCTCTTCGGGGCGCGTACTTTCTCGATACAATTGCCTGTCGGGTGGTGGATATTTGGTGTTGTATGGTCGACTCCGACCCCTCCCCCTGCCCCAGCCCCGCCCCAAAAAAGGCTGCTTTGGTGGGTTCAGGGGGGTTTTTGGTCCAGTGTCCTCTACCCATCCGTTGGATCTATTGGCGAGGACCTGGTATTGGTTGTGGGTTGGGATCCCTGTTCCCTGAAAGTTACCTCTTGAGGTGCCTCTCTTAGTTTTGTTACCCCTGTTGGCACCCTTAATAGGGGGTCCTGTCCACTCTACCACAGGTCTAATTGGAATGTGTGACACACCTGCCCTAGGGCGCACAACTGGGGTCTGTATCAAAGGAACAGGTACTTGACCCCCAACCGCTCCATTACTCACAGCCTCCATAGGTTCCTCTCTTATCGGGGCCTCTACAGGAGTGGGTCCTGGTAATGTTGCTTGCCAGCAAAAAACCTGACCGTTGTTAAAATCCTGTCAGTCCCTCGTGAATTTTTTTACCTTTTTGAGGTGTGTTTCTTTGTCAATTTTATCTAATTTGGACTTGGTGTTATTACTGAACTCTCTCACCTCAGGGGAATCACTTTTGGTTTCTATTTTAGTTTGCAGGTCCTGAATCTTTTTATTCAAAAGATCCATTTTCCTTTTCTTTCTTTTTAAAACCAAAGACTGTAGGTCGAGCCCCACTCGATGGAAAAAGTCATACCACTCTCTTACAGAGAGGTCGTCATTTAAACCATCTTGTGGTGATACGTCCCATCGGAGACCCCGACTAATGATCCCCTCTGCTATATATGCCTCCAGGGTGGTGATATCCCACCATGCTCGCACTTGCTTTTCAAGAGTGAGGGGTTAATGTATGCCTGGGTTTTACTGACATGTGTGGGGGGAGGTGACTGAGTGACACAGGGACAGATCGCAGGTTCAGCTATGCAATCTGACCCTGCCTGTCACTTAGGAGATCTTCCCGCTTTGTTTACACAAGCGGGCGGATCTCCACACTCGATTCCTCGATGATCGGGGAAGAGCGGCGGTGATCACCGCCGCTCCTCCCCTGGCCCGACTCCCGCTGTGACTGAATATAGCGGGAGCGAGCCTCCGGCGGCGCGCGCGTGCCGCCGAGAGAGGGGAATGTCTGGCGACGTAGGTCTACGCCGCCAGACGTTATCGAGCCACTTTGCCGCAGTAGAGCTCTAGTGAGCAGCGGTAAAGTGGTTAAAGAGAACCCGTCTGTCAGGAACCAGCAGCAGAGTTGGCCAGATCTGTGTGGCTACACTAGGAAACTGAAACTAGACTATATATAGTAAGGTAAGTTTATTAATAGTAAAACAGGAGACATCCAAACACCAGCAAACAGGAAACAACGCAAACGTGAAGATACAAGTGAACCAAAACCATATAACTGAAGACAAAATACCTAACAACTTAACTATAATACAACATATACACTATATACATGATTAGGAAGACAGATCACAGGACAGAACTGGAGACGCAATGAAGCGGGGAACCAGGACAGGGATCTGGAACAAGGGGAACAGATACAGAAGGGTACATGATGCAGGGCAAGCGCAAGTTAAGGAGCAGGACATACTGTAGGTGCAAGGCAGGAGCAGGCAAGAATCAGGCTCAGGATTTACCAGCAAGAATGCATGTGGCTGACAGTAATAGTAGAGAAGGACTAAATATCCAGCAGCCAGCATCAGGTGAGGAGATACTTGCTGGTGGACATCGAAGCTACAACCTTCCGCTCTGGGAACCACAGTGCCACCAGCAGGTGATCCAGGTCTTTACACTGTCCCTTGGATGTTCCCTCTTTTTTTCTCTTTTTACTTAGGCCCCTTTTACACGGGTTTTCCGATCAGGTTCGCCTGTCAATTTTTCAGGCGAACATGATCGGATGCTCCATGCACCCCTATCAAATGTCGGATGTCAGCAGTGACATGTCCGCTGACACCTGCTGATATCCGATCTGATCCTGTCCTTGAAATCTAGATGGATGGAAACCCTATTGGGGATCAGATTGGATAGGATCGGATGAAAATGGACAGGCGGTCCGCTTTCATCCAATCTCCCATAGAGGAGAGCCATGCTCTGACAGGTCCATCTCTGCACAGTGAGCGGAGACAGAGCGGTCATCCGCCTGCTCAGCGGGGATCGGGGGATGGATCCCCGCTGAGCAAAATGGAGTCCCGTGTGAAAGGACCCTTACTCTTTTTCAGGATAAAATGCCGTTGGCTGCTAAGTTCTTGAAAGGTGGACCAATCCTTTGGTCACAAAATATAGCCAGTGCACTACTAGCCAGTGGCCACCACCATCCTATCTGTTATATCAGCAGCTGTCAAGTGACACTAGGCTGGGTTCTCACACATGCCTGTGCCAATGTCTGCTGATGTGCATTCATGGTGCCTTCTCCCTCCCTATGCATATGTAGTGATGTCGCGAACCTAAAATTCGCGGTTCGCGAACGGCGAACGCGAACATCGGCGAATGTTCGCGAACCGGCGAACCGGGCGAACCGCCATAGACTTCAATAGGCAGGCGAATTTTAAAACACACAGGGACTCTTTCTGGCCACAATAGTGATGGAAAAGTTGTTTCAAGGGGACTAACACCTGGACTGTGGCATGCCGGAGAGGGATCACGCAAAAAAAAGTTCTTAAAAATTATAATTTTTTGATAGAGAGCCAATTATTGGAAAAATTAAAAAAAAATAAAAATAAAAAATTTCTTTGGATTTAGCATCTGGGGGGTCTAAAAAGTGTACCTGTGAAGTTTCAGCTCTGTAGCATGTCCAGAACCCCTAAAAAACAGCATTTTTCTTATATTTTCAGGAATATGGCTTCTCTGCGGCTGGCTTTTTCTCTTGCAGGCATTTATCGGGCATTTTTTTAGGCAGGCATGTCATTTTTTGTATTTAGTGTCTGGGGGGTCACAAAAGTGTACCTGTCAAGTTTCAGCTCTGTAGCATGTCCAGAACCCCTAAAAAACAGCATTTTTCTTATATTTTCAGGAATACTGCTTCTCTGCGGCTGGCTTTTTCTCTTGCAGGCATTTATCGGGCATTTTTTTAGGCAGGCATGTCATTTTTTGTATTTAGTGTCTGGGGGGTCACAAAAGTGTACCTGTCAAGTTTCAGCTCTGTAGCATGTCCAGAACCCCTAAAAAACAGCATTTTTCTTATATTTTCAGGAATACGGCTTCTCTGCGGCTGGCTTTTTCTCTTGCAGGCATTTATCGGGCATTTTTTTAGGCAGGCATGTCATTTTTTGTATTTAGTGTCTGGGGGGTCTAAAAAGTGTACCTGTCAAGTTTCAGCTCTGTAGCATGTCCAGAACCCCTAAAAAACAGCATTTTTCTTATATTTTCAGGAATACGGCTTCTCTGCGGCTGGCTTTTTCTCTTGCAGGCATTTATCGGGCATTTTTTTAGGCAGGCATGTCATTTTTTGTATTTAGTGTCTGGGGGGTCACAAAAGTGTACCTGTCAAGTTTCAGCTTTGTAGCATGTCCAGAACCCCTAAAAAACAGCATTTTTCTTATATTTTCAGGAATACGGCTTCTCTGCGGCTGGCTTTTTCTCTTGCAGGCATTTATCGGGCATTTTTTTAGGCAGGCATGTCATTTTTTGTATTTAGTGTCTGGGGGGTCTAAAAAGTGTACCTGTCAAGTTTCAGCTCTGTAGCATGTCCAGAACCCCTAAAAAACAGCATTTTTCTTATATTTTCAGGAATACGGCTTCTCTGCGGCTGGCTTTTTCTCTTGCAGGCATTTATCGGGCATTTTTTTAGGCAGGCATGTCATTTTTTGTATTTAGTGTCTGGGGGGTCACAAAAGTGTACCTGTCAAGTTTCAGCTCTGTAGCATGTCCAGAACCCCTAAAAAACAGCATTTTTCTTATATTTTCAGGAATACGGCTTCTCTGCGGCTGGCTTTTTCTCTTGCAGGCATTTATCGGGCATTTTTTTAGGCAGGCATGTCATTTTTTGTATTTAGTGTCTGGGGGGTCACAAAAGTGTACCTGTCAAGTTTCAGCTCTGTAGCATGTCCAGAACCCCTAAAAAACAGCATTTTTCTTATATTTTCAGGAATACGGCTTCTCTGCGGCTGTCTTTTTCTCTTGCAGGCATTTATCGGGCATTTTTTTAGGCAGGCATGTCATTTTTTGTATTTAGTGTCTGGGGGGTCACAAAAGTGTACCTGTCAAGTTTCAGATCTGTAGCATGTCCAGAACCCCTAAAAAACAGCATTTTTCTTATATTTTCAGGAATACGGCTTCTCTGCGGCTGTCTTTTTCTCTTGCAGGCATTTATCGGGCATTTTTTTAGGCAGGCATGTCATTTTTTGTATTTAGTGTCTGGGGGGTCACAAAAGTGTACCTGACAAGTTTCAGCTCTGTAGCATGTCCAGAACCCCTAAAAAACAGCATTTTTCTTATATTTTCAGGAATACGGCTTCTCTGCGGCTGTCTTTTTCTCTTGCAGGCATTTATCGGGCATTTTTTTAGGCAGGCATGTCATTTTTTGTATTTAGTGTCTGGGGGGTCACAAAAGTGTACCTGTCAAGTTTCAGATCTGTAGCATGTCCAGAACCCCTAAAAAACAGCATTTTTCTTATATTTTCAGGAATACGGCTTCTCTGCGGCTGTCTTTTTCTCTTGCAGGCATTTATCGGGCATTTTTTTAGGCAGGCATGTCATTTTTTGTATTTAGTGTCTGGGGGGTCACAAAAGTGTACCTGTCAAGTTTCAGATCTGTAGCATGTCCAGAACCCCTAAAAAACAGCATTTTTCTTATATTTTCAGGAATACGGCTTCTCTGCGGCTGTCTTTTTCTCTTGCAGGCATTTATCGGGCATTTTTTTAGGCAGGCATGTCATTTTTTGTATTTAGTGTCTGGGGGGTCTAAAAAGTGTACCTGTCAAGTTTCAGCTCTGTAGTATGTCCACAACCCAAAAAAAACAGCATTTTTCTTATGATTTTTAGTAGAAAACTAATGCAGTGTCTTTCCAGCTGTCTTTTTTTCTTTCTGGCAAGCTGAAATATGATATGCCAAGGCAAACATGCCTATCAGTTGAGCTATGACACAGACAACACTGCACACATGGGGAAATATGTAAAACAAAAAACAGGAAAAGGAAATTAGGTGACGGTAACAAAACATGATATTGTGATTGGCCAAATAAAAAGTCACCTCGCGATGAGGTCGCGCCAAAGTCGCGCTAAGTCGCGCCAAAGTCGCACTGGAAGCGACGCTACTTTAGTGGTAGCGGCAGTGTAAACCAGCACTAAAACATCCAGTGTGTGAATACGATCAGGTATGATGTTTTATCGGTCAAGTAGTGTAAGGGTTACGCCCGTTGCCCGCTTCACAGTGACAGACCAAACTCTGACAGACCAAACTCCCCGTTTAACAGTCAGTCAGTCCATTTGCACAACCGCAAACTCCCAATTTGCACAAGGTTGGATACCAAGCTAGCCATGTCCCGTTCCTTGTCCTCACTGACATCATTGAAGGTCTCTTCCTCCACCCAGCCACATACAACACCAAGGGTCCCCGAAAGGTGAGAACAAGCCCTCTGGGACGCCTGCTGTGGCTGGTATTCCACCTCCTCAAAGCCACCTTCCTCCTCTGACTTCTCTTCTTCAGACTCCTCTCTCTGCGTTGCCACAGGTCCAGCAATTGACAACGACAAGGCTGCTTCTGGTGGTGATGAGGACCACAACTCTTCCTCTTCATGCTCATCTACAGCCTGATCCAGTACTCTTCGCAGGGCACGCTCCAGAAAAAACGCATATGGGATGAGGTCGATGATGTTGCCTTGGGTTCGACTGACCACCAGGGTTGTCATCTCCGCAAAAGGACGCATGAGCCTACAGCCATTGTTCATGAGCATTCAGTAACGCGGCCAAAAAATACCCAGCTCCGCAGAAAGAATGAAAGAAAATGAATGTTTTTTTTTATGAAAAATTATCCTGCGGATCGCTTTTGGTCTGTACACAATGAAGCAACGACCTTATCATCTGGGGTGTGCCAACACAATCCTAGAGGTGATCGCTTCATTGTGATACGCAAGCCCCTTCACCACGACAAGGTAACGATCACGAAGGGGAATTGACACATGTATGTGCCTTTTTTTTTGTTTTTTGTTTTTTTGCAGCCACAGTGTAGCACCAGAGGCCAGAAAAATTAGGCATTTGTACACATGCATGAAAAAGTAGGTATTGTTGCAGCCGCTGCTGTAGCAGCGGCCTGAAAAATTGAGGTTTTAAGGCAGAAAGTGCACTAAAACATTGCTGCTTGAACCGTAGTTGGTGGCGGAGACGTCACATAAGTCATCCGGCATGCAGAGAATGATTATATACAGCAGCGTGTGGACCATTTTTAGGCCAAGGCATCTCAGTCATCACCAGGCCTTTTTTAGTCAAATGCATCCTCCACTGTCAGTCCCTTCGGGATCCATGCCTCATTCATCTTAATAAACGTGAGGTAATCAAGACTTTTTTGACCTAGGCGACTTCTCTTCTCAGTGACAATACCTCCTGCTGCGCTGAAGGTCCTTTCTGACAGCACACTTGAAGCGGGGCAGGCCAGAAGTTCAATGGCAAACTGGGATAGCTCAGGCCACAGGTCAAGCCTGCACACCCAGTAGTCAAGGGGTTCATCGCTCCTCAGAGTGTCGATATCTGCAGTTAAGGCAAGGTAGTCTGCTACCTGTCGGTCGAGTCGTTCTCTGAGGGTGGACCCCGAAGGGCTGTGGCGATGCATAGGACTAAAAAAGCTCCGCATGTCCTCCATCAACAAGACGTCTGTAAAGCGTCCTGTCCTTGCCGGCGTGGTTGTGGTGGTAGGAGGAGGATTACTTTCACCTCTTCCCCTGTTGGATTCCCGTTGTGCTGTGACATCACCCTTATACGCTGTGTAGAGCATAGTTTTTAACTTATTTTGTAGCTGCTGCATCCTTTGCGACTGCCGGTAATTGGGTAACATGTCACAGACTTTCTGCTTATACCGGGGGTCTAGTAGCGTGGCCACCCAGTACAGGTCGTTCTCCTTCAGCCTTTTTATACGAGGGTCTCTCAACAGGCATGACAGCATGAAAGACCCCATTTGGACAAGGTTGGATGCCGAGCTACTCATGTCCAATTCCTCGTCCTCACTGATGTCATTGAAGGTGTGTTCTTCCCCCCAGCCACGTACAACACCACGGGTACCAGATAGGTGACAACGAGCACCCTGGGATGCCTGCTGTGGTTGGTGTTCCTCCTCCTCAAAGCTACATTCCTCCTCTGACTCCTCTTCCTCACACTCCTCTTCCAGTGTTGCCGCAGGTCCAGCAATCGATGGTAAGGCTGTTTCTGGTGGTGGTGATGGTGACCACAACTCTTCCTCTTCCTCTTCACGCTCATCTACGGCCTGATCCAGCACTCTTCGCAGGGCACGCTCCAGGAAAAAAACATATGGGATGATGTCGCTGATGGTGCCTTCAGTGCGACTCACTAGGTTTGTCACCTCCTCAAAAGGACGCATGAGCCTACAGGCATTGCGCATGAGCGTCCAGTAGCGTGGCAAAAAAATACCCAGCTCCGCAGAGGCTGTCCTAGCACCCCGGTCATACAAATACTCGTTGACCGCTTTTTCTTGTTGGAGCAGGCGGTCGAACATTAGCAGTGTTGAATTCCAACGTGTCGGGCTGTCGCAAATCAAGCGCCTCACTGGCATGTTGTTTCGCCGCTGAATATCTGCAAAGTGCGCCATGGCCGTGTAGGAACGCCTGAAATGGCCACACACCTTCCTGGCCTGCTTGAGGACGTCCTGTAAGCCTGGGTACTTCTGCACAAAACGTTGCACAATCAGATTCAACACATGTGCCATGCACGGCACATGTGTCAACTTGCCCAAATTCAATGCCGCCAACAAATTGCTCCCGTTGTCACACACCACTTTGCCGATCTCCAGTTGGTGCGGGGTCAGCCACTGATCCACCTGTGCATTCAGGGCGGACAGTAGTGCTGGTCCGGTGTGACTCTCTGCTTTCAGGCAAGTCAACCCCAAGACAGCGTGACACTGTCGTATCCGGCATGTGGAATAGCCCCTGGGGAGCTGGGGGGGTGCAGTTGGTGTGGAGCAAGACGCAACAGCAGAAGAGGACTCAGCCGAGGAGGTTAGCATAGAGGATGGAGTAGGAGGAGTAGAGGAGGTGGCAGCAGGCCTGCCTGCAAGTCGTGGCGGTGTCACCAACTCCTCTGCAGCAGAGCCACGCATTCCATGCTTGGCAGCCGCCAGCAGGTTTACCCAATGCGCAGTGTACGTTATATACCTGCCCTGACCGTGCTTTGCAGACCAGCTATCAGTGGTCAGATGGACCCTTGCCCCAACACTGTGTGCCAGACGTGACATGATTTCTTTTTCCACAATAGAGTACAGGTTGGGGATTGCCTTTTGTGAAAAATAATTTCGGCCGGGTACCTTCCACTGCGGTGTCCCAATAGCGACAAATTTTTTGAAGGCCTCAGACTCCACCAGCTTGTATGGTAAAAGCTGGCGGGCTAAGAGTTCCGACAAGCCAGCTGTCAGACGCCGGGCAAGGGGGTGACTCTGCGAGATTGGCTTTTTGCGCTCAAACATTTCCTTCACAGACACCTGACTGTGGGCAGGTGACGAGCAGGAACTGCTGAAGGTGAGAGGCGGAGGGGCGGGTTGTTGATAGGGGGCATGGAGGACAGCAGTGGTTGACGTGGCTGAAGATGCTGGACCAGGAGGAGGATGGTGGCTTTCAGTTTGTGTGCTGCTTTTACTCATGTGTTGATCCCATAGGCGTTTGTGATGTGAGATCATGTGCCTTCGCAAAGCAGTTGTACCTAGGTGGGTGTTGGACTTCCCACGACTCAGTTTCTTTTGGCACAGGTTACAAATGGCATCGCTGATATCAGAGGCAGACACACAAAAAAAATGCCACACTGCTGAGCTTTGCAAGGACGGCATTCTGGTGGTGGCAACAGCTTGCGTTGATTGGCGTGCTGTCTGGCTGACCCCGGGTGCCGAATCTACATGCTGTCTGACTGCGCCACTAGCTCCTTGCGATGACCTCCTCCCCCTGCTTCCAACTCGTCTCCTCCTCCTCTCTGTCTCCCCATCTGAACTTTCCCCCTCTTCTTCTGCTCTTCGAGCAGGCACCCAGGTGACATCCACAGACACATCGTCATCATCAGCCGCTTCACTTGACAACTCAGCAAAGGCAGCAGCAGCAGGTACAACATCATCATCCTCACAATGTACGTCCATGTGTATAATGCTGCCTGACTGAGACATATCCCCGTTATCTACATCCTCTGGCACTAATAGTTGCGCATCACTTATTTCTTCAAACTGATGTGAAAATAACTCCTCTGACGGATCAAGTGAAGCGGCTGTGGTGCTAGTGTTGGTGGTGGTGCCGGCGGGCTGGCGAGTGGTAAATTGAGAGGTGCCCGAAGCTGAGCTGGAGGAGGATGGTGCATTAAGGTTCCGAGCGGAAGCTGTAGACGATTGGGTGTCCTGTGTAAGCCAGTCAACTATGGCCTCAGAATTTTTTGAGTTCAGGGGCTGTGGTGGCCTCTGAACACTGGGCATTATTCTAGAGCCTAAGGAAATCACAGCACCACGACCACGACGGCCCTTGCGGGGTGGCCTGCCTCTGCCTGTCATTTTTTTTTTAATGTGTTGTTACTGTTGTACTATGAGTGCAAGCTGCTGTGCCACCTTATATATCAGTGGTGGGTGGGCAGTGGCACAGTACACTCTCTGTGGACCTGACAGCAGTCACTGGCACCCAGGCAACTGCAATTTAAAAAATATATATATTTTTTTTTACTTTGCAAGCTGCTGTGCCACCTTATATATCAGTGGTGGGTGGGCAGTGGCACAGTACACTCTCTGTGGACCTGACAGCAGTCACTGGCACCCAGGCAACTGCAATTTAAAAAAATATATATATTTTTTTTACTTTGCAAGCTGCTGTGCCACCTTATATATCAGTGGTGGGTGGGCAGTGGCACAGTACACTCTCTGTGGACCTGACAGCAGTCACTGGCACCCAGGCAACTGCAATTTAAAAAAATATATATTTTTTTTTTACTTTGCAAGCTGCTGTGCCACCTTATATATCAGTGGTGGGTGGGCACACAGTGGCACTGCAGTGGGCACAGTACACTCTGTGGACCTGACAGTCACTGGCAGCCCAGGCAACTGCAATAATAAAAAATATTTTTTTTTTCAATTTATTGCAACAAGATGCTGTGCCAACGTATATATATCAGTGGTGGGCAGTGCACTGCAGTGGGTACAGTGCACTCTGTGGACCTGACACAGCACTCACTGCAATTATGACAGAGAAAAAAAAAATATTTTTTAAAATGCCAGGTACTGTGCCTGTGCCACCCGAAATGAGTGTGGTGTGCACACAGTACAGTCTGTGGTAGGTCTGTGGCCTCTCACACACAGCGGGCAGGCAACTGCAGTGTACAATAGATATATATATATATATATATATATATATATATATATATATATAAAGAAAAAAATCTATTACCTTACCAGCCCTTGAAAGGGCTTTTGGGGACACTATATATATATATATATATATATGTATATATATAAAAATAAAAAAATCCTCAATTACCAGCCCTTAAAAGGGCTTTTGGGGACACTAGATAGATATAGATATATATATATATATATGAAGAAACAACTCAATTACCAGCCCTTAAAAGGGCTTTTGGGGACGCTAGGTATATATATATATATATATATAAAAAAAAAAAAAAACACAAATACCAGCCCTTAGAAGGGCTTTTTGGGGTGCTGATATTACAGCAGTAGTGGACCAAGAACACTGCAAGACCAGGAACACTGACTAACTGTCCCTAGCTTAACAGCAGCAGCAGCAGCAGCAGCTCTCTCCCTATTCTCACTACACACACTGCTTCAGAATGATCTAAGATGGATGCTGCCCTTGCTTATTTATAGGAGGTGGGAGGGTGTGGGAGGGAGGTACGCTGATTGGCTGGAAATGTGTCTGCTGACTGTAAAGTTCAGGGTCAAAGTTTGCCTCAATGATGTCTTATGGGGGGCGGACCGAACATCGCATATGTTCGCCGGCAGCGGCGAACGCGAACATGCTAAGTTCGCCGGGAACTGTTCGCCGGCGAACAGTTCTATACATCTCTATGCATATGTTGTTAATAAGTAATAGAAGCAAATCAGTAATGGAGTACAGAGGTGAGGAGTAAGTGGCACACTGAGTGTAGAGGTCAGGAGTAAAGCTAGCCATAGACGGATCGCAATTCGGCCAGTTCAGCGGGGAAACTGGCTGAATTTCAATCCGTTTATGGGCAGGCTGGTTGTACTGAACTCAGTCTATCGATTGACTTTAGTACAACCAGCCTGCCTGCTTTTTTTCCATTTGATATACTGCACTGGCACCTTGGCCACCCCAGTTTGGTGCCACTGGACTCCATAGCCAAAAGCCAGAAAAGGAAAGTCAGCAACACTGCAAGAGTATTGCCAAGCATGCACAGTTGTCTACAGAGGCCAGCAATGGCATTTTGAGGTAGCCAAGGTGCCTGCGCAGTGTTTTGTTTTTTTCGTATTTTATTTTTAATAAATTTGCAAAGATTCCAAACAAACTTCTTTCAGGTTGTCATTATGGGGGTATTGTTTGTAGAATTTTGAGGAAACTAATGAATTGAATCCATTTTGGAATAAGGCTGTACCATAACAAAATGTGGAAAAGGTGAAGTGCTGTGAATACTTTCCGGATACACTGTATTACTAATAGGATCACCGGAAGAAGCCTCTGACAAAACACGTTGCGATCACAAAACAAACTTCCTTCACATTGTCATTATGGGGTATTGTTTGTAGAATTTTGAGGAAAATAATGAATTTATTCCATTTTGGAATAAGGCTGTAACATAACAAAATGTGGAAAAAGTGAAGTGCTGTGAATACTTTCCGGATACACTGTATTACTAATGGGATCAGAAGAAGCCTCTGACGAAACGCGTTGCGATCACAAAACAAACTTCCTTCACATTGTCATTATGGGGTATTGTTTGTAGAATTTTGAGGAAAATAATGAATTTATTCCATTTTGGAATAAGGCTGTAACATAACAAAATGTGGAAAAAGTGAAGTGCTGTGAATACTTTCCGGATACACTGTATTACTAATGGGATCAGAAGAAGCCTCTGACGAAACGCGTTGCGATCACTACTAGTGATGTTATCCCTGCATCAGACCCCACATATGGTAGTTCGTCACCATATCTATTCACTTATACAAAAATTAGCAATTTGGGCCACCTTAGACAGGTCTCGTTGCACTTAGAATGACAATATTAGCATAAGGGGGAATGCAGAATTCTTTCAGCTGTATGTATTTTGGGTATGTTTTTCATGAAAAAACTTTGTGATGTTGTAAAAAAAAAAAAAAAACTATATATTTCTATACATTTGGAGTACTCATTTCCTCATTTAGGGTTAAGAGTTGGCAACCGTTAAAGTAATATGTTATTTCTATTTTTCATTTCTGAATATTGTTTTTGGATAAGGTGCCACTTTACCTGGGTTGTGTCTCAGTTTTTGTGCTGGCAATATAGGTCTTTGACCATTTTAACAATTTCCCAGTGGGTTACTTTGTCCATACATGAACATATGTCCATACAAACATGTAGGTTTAGGCCTACGCAGATTGTACAATGGTCAAAAAGAACAAGGAAATAGAGGCAAAAGTACTTTCAGGGTACTGTAGAACTGAACAAACAAATAGATAATATAAAAAATTTAAAGTTATTTATTCATAACATCCTAAAACCAGTAATTCATACATCCTATACAGTTAGCAGTTCATCTGAAGACAGACAATGCAAATGGAGAAACTCTCTAGTGGTGCCACACAGGACTAGTATGTAGCAATGTAATAGCATTAGATTTATCCTAGTGTGTATTGCCCTTGCCCGACATGTTTCACTGGATATTATCTGCTTCTTCAGGGGTCTTTTGTTAGGAGAGAGTTCCTGTACATCTATATGGAGATCTTGCTTCCAAATATAGCTTGGAGGTAATGTAATTCCTGTGGTGAAAATAGCTCCCGAAATTTGCTTCATCTAGAGACAAAGAGAGGGCCAACAGACATAAGTTGGCAGACGTCGCAAAACGCCTCCCAGGGGAACATGGGAGTCCAATATGAGTTTGCTATTTACACCTGTGAACCGTTCCCAGATAGTCGTGGGCGAGGTCAGATATTCTCTTTGTCTCTGGATGAAGCAAATTTCGGGAGCTATTTTCACCACAGGAATTACATCACCACCAAGCTATATTTGGAAGCAAGCTCTCTATGTAGATGTACAGGAACTCTCTCCTAACAAAAGACCCCTGAAGAAGCGGATAAGATCCGGCGAAACATGTTGGGCAAGGGCTATACACACTAAGATAAGTCTTATGCGCAGGGCTTTTTTTCTCAGACAATAGGTGCAGGAACTCCCCCCTTTTATGTCACCCCTTGTCTCACGCCCCCTACCCACCTTCGAGCACTGCGCCTTGGTTCCACCCCCTACCCACCTCCCAATACAACCCCTCTTAGAGAATACAGAACCAAGTATTATTCTGTGGTGTTAAGTAATTTGTATGCAATTTGTTAATGATAACAGAGAAAATCAGTAAAATAGATCCCGTGCAGCCAGCAATAATAGACCCCACCCCAGCAACAATATATCCCCCCTGCAACAATAGACCCCACCCCAGCAACAATATATCCCACGCAATTATAGATCCCTCACACAACATTATAACCCCCCCTCCCCCAGCAACAATGGGCCCCCTGTTAGAAAATACCACCTCAGCAGCAATAAACCCCAGCATCAACAACAGATCTCCCAGCAGCAAGTAACAATAAGCCTCTCCCTCAACAGTAGATCCCTCCCAGCAACAACTGACCCCTCAGCAACATAAGCTGTCCCCTAGCAACAATAGATCCACACCAGTTACAATAGATTCCCCAGCAGCCAGCATCATAGACTCTCCAGCACCCCTTGCCATTACATACTTTCAGTGCTGGAGGTGCCGGAACTGCGTTCCCCCGCGTTCCCGCTTATGCGATTACATTGCTACATACTAGTCCTGTGTGGCACCACTAGAGAGTTTCTCCATTTGCATTGTCTGTCTTCAGATGAACTGCTACCTGTATAGCAGGGATCCTCAAACGACGGCCCTCCAGCTGTTGCGGAACTACACATCCCATGAGGCATTGTAAAACTGACATTCACAGACATGATTAGGCATGATGGGAATTGTAGTTCCTGAACAACTGGAGGGCCGTAGTTTGAAGACCCCTGCTATAGGATGTATGAATTACTGGTTTTAGGATGTTATGAATAAATACATTTATATTTTTTATATTATCTATGTGTATGTTCAGTTCTACAGTACCCTGAAATCCTTTTGCCTCTATTTCCTCTTTCTTTTTGCCCAAATTTATTAGGACGTTGGTACTCCTTAATTTGGGACTACCTGTTTGACACCTCACTACTCTTGCAGATTGTACAATCATAGGTGTGCGCAACCTAATGCATTAGGGTGTGCACACCAAAGCTCAAACGCACACTACCGATCACTCACAATGTTCATTCAGAAAGGGAGGGGGGCGGCAAATGATATATTTACCGGTCCCTTTCCCCACTCATGCTAAATCATCCCAACAGCAACAGCCAGGAGAGGAGGGAAGCCGGAAGAGCTGTAGGGGTAAGAGGAAGGGGAGCCAGGGCAGTAGGGGGAATCTGTGCTGTACAGGGTGATTAGGGTGTGCCTGGGCACACCTGGCACACCCTGTGCGCACACCTATGTGTACAATGTTGAATTGTACAATGGCAGCTGCCATTGCCTGGTGAATCTCGTTCCTGTAAAGAGGTGATTTGGAAAGGTGGTGACATCATTTGGTGGTTGCTACAAGTAGGGTGACAACATTACCAGATTCTGCCGGTCAATGACAAATGTTAGACATGATACAAGACACAGAAACTCATGTCTTAATATTTTACAAATAATTTTACGAATACATTAATTAGAGAGGTAATCTGCTGTCTAGCAAATTTGCAAACTCTGATCCATTTCGTAATATATTAAAAAAAAAGACCCATATTGAGGAATAGCACCGCAGCCAAAATGTTTCCATTATTATTATGAATGGATTTGCTTACAGCTACATTATCCCCATGCCTCAAATTGGATCATTAACTAAACTGTAAATATATTTTGTTTCTTCAGCTAATTGCTGTAATTGAGTCTAGCAAACCTACCATTTATTTTGGTAACGGGGGATTTGGCGTCAAACTGTGAGATCATTGTTGTAAACTCCTCTGGCAATTGCTCCTAAAAATAAAAAAAAATAAAAAAAGGACATCAGTTCCATCCAGCAAATAACAAAATAATAAAAAATCACCTGTGCTAGGATGAATGTGGCTATTGCTGAGTGTTAGTGACGGGAGGACAGGGTCTAATCAGTGTCCTGAATAAAGACGGCGCTCGGCTGGTTGGGCTGCATTCTTGCAGAGTACTGTTGGTAGCCAGGCTGCCGGGATTGTCATTTGTCTCTGAACCAATGTATGAGGACAATGTTTCTATAACAGATAATGTTCTCATTATTCTTACCAGAAGACTCGAACATCATTATCAAGAAGCCCGGAGCAATAGAAACAAACAATAAGCTGGGAGAGAAATCTGCTGTGTGCAAAATTCAGAACCGGCATTATTGCTGTAAATAATATGACACTTAATGTCACCGAGCAGCAGACTGTGATTAGACTCTGAGAAAAGCAGCCGTTCCTTGAGTCATGTCCTGCATGCTGGTTACAGGGCGGTGACTCAGTAAATGAGTCTACATTCACGACCCCAGAACCAGTATATGGTACTTTGGTTGGAGAATGGCTCTTTCCATTTAAGTCCAATGACTTGGGTGTTCTGCATTGGGGCATGATGGGAAATGGCCAAGGAGCTGAATTTATAAGCAAGCCTGAACTTTACATGTAAAAGTGGATCTTGCTCCTGACTCTACTCCAAAAGGATAAGGGTGCTTCCAAAGTACCCCCTACCTTACCCTCTTGACTTAAAGCCTAGCTTCAGTTAGATTTAAAAGGCTCTGTAATGATCGGAACATCATTGTTATTTTTTTTCAATACAAGAAGTGTAGGTACCTGAGTTTGATCTAATAATAGCCTGTTGCAGAGGTGTAACTAGAACCTTCAGGGCCCCGGTGCAAGAAACCATGAAGGGCCCCCCTGGACCCCTGGCTGGGGCCCTTCCCTTCTAACCTGGGGTTCGTTCTACTGATCCTGGGGCCCTTTACTCTCATTTCAGGGCCCTTTATTATGGTACCGCAGTGGGACCCTTTCGCAAGTTCTGCAGTGGGCCCCCTTCCTGCCACTTTGGGACCTCCTAACGGTGGTGGAATGCCAGGGCCCGGTCGCAAGTGTGACCTTTGCGATCCTGGAAGTTCCCCCACTGGTGTCAGTAGTTTTTATTTTTTGGTATTTTAATTATATTATTTTTTATCATTTTATTTTATTTTTTTACAATCTCACTGACTATGACTCTGTCCATTCAGAAAAGGAAGGAGCTGGTAAATTACATATTTACTGACCTCTTCCTGGTTCTCTATTGTGACACATCCCCTGCAGCAGCCAACAGGAGAGGGAAGGGTGCACAGTGTGGGGGGGGGGGGAGACCAGGGGAGCACACAGAAGCCCAGAGACAGCAGAACAAAAGTGAGGAAGGAGGAAAAAGGAGGACAGTGATTTCTCTACATGCTACCCCCGCCGCCCCTCCTATCAAGGTGTACAGGGGAGCCGCACAGGCCCCCTGTAGCAATTGCAACCCCTGCAGTTACGCCCCTGGCCTGTTGCATCCTAATTTACAATCTGTATAGCAGAGCTTGGGGAGTGGGGGGCGTCAAGCAGCACAAGAAGCCAATCAGGTCTTTAAAGTGCAATGGACATGTTCGTATGAGGAGGGCACAGAGTGACAAAGAGATGAGCTCATTGGTGTGCTGCTTCTCCTTTTATTGCCCAATCATAGGGAGGGTTTGGTAGGAGACTTGTAAGTGAAAGTGAAACTGGAGCAGATAAAGATCAGGTTCCCATTCTAGCTGGACAGAGCTGTGCTGTGTATATCCCAGGACTAGATGGGCAAAAATGCAATTCTTTTGGCAGATATGTTTTTCAACTGTATATTTAGCTATTTGCCTATAGTGCAGCTTTAACTAACATCCACCAGTTGAGTACTTATCTGAGTAGAACAGCCATGGTTTGCCAAGATGTTTACATCATTAAGTTGACATTTTCCTCAACAACGGCCACATGTGCACAGTAAGCTCTTAACAAAACTGAAAGGGTTTAGGAGACATCCCTATTCAACTCTATCAGGGCTCACTTGTAGGCAAGTGAAGTCTACGTTCTCCACTGTAGGTAGCGCTTGTCCTGAGCAGAATTGCAGTTAGAGAGGAAGTCAAAAGGCACATTGTTCCTCTATGTTTTTTTGAGTCACTGGTGAAGCTATCCAATTGGATGCTGCCATCCTATATACCTCTAGCAGCCATTTTGGGTCAGGCAGAGCCAAATAAAGGCCCTGGCTTCTAGGCTTGGTGTGTATTTTGCGAGTGGGAAGAGTAGGGACAGGTGCTCCACCTGGTGGGGACAGAACTATCGTCAGGAAAAGGTTTCTGACCAGGAGGAAAACGTAGGGCTTGCAACTTCTCTGGACATTTCCCGCTTGCGCACAAGACAGCCAGGCCGCATTCTGCCCCTCCTAAGAGATGCTGTCAGTGGTAAAGACCAAATTTCTTGAACGATGCAAACATTGGGGCAGGCCATGGCTCTCTTAATCACTGTCAGGTGTTAGCTTAGGTAAGAGACTATGCAAGGTGGGTAATACTACTTTAAAAGTAGACCTATCCTTTAAACCAGTGGTCTCCAAGCTGTAGCACTTGGCTATTCTTTTATGAGGCATTTGGGCCACTATTCTTCCCACTAACACCAACGATGGGACATGACTTCCCCTACTGAAATCAATGATGGAGCATTCTTCCCACTAATACCAACGACGGGGAAATTTTCATACTCCCACTAACAGAGCCAAATAAATGCCCTGGCTTTTAGGCTAGGTGTGTATTTTTCGAGTGGGAAGAGTAGGGACAGGTGCTCCACCTGGTGGGGACAGAACTATCGTCAGGAAAAGGTTCCTGACCAGGAGGAAAACGTAGGGCTTGCAACTTCTCTGGACATTTCCCGCTTGCGCACAAGACAGCCAGGCCGCATTCTGCCCCTAAGAGATGCTGTCAGTTTAGCTGAATCCTGCTCTCTACATGCTGTTGGACTTGTGAGTGTTCCTGGTTGGGCTGTCTTCGCTCCGGGTTTATTGCAAACTGTTTTTGCATCATTTCCATCCAAGTTCTTTAATCACAATTGGACGTGTGTGTTATTGCTGCCACACAGCGCTGCATGCCACCTACACACTGCACAGGCACCATCAGTGGTAAAGACCAAATTTCTTAAAGGATGCAAACATTGGGGCAGGCCATGGCTCTCTTAATCACTGTCAGGTGTTAGCTTAGGTAAGAGACTATGCAAGGTGGGTATGACTACTTTAAAAGTAGACCTATCCTTTAAAGCAGTGGTCTCCAAACTGTAGCACTTGGCTATTCCTTTATCAGGCAATTGGGCCACTATTCCTCCCACTAACACCAACGATGGGGCATGACTTCCGCCACTGACATCAATGATGGAGCATAATTCTTCCCACTAATACCAACAATGGGGACATTTTCATACTCCCACTAACCCCCCAATCTAAGACATTGTTTGCTGAGACATTTTTTATACCCACTGGCCACTGCCCAGTCCCCCCTAAGGTCTAAAGGACAATAGACTAGCCCTTTGTTTAAAATGTTTGGAGACCCTGCATTAAAGTATCAATAGAGATGAACTTGGCTGAGTAAGAATGTTACAGAAGAAGTCTAATACAGTATTGCATGTAAAGAATAAAAATTAAAAAAATACCCAAATGTATTTCAAAGTACTTACCTGTGAAGTCAGTTTTAAAAATGTGTGATGAGGTGAGGCATTGGACAGGACCAACCTGCTGTGCACTTCTGTTCCATCTTGTAGAACAACGCCATAAGCTTTTCCATTGTTATCCACTAAGATCTTCTCTACTACCTTCCAAAATTAGAAAGTTCATAGAGTCAGTGCAAATCCTCATCTTCTCTTCTACAGGCTGACATGGTTGGAGCCGGCCTTTAAGGATAATGCATTTAGTTGAAAATCAAACTTCCAGTTAATTTTTTGTTGACAGAATGCCATCTAATATTATTTGAGTAGAATTATCACTACTGAAAATGGCAGACTTGGGAGAAGTGATTGTATCTCTGTGTTTCAATCACATAAAATGGCTATATAGGGGAGTACAGGGGAGAATAGAAAGAACAGATAAAGATCTGTTTCCTACGTAATCATAAAAATGGGCATAAAGGTAATTTATAAAATTTCTTTGTGTCTTAGCATTACTGGTAGAAGGTTGGCTCCACGTACCTTCTCTGTGTAAATCTCAGCTCCTGCTTCAGTCGCTGCTTTGGCAATTGCGTTGGACACCATGCCCATTCCTCCTTCTACATAACCCCACGAGCCTTTTCTCCCCTCTAGTTCTCCCATGACGTGATGTAATAAAACATAGCTGTCATAGAGGAAGCACAAGCTGCAGAAGTCTTTCCAGAACATTTTTATTTAATCAAACCCTTTCTATCATTTTTTTCTCTTGCGTTTTTTGATGACCCCTGTATAATTTTGAAACTATACACAATACAAATGCAAAGGAAAGCACAAACCCACCTGTAAATGAGGATCACTATACACAAAGAAGCTTATTGCTTCACACTAAAACCTGTGTAGGGATCCTGCCCTAGGCAGGAGTGTCCCAATAATACATTTAGTGCTGATGGGCTATAGTCAGCCTAAACCTGAATGTAGAGTTCAGATTTCTGTAGGTTTTCAACTAGGTTAAGGGTTATTGCCGCCGGTGAGTATCCCTGGCATTGGCATAAAAAGATCGAATAGCCTGAGTTAAGAATATTTATATCTCTTTGGCCAACCACTAAGAGGTTTTTTGCCAATGGAACATGCTGGGGAAGGGTATAAATATTGATAGTATCCTTCTGGAAACTCCCTTGTCTTTAAGGCTCTGTGTGGGGAGGGCGTGTACAGCTGTTCACTGATCTCTCAAACCTGCTGCCAGAGAAGGATAAATGCTTGGAGATGGAAATTCTGGGAAGAACACGTGTGCTTGGAGAAGAAAGGCCTTGTGAGAGCACATGTGCTTGGAGGGGGAGGCTTGGGGAGGTCACATTTGCTTGGAGAAGGAAGGTCTGGGGAGGACACATGTACTTGTAGAAGGAAGGCCTGGGGAGGACACATGCACTTGGAGAAGGAAGGCCTGAGGAAGACACATGTGTTTGAAGAAGGAAGGCCTGGAAAGGACACATGCTTGGAGAAGGAAGGCCTGGGGTGGATACATGTGTTTGGAGAAGGAAGGCCTAGGGAGGACACGTGTTTGGAAAAGGAAGGCCTGAGGAGAACACATGTGTTTGGGGAAGGAAGGCCTAGGGTGGACCCATGTGCTTGGAGAATTAGGGCTTGGGAAGGGGACATGTGCTTGGACAGGGAAGGCATAGGGAGGACACATGTGCTTGGAGAAGGAAATTCTAGGGAGGGTACATGTGCTTGGAAAAGAACAGCCTTGGGAGGACACATGCTTGGAGAAGGGAAGCTTGGGGAGGACACTTGTGCTCAGAGAAGAAGGTCCTGGGGAGGACAAATGTGCTTGGGCAGGAAAGGCCTGGGGAGGTTACAGGGTTGGAGAAGTATGGCCGGGGGAAGACACATGAGGTTGGTGAAGGAAGGCCTGGGGAAGACACATGTGGTTGGAGAAGGAAGTCCTGGGGAGGACACATGTGCTTGAAGGAGGAAGTTATGGGAAGAACATATGTGCTTGGAAAAGGAAGGTTTGGGGAGGACATACATGCTTGGAGAAAGAAGGCTCAAGAAGTACACATATGCTTGGAGAAGAAAAGCCTGGAGTGGGAACATGCTTTAGGAAGAAAATCCTAGGGAGGGCACATGTGCTTGGGCATTGAAGCCCTAGGGAGGGCAAATATGCTTAGTGAAGGAAGTCCTGGGGAAGGCACATGTGCTTGGAAAGGGAAGGCCTGGGGAGGCTACAGGTTTGGAGAAGGGACGCATGGGGAGGACACATGTGCTTGGAGAAAAAAGGCCTGGGGAGGACAAATGTGCTTGGAGAAGGAATGCCTGGTGAGGACATGTGCTTAGAGAAGGAATACCTGGTGAAGACACGTGTATTTGGAGAAGGAATGCCTGGTGAAGACACATATGCTTTGAGAAGGAATGCCTGCTGAAGACATATGTGCTTGGAGAAGGAATGCCTGGTGAGGACACATGTGCTTGGAGAAGGAATGCCTGGTGAGGACACATGTGCTTGGAGAAGGAATGCCTGGTGAGGACACATGTGCTTGGAGAAGGAATGCCTGGTGAGGACACATGTGCTTGGAGAAGGAATGCCTGGTGAGGACACGTGGTTGGAGAAGGAATGCCTGGTGAGGACATGTGCTTGGAGAAGGAATGCCTGGTGAGGACACATGTGCTTGGAGAAGGAATGCCTGGTGAGGACACATGTGCTTGGAGAAGGAATGCCTGGTGAGGACACGTGGTTGGAGAAGGAATGCCTGGTGAGGACACATGTGTTTTTTTGAGAAAGAATGCCAAGTGTGGACACGTGTGCTTGGAGAAGGAATGCCTGGTGAGGACATATGCTTGGAGAAGGAATGCCTGGTGAGGACACATGTGCTTGGAGAAGGAATGCCTGGTGAGGACACATGTGCTTGGAGAAGGAATGCCTGGTGAGCACACATGTGCTTGGAGAAGGAATGGCTGGTGAGGACACATGTGCTTGGAGAAGGAATGCCTGGTGAGGACACGTGTGCTTGGAGAAGGAATGCCTGGTGAGGACACATGTGCTTGGAGAAGGAATGCCTGGTGAGGACACATGTGCTTGGAGAAGAAATGCCTAATGAGGACACATGTGCTTGGAGAAGGAATGCCTGGTGAGGACATATGTGCTTGGAGAAGAAATGTCTGACGAGGACACATGTGCTTGGAGAAGGAATGCCTGGTGAGGACACCTGGTTGGAGAAGGAATGCCTGGTGAGGACACATGTGTTTTGAGAATGAATGCCTAGTGAGGACACATGTGCTTGGAGAAGGAATGCCTGGTGAGGACATATGCTTGGAGAAGGAATACCTGCTGAGGACACGTGTATTTGGAGAAGGAATGCCTGGTGAAGACACTTATGCTATGAGAAGGAATGCCTGCTGAAGACATATGTGCTTGGAGAAGGAATGCCTGGTGAGGGCACATGTGCTTGGAGAAGAAATACCTGGTGAGGGCACATCTGCTTGGAGAAGGAATACCTGGGGAGGACACATCTGCTTGGAGAAGGAATACCTGGTGAGGGCACATGTGCTTGGAGAAGGAATACCTGGGGAGGACACATGTGCTTGGAGAAGGAATACCTGGGGAGGACATATGTGCTTGGAGAAGAAATGTCTGATGAGGACACATGTGCTTGGAGAAGGAATACCTGGTGAGGGCACATCTGCTTGGAGAAGGAATACCTGGTGAGGGCACATGTGCTTAGAGAAAGAATACCTGGGGAGGACACATGTGCTTAGAGAAGGAAAGTCTGGGGAAGACACAGATACCTGGACAGGGAAGGCCTAGGGAGGATACATGTGCGTGGAGAAGGAAGGCCTGGGGAGGACATATGTGTTTGGAGATGGAATGCCTGGTGAGAACACATGTGCTTGGAGAAGGAAGGTCTGGGGAGGACGTATGTGCTAGGATATAGAAGGCCTGGTGAGGACAAATGGGCTTGGAGAAGGAATGCCTGGTGAAGACAAATGTGCTTGGAAAAGGAATGTCTGGTGAGGAAACATGTGCTTGGAGAAGGAAAGCTTGGGGAAGACACATGTTCTTGGAGAAGGAAGGTCTGAGGAGGACATATGTGCTTGGACAGGGAAGGCCTAGGGAAGACACATGTGCTTGGAGAAGGAAGGTCAGAACAGCTCTCATTGCCTGGCTTGAGGATATATCCAGGGGGAAGTAAAGTTGGACCCAGGATTAGAGTCCCAGGGGTGAACTCTGTCTATTATTCGGGAAGAGCCAGGTGCAAGCTTTGACATAGCAGAAAGTTTGGTGGGTCATACAGAAGTGTGTGCAACAACTGCTATAACATGAAAAATAGAGTACCAATCTGGCTAAAAAGTCCTTTATTGTATGACTAATTAGGAATCAGAGTATGCATGTGTTTTTGTTTTTGGGTATCTTGTGACGTATTCCCCTTCTCTCTGGGTTTATGGGTATAAGTAAACTTTGTCAACCGTTCAAAAAGTCAAGGATCTGGTTCTGAAGTGAGTTGTCACCCAACCAAGCAATTTGGGGGTCCCTAGCTGCCTTCAGGGGGTAAGGGGGTGCTACAGTTGAAAAATAATTCTGACTACTGTGGCCAATGATCATGTGAATGAATCGGCACCTTGGTGAGTAATATTGTACAGCTAAACAGATAATGAACATTCCTTAATGAACTGCTGGAATCTACAGGTATGAATATGAATCAGCCACATGCTACTATAGAATAACATTCAGGAGGTGAAAAGTCGATATGAAAACAATGAAAAAACTGATTACATACCCACTTCCAGGTGTAGACGGACTTGCCATTGCACCAATAACTGCATCTGTAGCCAGAGTACATTTCAAAGGTTCGGACTCAAACCATTGATCTAGGATCTAAAAATACAGGTCACGTCATCATGCATGTTATTTTCTATATAGTTACATAGTTAGTCCGGTTGAAAAAGACACAAGTCCATCTACAACCAATATCTGTAGGTGATCTAAGCTATCCTTGAAGAAGATGACAGGCAGGCTCAGATTGGCCATAGGGCAAATCGGGCATTTGCCTGGTGGGCTGGAGCCACTGAGCCGCATGTCCTAACACAGGGGTTCCTGACCCCCCGGGCCACGGATCGGTACCGGCCTCACTGTGGGAGGCAAGCACCAACCGCCATGCCTGTGTCCCCTCTTCTGGCTCTTCCACCCCGCCAACAATGTCATCCAATCAGCAGAGCAGGGGGCAGGAGGAGCTGGGGATGCTGCACAGAGAGGGGGAGTATTTTCATATTAACAAGCGGGTAGTCGGCTCGCAAACCGGCGAACATTGCGAACCGCCATAGACTTTAATAGGCAGGCGAATTTTAAAACCCACAGGGACTCTTTCTGGCCACAATAGTAATGGAAAAGTTGTTTCAAGGGGACAAACACCTGGACTGTGGCATGCCGGAGAGGGATCACACAAAAAAAAGTTCTTAAAAATTGTAATTTTTTGATAGAGAGCCAATTATTGGAAAAATAAAAAAAAAATAAAAATAAAAAATTTCTTTGGATTTAGCATCTGGGGGGTCTAAAAAGTGTACCTGTGAAGTTTCAGCTCTGTAGCATGTCCGGAACCAGAAAAAAATACGAATTAGGGTTAGGGCTAGGGTTAGGGTTAGGGTTAGGGTTATTTTTATGGCTAGGCTTAGAGGGTTAGGGTTAAGGTTAGAGGGTTAGGGTTAAGGTTAGAGGGTTAGGGTTAAGGTTAGAGGGTTAGGGTTATGGTTAGAGGGTTAGGGTTAGGTTTAGTGTTAGGGGCTAGGGTTAGGGTTACGGTGAGATACTTAGGGTTAGAGTTAGTAGCCCTACCCCTACCCCTCTAGCTCTAACCCTAAGCACTAAAAATAACCCTAACCTTAGCCCTGACCCTAACCCTAACCCTAACCCTAACCCTAGCCCTAACCCTGATTCTATTTTTTTTTTCTGGTTCTGGACATGCTACAGAGCTGAAACTTCACAGGTACACTTTTTAGACCCCCCAGACAATAAATCCAAAGAAATTTTTTTTTCGTTAAGTTTTTTTTTTTTTTTTTCTCAATAATTGGCTCTCTATCAAAAATGACAATTTTTAAGAACTTTTTTTTGTGTGATTTAGTGTCTAGGGGGTCTAAAAAGTGTACCTGTGAAGTTTCAGCTCTGTAGCATGTCCAGAACCAGAAAAAAAGATAATTTTTCAGTAGAGCAGGGATGGTGGGAACCCCCTTTTACACCTATATGATCTTTTTTTCCTGGTTCTGGACATGCTGCAGAGCTGAAACTTCACAGGTACACTTTTTAGACCCCCCAAACAATAAATCCAAAGAAATGTTTTTTTTGTTAAGTTTTTTTTTTTTCCAATAATTGGCTCTCTATCAAAAATGACAATTTTTAAGAACTTTTTTGTGTGATTTAGTGTCTAGGGGGGTCTAAAAAGTGTACCTGTGAAGTTTCAGCTCTGTAGCATGTCCAGAACCAGAAAAAAAAGATAATTTTTCAGTAGAGCAGGGATGGTGGGAACCCCTTTTACACCTATATGATCTTTTTTTTCTGGTTCTGGACATGCTACATATATATATATATATTAAAAAAATACTCAAATACCAGCCCTCAAAGGGGCTTTTGGGGACAATAGATATATATATATATATATATATATATCCAAAAAAAACCCTCAAATACCAGCCCTAGGAAGGGCTTTTTGGGGTGCTGTCCTTACAGCAGGAGTGTACCAAGAACACTGGCTAACAAGACCGGGAACTGTCCCCAGCTATAACAGCAGCAGCAGCACTTTCCCTGCTCTCAGTAACACAGAAATGATCTAAGATGGATGCTGCCCTTGCTTATTTATAGGAGGTGGGAGGGTGTGGGAGGGAGGTATGCTGATTGGCCTGGAATGTGTCTGCTGACTGTGATGTTCAGGGTCAAAGTTTGCCTCAATGATGATGTATAGGAGGCTGACCGAACATCGCATATGTTCGCCCGCAGCGGCGAACGTTCGAAGTTCGCCGGGAACCGTTCGCCGGCGAACCGTTCGGTACATCTCTAGTCACCAATACCCCTCCGCAAATGCCCCCCCCTGGTCCCTGGAAAAATTGTCTGCTCAGTCTAAAATGCCCGGGCCTATTTTTTGTCCCAGTCCGGGCCTGATGACAGGTAGTGCACTCACTCAAGCTTCTGTTATGAACCATCATTACTGGAAATGGGAAATGGCTTTCTTCTTCATCATTTTGGTAAAATAAAACAATTGAGTGTGAAATCATATATGGTATATGCATGAACACATCAGGAGAAGAGTCTCAGTGTGCCAAGTTGTATAAATGGAATAAGCAACAACACAGCAGTGGGCGGATCCATAGCAGCTTTTAGATCCAAATGTGCTGTCACAAAAGTGGAGTGGACCTGATAGGGAACTAGTCTTTTAGTTCCCCATTACGCCCCATCCTTGCCTATCCAGTGACAAATAATTTCCCAGATGTGGGCATTGACATATAATAAAAGAAAAGGCCCAACATAGGGGTCCAAATAAATTAGTCATTGTATCTGCCAATCCTTCTATTGGCTTCCACTCAACCAACAAATTAAATTCAAGATACTAGCCACAACCTTCAAAGCCATCCATAACTTGGCCCCCAGCTTCATCACTAGCCTGGTCTCAAAATACCAACCAAATCGTTCTCTTTGTTCCTCCCAGGACCTCCTGCTCTCTATCTCCCTTGTCACCTCTTCCCATGCTCGCCTCCAGGACTTCTGAGCATCTCCCAAAGCCTCTGGAACGCTTTTGCTCCAATCTGTCCAACTATCTCCTACTTTGTCCTCTTTCAAATGGTCCCTGAAAACACATCTCTTCAGAGAAACCTATCTGGACCCCACCTAACAAAGGTACATTTATTTTCTCCATTAGCACATCCCCCCCCACAGTCATTACCTCTTGTATCTCTTGACCCTCCCTCTTAGATTGTAAGCTCTAATGAGCAGAGCCCTCTGATTCCTACTCTAATAACCACTTGCCGACTGCCTAACGTCTATCTACGTCGGCAGTCAGCCCCTCACAGGCAAAGTGACGTAGGTCTACGTCGCTAGCCTATGAGGCTCTAGGGAGCGAGCGCGCGCCGATGGAGGCGCGCTACCGCTCGCTCACGGACCCCCCCGCGCGTGTGCCCAGCGGACCCGATGTCCGCCGGGCACTCGCGATTGTCCATTACAGCGGGAGAAAGGCAGGCGGCTAATGTAAACACAGCCGCCTGTCATTCTCCCCTGTGTAAGAATGGAGATCATACGGTCCTGCTATGTAGGACCATTGATCTCTGTTCATACACCTCAAGCCACATCCAATCACAGTTAGAAACACGCCCCTAGGGACACACTTAACCCCTCCCTCTCAAATAAAGTTAACTCCTTCCCTGCCAGTGTAATTTTTACAGTAACAGTGCATATGTATAGCACTGATTACTGTAGTAATGTCACTGGTAACCCCAAAAGTGTCAAAAATGTCAGTGAAGGGTCCGATCTGTCCGCCGCAATGTCGCAGTCCCGCAAAAACAATCGCAGATCGCCGCCATTACTCGTTAAAAAAAAAAATGACAAAAATCTTTCCCTTAGTTAGTAAACGCAATAACTTTTGCGCAAACCAATCAAAATACGCTTTTTGATTTTTTTTTTTTTTTACCAAACATATGTAGCATTAAACAAATTGGCCTAAAATGTTAAAAAATTTTGATTTTTAAATTTTTTTTTGGGAATTTCATATAAAAAAATTTGAAAATATTGTTATTTTTGCAAAATCAACGCTCTTTTTTTGTCTATAGCGCATGATCAAAAAATCGCACAGGTGATCAAATACCACCAAAAGAAAGCTCTGTTTGTGGGAAAAAAAGGACGTCAAATTCGTTTAGGTACAGCGTCACACGACCGCGCAATTGTCCGTTAAAGTCACGCAGTGCCGAATCGCAAAATAGGGCCTGGTCAGGAAAGGGGTAAAATCTTCCGGGGCTTAAGTGGTTAAAGTGTATTGTAGTTGTACTGTCTACCCTCGAGTTGTAAAGCGCTGCGTAAACTGTCGCCGCTATATAAATCCTATATAATAATAATAATAATTCAGTGTGGTTACTGTAGGTGGTTGTATTGGCTCCCTACTGTGATCTTCCTGTACACGATGAGTCAACTGCATTTAGACTCTTCTACAGAATACAAGCATCTGGTCTTGTTGGCCATAGTGGGGGGTCGGTTTCTTTCCTATCACACTACAATGACACAAATGACCTTCTTACAAACACAAACTTTTTTTGTTTGAAAAATGTTACAATAAAAAAAGTTGGTCACCTTGGATATAGGAGCCGTAAGAACTTCGTAATACTTAGGAAACTGACTCCCCAATGTAATTCCTGGCATGTGGAGATAAAAGAAGAAGCATCAAGGTTACCAATAAATCTGTATTCATTTCATATATTACCTCTGAAGAGCTTTCTCAGAACATGATAAACAATTACTATTAGTCTGATAAATCAACAGGTAGTATACCAATCACACCAGGAACTATTTTTCCACATCTTCTTCCAACTGTTGTTTGAAATAAGCAATAAAAATAGAAGAAAAGGGCAGCGCAAATCTAGCCCAATGAGACACTTTATTACCCACCTCCTTCCATAGTTGCCAACATTTTTAAAAAATTTCCAGGGACACTTTGCAGCACAGCTATCAATTACCACACCCACTTCCATGAAGCTCCGCCCACTCTGCATAACTAACCACTTAAGCCCCGGAAGATTTTACCCCCTTCCTGACCAGGGGGTATTTTGCGATTCGGCACTGCGTGACTTTAACGGACAATTGCGCGGTCGTGCGACGCTGTATCTAAACGAATTTGCCGTCCTTTTTTTTCCCCACAAACAGAGCTTTCTTTTGGTGGTATTTGATCACCTGTGCGATTTTTTGATCACGCGCTATAAACAAAAAAATGCGTAAATTTTGCAAAAATAACAAGATTTTTCACATTTTTTTATATGAAATTCCCCCCCCAAAAAAATGTAAAAATCAAAATTTTTTAACATTTTAGGCCAATTTGTTTTATGCTACCTATGTTTGGTAAAAAAAAATCGCAAAAAGCGTATTTTGATTGGTTTGCGCAAAAGTTATCGCGTTTACTAACAAAGGGAAAGATTTTTGTCATTTTTGTTGTTTTTTTTTTAACGCGTAATGGCGGCGATCTGCGATTTTTTTTGCGGTACTGCGACATTGCGGCGGACAGATCGGACCCTTGACTCACATTTTTGACACTTTTGGGGTTACCAGTGACATTTCTACAGTAATCAGTGCTATATATATGCACTGTTACTGTAAAAATACACTGGCAGGGAAGGGGTTAACTTTTTTTTGAAAGGGAGGGGCTATGTGTGTCCCTAGGGGCGTGCTTTCTACTGTGATTGGCTGTGGCTTCAGATGTATGAACAGTGATCAACGGTTCTACATAGTAGAACCGTATGATCATCCTTCATACACCGGGGAGAATGACAGGCAGCTTGTTTACACAAGCCGCCTGCCTTTCTCCCTCTCCCCAACGATCGCAGAGTGACCGGCGGACATCGGGTCCGCCGGTCACATGTGCGGGGGGGTGCGTGACCGCGCGGGAGCGGGAGCGCGCCTCCGGCGGCGCACGCTCGCTCCCTAGACCCTCACAGGCTAGCGAAGTAGACTGCCGACGTAAATCGGCGTTAGGCAGTCGGCAAGTGGTTAATTTCGCCTACTTATCAGATTATAGAGTCTACTCAATATAGAGAGAATTACAGGAAATTAAAAAGGGAATTTCAAACTTAAGGCCACAGTAGCAGAGTTGGAATAATTCTATCATTCAGCTGCACTACTTCTGCGTAACATTTATTGGCAGCCCAATTAACGGGCGCTTCCAGGGACAATATAAATTACCTGGGACAGGCTCCTATTTGCAGGGACTGTCCCAGGAAAAAAGGACAGTTGGCAAGTACAGTATGTCCTTCCCAAGCCTATTCTGACATTTTCCCTCCTTACATGTAAAAATCAAACATTTTTTGCTAGAAAATTACTTAGAACCCCAAAACATAATTTTTTTTTTTTTAGCAGAGACCCTATAGAATAAAATGCTGTGTGTTGCAATGTTTTATGTCACACGGTATTTGCGCAGCGGTTTTTCAAACGCAATTTGAAAAAAACAAAAAAAAAAAAACAGTAAAGTTACCCCAATTTTTTTGTATAATGTGAAAGATGATGTTACGTCGAGTAAATATACTGAACAAATTATAAACGGAACACTTTTGTTTTTGCCCCCATTTTTCATGAGCTGAACTAGCAGGTCTAAGACTTTTTCTATGTACACAAAAGGCCTATCTTTCTCAAATGTTGTTCACATCTGTATTAAGGTCCTTTCACACGAGCGGTGCGCTCGGCGCACTCCGTTTTTCTCAGCGGGGATCAATCCGCCCAGGGGTTGCAATTGCATCCGGGCCCCATGCTCCAGGGGGCCTGTGTGGCTCCCCTGTACACCTGGATAGGAGGGGCGGCGGGGGCAGCATGTAGAGAAATCACTGTCCTCCTTTTTCTTCCTGTAGCTGCAGGTGGAAAATGGAGGAGATTGGTTCCTCTGTATGCTGCCCCCGCCACTCCTCCTATCCAGTTCACTTGTGTTCTGCTGTCTCTGGGCCCCTGTGTTCTCCCCTGTTCCCCCCCCCCCCCCGACTGTGCTCCCTCCCCTCTCCTGCCGGCTGCTGCAGGGAGTGTATCACAAGGAAGGGGTCGGTAAATATGTAATTTACCAGCTCCTTCCTTTTCTGAACGGACAGAGTCATAGTCAGTGACATTGTAAAAAATAAAATGATAAAAAATAATACAATTAAAATACCAAAAAATAAAAACTACTGACACCAGTGGGTGAACTTCCAGGATCGCAAAGGTCACGCTTGCAACCGGGCCCTGGCATCCCACCACCATGGGGAGGCCCCTAGATGGCAGGAAGGGGGCCCACTGTAGAACTTGTGAAAGGGCCCCACAACGAGAGTAAAGGGCCCCAGGATCAGTGGGAAGAGCCCCAGGCTTGAAGGGAAGGGCCCTGGCCAGGGGTCCGGGGGGGCCCTTCATGGTTTCTTGCACCGGGGCCCAGAAGGTTCGGTTCTAGTTACGCCTCTGGATCCGCCGTTCCCTGCTGAGCAAGGGGATGACAGCTCTGTCTTCGCTTACTTTTCAGAGACGGACCTGTTAGATCCTGGCTCTCCTCTATGGGAGATCGGATAAAAATGGACCACCTGTCCATTTTCATCTGATCCTATCTGATCCGATCCTCCAGACGGATGAAAAATAGGGTTTCCATCCATCCGGATTTTACAGACAGGATCGGATCGGATAGCAGCGGGTGTCAGAGGACATGTTACCGCTGACATCCGCTGCTCCATAGGGGTGCATGGAGCATCCAATCAGGTCTGCCTGAAAAACTGACAGGTGGACCTTATCGGAAAGCCCGTGTGAAAGGGCCCTATGCCTCATACACACGATCAGATAATCATACGGAAAAACTCGCTTTCGAATTGATCGCACGATAATCTGGTCGTTAGTACACAGCTTTCGACAGTCGATCACGACATTTCGTCCAACAAAATACAAAGGGACAAGCACGAAAACTTTTGTCGTTCGATAGCCTAGCGAACGACAAGCTTTTAATCAGTACAGTATGCGTCCGCTAAAAATCAATAGACAAAGACTATGCATGATCAGAAACACGAAAATAACCCGGAAAAAGCCTGGCTGCCGTTGTTTTTTTTTTTTTTGCGCTATCCGATACGTAGCTACGCAACCAGGAAGCTTTTCCAGAATTGTACGAAAAAAATCCTACATTTAGTACACATTGTTGAATTGGATATCAGTATCATGCAACAAAATGCGAACGATAAGTCGTCTGATTATCTGATCGTGTGTACGAGGCATCAATGACCACTTCTCCTTTGCCGAGATAATCCATCCACCTCACAGGTGTGGCGGATCAAGATGGTGATTGGACAGCATGATTATTGCTGGTGTGCCTTAGGCTGCCCACAATAAAATGCCACTCTAAAATGTGCAGTTTTATCACACAGCACAATGCCACAGATGTCGCAGGTTTTGAGGGATCGCGCAATTGGCATGCTGACTGCAGGAATGTCCACCAGAGCTGTTGCCCGTGAATTGAATGTTCATTTCTTTACCAAAAGCCGTCTCCAAAGGCGTTTCAGAGAATTTGGCAGTAAAGCCAACCGGCCTCACAACCGCAGACCACGTGTAACCACACCAGTCCATCAACATCCAGCATCTTCACCTCCATGATGGTCTGAGACCGGCCACCCGGACAGCTGCTGCAACAATCGGTTTACGTAACCAAAGAATTTCTGCACAAACTGTCAGAAACTGCCTCAGGGAAGCTCATCTGCATGTTCATCGTCCTCATCGGGGTCTCCACCTTACTGCAGTTCTTCGTTGTATCCGACTTGAGTGGGCAAATGCTCACATTTGATGGCGTCTGGCACTTTGGAGAGATGTTCTCTTCACAGATGAATCCCGGTTTTCTTAAATCTTTCAGTTCAGGTCATTAAAAATGGGGACAAAAACAAAGTAGATAACCTAACATGTCACTCTTTAAAATTGCGTCTGCTCGTGAAATAACTACGGTGCTTAAAATTCTCCAGGCTAGAGTGGCAGAGGAGGTCTAGTGCTAGAATTGTTGCTCTCGCTCTGGCGTTCGCAACAATACCTTACTTGTGTGGTGCGATCACCATTTACATATAAGTAGCGTATGTGTTCGCATTTGCACCTAAGCGTCGTGTGACGCGAGCGCTTTACGTTTTGTTATTTTTATTTTATATATTTTTTTTACACTTTTTTTTTAATTTTTAATTTTTTTTTACAAACTTTATTGTTATCAGGAACAAAATCCCTTGTGATAGCATGAGCTTCAACAGGTCCTCTGTATGGAGTGATTTGGGGTCTATTAGACCCCAAATCTCTCCTCTGGTCTCCATGCACCTGATCGGACCTGGTGGCCAGGTAAACAAAGGGGCAGAACCGAAAGTGATGAATACTCATTGCTCCCAGTTTCCAGGGTTACAGAGAGAGGGGAACGATGTCAGTTCCTCTCTCTCTGTCCCAGGCAGCCATCGCCGCCAGACGCATCTCTCCTGGCTGATGGAATCGGAGAGCCCAGGAGAGGCGGCGGTGGCGGGAGGTGGGTGGGACTCCCTTCCGCCATCCACAGAAGTGATTAAGTGGCTAATTAGCCACTCAGATCACTTCTGTTTTGTAGGAAATCGCTGGCTGAAACTAATGGTACCAGGATGATGCATATAGGTTCACCCACCATCCCAGTTTAACAATTGAAACCCAAGGAAGTATGGGCACATCCTTGGGTGGGAAGGGGTTAAATAGAAACAAAGAATAACAAAATACACACACCTCTAATAGGTCTATAAGCAATGTAGGAGTGTGAGCAGGTACAGTAAGCTAGTTTGCCACCAGGTGGCTCTCTTTGAGAATAGTGTCTGGCTACAGAAAACAGTGTTATCAGGTGCTAAGCCCCCTTTAGTTAGAGCCAGGGCCGCTGATAGGGGAGGACCACCAGCCCTCTTGTAGGGGGCCCCGAGCACACAGGGGGGCCCACACAGAGAGGGGGATTAGTGATGGACAACAAATACAGAAATCTTCCTCCAGCACCTGAATCGGATCTGTCCCTCTCCCTGCTATCAGCTTTTATCTGTTGAGAAAGAGACAGTTGTCCCTCACTAATCCCCCTCCCTTGTTTGGGCCCCCCCTCCCAGCACTTATCTCTTCTCAGGAGTTTATTTGTAAATTGTAACTTTATTTCTGTCTCTCTGATCACTGAGCTCCAACTGCCCAGCCTGTATATTTTTCTCATCTTTTTTATTTAACATCGTTTTTTTTTTTTAGATTTAGCAGGAATTATGCGAGTTATGTTATATTTGTGTCTGATAATAGTGATTTAGTTGTAATTTTAGCTAAATATATCTTTAATATTTTCTTGGGGGGGCCCTGCCATGTAGTCTGTACGGGGCCCCGCAATTTCTAACAGCAGCCCTGGTTAGAGCCCTCCTGTAGTGATGTCATTGGGGAGTCAGTACCCCCATATAAGCTAGATTAGGAGGAGCCCTAGTGCAGTTGGGGCCATGGGAGCGAAACAGGGATGTGCAGTCAGGGGAGGCAGGTGGGGCTCACCTGCCATGAACATAAAAAAATAAAGAACAATCAAGCTTCAAGGTCGTAGCTCGGTGAGCTGGGGTCACAGACAATTTGGGGAGTAGGTAGTTGAAGTCCGCGGATTTACTATTAGTTGAAGGAGAATATATTGCTAAGGCCTACTTCATGAGAGGAGTTAGTGGACCTTATATAAATAAAAACTATATATATATTATATATTATATATATATATATATATATATATATATATATATTATATCAAAAAAAAAAAAACATACAAGATTCCTACAGAAGTATAGATTAGCACTCACCTGCTTTGAATAAAGGTCGTAGAGATCTAAGTGACTTCACCTTCTGCAGTAGTGACCCCTGAGTTATGGCCGCCATGTCTACTGGAGGAGCATCAAGAAGAGGATCTATTGCTGACACCAAGCGATCCATAAACTGCTCATACTTTGGATAAGCCTATGGAGGAAGAAAAGAAACAATAAAATCCTATGTCTTAACAACAAATTGTGGTCATTAGTAAACCGGAACTCAGATTTTTATTTACACCATAGAGTTGTGGTTGAGCAATCTTGAGTTCAAACTTTCCAAAAGAGGAACTTTGGGTCCATCAAATTATCATGGTTGCCAAACCAAAAACATATAATGAATGTTAATGTCAGGTCTCTCTTAACCATGAACGTCAAGTGAGCTACAGGGAATACTTTATTGAGCCTTGTATATTATCTTCAGTTCCATTCCATCAAATAGATCCAATCAGACCCAACTACGCAAGGATAAGCGGGAGGAATCTCTTTTGAGCTGATTGATTTCTAGTAGTGAAACAGGATTGCCGGACTGCAATTATTCCAAAATAAGTATCAAGAAGAAGACAAAACGAACAGGGAGTAGGGGCACAATGGCCGCCTCCATAGGTTTATGGATTTAAATGTACTACATCCTCCACAAAATATCTAGCCAATGAAACCCCTACACAAGTATCTAAACACGACTTTGAAGGTACTACACCAATGGTTAAAAAGTATCACTACTTGCCGACAGCAATGCGTATATATACATTATGTCTTGGAAGTGGTGTACCAGAGATATGGCTGAAGCTATTAGCCATAACCCAGGTATTTTATTTTTCCAGCTGGTGATTCTCTTTTTCATAAAAGCGGTCTGAGTGGCTCATTAGCCGATGGATCGCTTTCAGAAGCAACGGGAGGGGTCATCGTTCCCCCTCCCGTCTCTTGCCGGTGTTTCTCGGGCGTAACGCTTTTACGGGTGAGCTCGGGAAACAATCTGATGATTCGTACGGCTGGCCATAGAGGTGAACAGAGACCAGATTTTCTCTAATCACCTCTATGATCTAGAACAGGGTTTCTCAACCAGGGTTCAGTGGAATCTTAGGGTTCCTCCTGAGGTTGCTAGGGGTTCCTTGAGCAATGGACAATTTCTGCTTCTCTAATATGTTCCCAATGACACCATTGTTCGTTTTAGCTATCTGTAAGGGGGGTAATTCTTCCCAATGGTGACAAGAGTAAGGAGCATTCTTCCCACTGACTGTCACACTAATGTGTCATGAGTTGTAGATTTTGAATTTTTAGCAGGGGTTCCCGAGACCAGAAATATATTTCAAGGGTTCCTCTGTGTTGAAAAGGTTGAGAAAGGCTGATCTAGAAGGACTAGAGCAACGTCATGACGTCACTTCTGGTCTAGGGCAGAAGAATAAAATGGTTTTTTTTCAGCAAAAGATACATTTTTTTTGATCTTTCAATTTTAAAGGTAGAGGAGAGATCTGGGGTCTTATAGACTCCAGATCTCTCCATAAAGATGACCTATCATCCCTCATTTTTATTACAAGGGATGTTTACATTCCCTCTAATAGGAAAAAAAGTGATAAAAAAAAAAGAAAAATGTAAAAAAAAATGTAGAGCACCCCCATGCCTCTGTGCTCGCATGCACAAGTGAATGCATACGTAAGCTGCGAACGAATATGTGAACGGAGTTCGCACCACACATGTGAGGTATCACCACGAACGTTAAAGTGAGAGCAATAATTCTAGTGCTAGACCTCCGCTGTAACTCTAAACAGGTAAGCTGTAAATATTTTTAAAGCATTGCCTATAGAGATTTTTAAGTATCTTAGTTTGTATCTATTGCACGTGCGTGCATAATTTTAAAGTGTGACATGTTAGGTATCTATTTACTCAGCGTAACATCATCTTTTATAAAATGTGGGAATTCTGCGCTGTGTGTTTAACTAGTGTCTAAAGACAAGGCAGCTAACACATAAGTATACACGACTTATAGCATAAATAATAAAAAATAATAAAAAAGAGTGGTGCTACACTCTTTTTTATTATTCTTTTTTATTATGTTTTATAGTTTACCAAAAAAATGGGTTATATATTGTGTTTTTTTTTGTTTTTTTTGCATTAAAATGAATTCAAGTGTACTTAAAAAAAAAATTGCATTTGAAAAACAGTGACATAAACAATTGCAACAATTGCCCTTTTTTTACCTAGGGTCTCTGCTAATATATATATATATATATATATATATATATATATATAAAATGTATGTGGGATATAAGTAATTTTCTAGCAAAAAATACTGATTTAAACTTGTAAACCCAAAGTGCCATAAAAGGCCTGGTCCTTAACCACTTAAGCCCCGGAAGATTTTACCCCTTTCCTGACCAGGGGGTTTTTTGCGATTTTTTACTACTTGACTTTGACGGACAATTGCGCGGTCGTGCGACGCTGTACCTAAACGAATTTCACGTCCTTTTTTTCCCACAAACAGAGCTTCCTTTTGGTGGTATTTGATCACCTGTGCGATTTTTTGATCATGCGCTATAAACAAAAAAAGAGCGTAATTTTTGCAAAAATAACAATATTTTTCACTTTTTTGTATATGAAATTCCCCCCAAAAAAATGTAAAAATCAAAATTTTTTAACATTTTCGGCCAAATTGTTTGGTAAAAAAATCGCAAAAAGCGTATTTTGATTGGTTTGCGCAAAAGTTATCGCGTTTACTAACAAAGGGAAAGATTTTTGTCATTTTTGGTGTTTTTTTTTTTAACGAGTAATGGCGGCGATCTGCAATTTTTTTTGCGGTACTGCGACATTGCCGCGGACAGATCGGACCCTTGACTGACATTTTTGACACTTTTGGGGGTACCAGTGACATTACTGCAGTAATCAGTGCTATATATATGCACTGTTACTGCAAAAATGACACTGGCAGGGAAGGGGTTAACTGTATTGGACAGGGAGGGGTTAAGTGTGTCCCTAGGGGCGTGATTCTAACTGTAGGGGGACAATGCTATTGGTGTAAAAACAAAGATCAACGGTTCTACATAGTAGGACCGTCTGATCTTCATTTTTACACAGGGAGAATGACAGGCGGCTTGTTTACATAAGCCGCTCTGTCTTTCTCCCGCTGTACCGACGATCGTAGTGTGACCGGCGGACATCGGGTCCGCCGGTCACACGCCCGCACTCCTTTGTGAACGAGCCGAGGCGGGCGCGCGCCTCGGCGGGCGCGCGCCCGCCCGCTATTGGCTCTAAAAGGAGTGACAGGCGAGCGACGTAGACCTACGTCACTCTGCCTGGCCGGGGCTGACTGCCGCAGTAAATATACTGTGAGCAGTCGGCAACCGGTTAAGTGGATAATAAACATTTTATTCCATTTTATAAAGATTAAAATCCCATCAAATGGTTGCATATTTTGCTCAGCCATCAATGTTAATTTTTACATCATTTTTGGATTTTGTTTTAGTCTTTTGACTAAAATGCCAATTTAGTTTTAGTTGTATTGTAGTAATTTGAATTGAAACCGTGACATAAAAAGATGCAAAATTGCCCTTTTTTTCCCTAGGGCAGTGATGGTGAACCTTGGCACCCCAGATGTTTTGGAACTACATTTCCCATGATGGTCAACTATTCTGCAGAGTGCATGAATATCATGGGAAATGTAGTTCCAAAACATCTGGAGTGCCAAGGTTCGCCATCACTGCCCTAGGGTCTCTGCTAGAAAAAAAAATATATAATGCTTTTGGGTTATAAGTAATTTTCTAGCAAGTAATACTGATTTAAATTTGTAAACAAAAAGTGCCAGAAAAGGCCTGGTCCTTAACCACTTTACCACCGGAGGATTTTGCTGTCTTACGTCTGGGCCACTTTTTGCGATTCGGCACTGCGTGACTTTAACTGACAATTGCGCGGTCATGCGACGCTGTACCCAAACGAAATTTATGTCTTTTTTTTCCCACAAACAGAGCTTTCTTTTGGTGGTATTTGATCACCTATGCGATTTTTACTTTTTGCGCTATAAACAAAAAAAGAGCGTCAATTTTGAAAAAATAACAATATTTTTCACATTTTTTTATATGAAATTCCCCCCCAAAAAAATGTAAAAATCAAAATTTTTTAACATTCTTGGCCAATTTGTTTTCTGCTACCTATGTTTGGTAAAAAAAAATCGCAATAAGCGTATTTTGATTGGTTTGCGCAAAAGTCATTGCGTTTACTAACTAAGGGAAAGATTTCTGTCATTTTTGGTGGTTTTTTTTTTTAACGAGTAATGGCGGTGATATGCGATTTTTTTTGCGGGACTGCGACATTGTGGCGGACAGATTGGACCCTTGACTGACATTTTTGACACTTTTGGGGGTACCAGTGACATTACTACAGTAATCAGTGCTATAAATATGCACTGTTACTGTAAAAATTACACTGGCAGGGAAGGGGTTAATTTTTATTGGTGATCAAGGGGTTAATGTATACCTGGTGCTTACTGACGTGTTTGGGGGGAGGGGACTATGTGACAGAAGGACAGATCGCAGGTTCAGCTATGTCTGGAAATGTCTGGGAATGTCTGGTGACGTAGGTCTACGTCGCCAGACGTTATCGAGCCACTTTGCCGCAGTAGAGCTCCAGTGAGCAGTGCGGAAGTGGTTAAGTAGATAATAAACATTTTATTCCATCTTATAAAGATTAAAATCCCATCAAATGGTTGCATATTTTGCTCAACCATCAGTGTTAATTTTTACATCAAATTTGGATATAGTTTTCTTTTTACTAAAATGCCATTTTAGTTTTAGTTATATTTTAGACATCTGAATTGTTTTAGTTTCAGTAGTATTTTAGTCGACTAAAATCGAATTGGTTTAATTAAATTGTAACGCATTATTTAAGCATTTTTCTAGAAATGCCAAACTCAAAATATACTCCTGGTGTAAAAATCTAATAACATGTTATTATTTCTGGTATTAAGGTTTGAACATGCACTACAGACACAGATTTAGCTGCTGCGATATATAAAGTCTTTAAAAATACAAACCCAATTCCAAAAAAGTTGGGACACTGTACAAATTGTGAGTAAAAAAGGAATGGACTAATTTACAAATCTCATAAACTTATATTATAGTCACAATATAATATAGATAACACATCAAATGTTAAAAGTGAGACATTTTGGAATGTCATGCCAAATATTGGCTCATTGTGGATTTCATGAGAGCTACACATTCCAAAAAAGTTGGGACAGGTAGCAATAAGAGGCCGAAAAAGTTAAATGTACATATAAGGAACAGCTGGAGGACCAATTTGCAACTTATTAGGTCAATTGGCAACATGATTGGGTATAAAAAGAGCCTCTCAGAGTTGCAGTGTCTCTCAGAAGTCAGGATGGGCAGAGGATCACCAATTCCCCCAATGCTGCGGCGAAAAATAGTGGAGCAATATCAGAAAGGAGTTTCTGAGAGAAAAATTGCAGAGTTTGAAGTTATCATCATCTACAGTGCATAATATCATCCAAAGATTCAGAGAATCTGGAACAATCTCTGTGTGTAAGGGTCAAGGCCAGAAAACCATACTGGATGGCGGTGATCTTCGGGCCCTTAGACGGCACTGCATCACATACAGGAATGCTACTGTAATGGAAATCACAACATGGGCTCAGGAATACTTCCAGAAAACATTGTCGGTGAACACAATCCACCGTGCCATTCAACGTTGCCGGCTAAAACGCTATAGGCCAAAAAAGAAGCCAAATCTAAACATGATCCAGAAGCGCAGGCGTTTTCTCTGGGCCAAGGCTCATTTAAAATGGACTGTGGCAAAGTGGGAAACGGTTCTGTGGTCAGACAAATCAAAATTTGAAGTTCTTTTTGGAAAACTGGGACGCCACGTCATCCGGACTAAAGAGGACAAGGACAACCCAAGTTGTTATCAGCGCTCAGTTCAGAAGCCTGCATCTCTGATGGTATGGGGGTTGCATGAGTGCGTGTGGCATGGGCAGCTTACACATCTGGAAAGGCACCATCAATGCTAAAAGGTATATCCAAGTTCTAGAACAACATATGCTCCCATCCAGACGTCGTCTCTTTCAGGGAAGACCTTGCATTTTCCAACATGACAATGCCAGACCACATACTGCATCAATTACAACATCATGGCTGCGTAGAAGAAGGATCCGGGTACTGAAATGGCCAGCCTGCAGTCCAGACCTTTCACCCATAGAAAACTTTTGGCGCATCATAAAGAGGAAGAAGCGACAAAGAAGACCTAAGACAGTTGAACAACTAGAAGCCTCTATTAGAGAAGAATGGGACAACATTCCTATTCCTAAACTTCACCAACTTCTCTCCTCAGTCCCCAGACGTTTGCAGACTGTTATAAAAAGAAGAGAGGAGGCCACACAGTGGTAAACATGGCCTTGTCCCAACTTTTTTGAGATGAGTTGAAGCCATGAAATTTAAAATCAACTTATTTTTCCCTTAAAATGATACTTTTTCTCAGTTTAAGCATTTGATATATCATCTATGTTGTATTCTGAATAAAATATTGAAATGTGAAACTTCCACATCATTGCATTCTGTTTTTATTCACAATTTGTACAGTGTCCCAACTTTTTTGGAATCGGGTTTGTAAAACCAAGTTTCATAAACAAACAAAAATATTGTTTTTGTCCAATTGGAAGTGCAACTTTAAATTATAAGGAAAAAAAAACTGTAAACTCTATTGGCTGTAATGCCATTGCACATATTACCTGAATATATTACCAATATTAATAATAAACCCTTTTTCTTAATTTTTTTTTCTTTCAGCAGCTTATTAAATGCCCACTATTTATTCCTATGTGGCAGTGCAATACATGTTTAAACTTTAGTGTGCTATTATTATAGGCTGGGGATGGAATTGTGTTGCAGATTTAGAAAAGGCCAGCAGAGGGCGCCAAAGAGATAGTGTGAATGAGTGGAATGTGTGGAACTGCATAGGAAAGGGAAAGGATTGATGGGAGCCCGTGTCTCTCAGCCAATACATCTTGGCGATAGAGTCAGGGTGCTGGAGCTTTAACAGACAGATGGAGCTCCGAGGAAATAGGAAGTTTAGGTGAGTAAATGTCCCTCCCACACATTTTCGTTCTTTGACGAAAATTGGAATTCGTTTTTGTCATAGTTTTTGTCAATTGACTTAATTTGCTCTTTGTTTTTGTTTAGTTTTCATCTCTGAAAACATTCAGCTGACGAAAACTTTGACGAAAAAATGTTTGTTGATGAAATTAACACTGTCAACCATACGCATAAAATGCTGTACGTAGAATATCATAGTAATGCAGATATATATATATATATAGAGTCAACAACTCCTAATTAGGTTTTGCCAGACAGGGTTAACTTGCTTGTACAACGCGTTTCACAGGTCAAAGCTTTCTTGTGTAAGAAATGCCTGCCACCTCCAGGGGGGGAGGTGTGTGTGCAGCCTGTCACCTCCAGGCAGGGCTGGGACAAGGGTTGGGCAGGAGGGGCGGTTGCCCTGGGCATAATGGTTTATTGCAGGGATAGGGAGCACCTTGACCCTAACCCTAAGGGAAGGGGGGTGCAATTCGGCATCCTTGCCCTGGTCACTAGATGACCTTCTCCTGGCACTGCCTGCAGGGGGTGCATGTGCTGGCGCCTGGCGCAACCTGTCACCTCTGGAGTGTGTGGGCGTGTGCAGCCTGTCACCGCCAGCCTGGCTCTCCTCCCTCCTCTTCTTCTTCTTCCCCCTCCTCTCCATAGGTAAGGCCACCAGAGAGAGAGAAGGGACTTGTGGTACCAGGAGAAGGGGAGTGGGCTCCTTCTGGTGAAGGGAGGGTGGCAGTGTAGGTTATGCTGGCTAGCTCGCCTGCCGTGTGGCCTGGCCCACAACAGGCCACAAACCGCCACTGTTTTGAGGATTGGGGACCCATGCTTTATATGATAGAATAAAATGATTGTTATACTTTTTAGCCATTGGTGTGGTACCTTTTAAAATCCTTTTTAGGGTTTTTTTTTTGGCTAGATATCAAAAAGAAGACCTTCTGAGATGTCATCTTTATCTTTGATGATCAACCTGTACAGCTACCTTCTAGTTTTCAGGGTCATCAGTCCCATAATGTTCTTTTTGGAGATAAAATCCACTGAAATCAGAGATATACTGTATCTATTACCGTCTTCATGCAGAGAAAGCCTTGGTTAAAATTAGAATGCTAAAATACATTCAGAGATATATGAAGACAATTGTCCATTTTTCTTGGTACCCATTACGCAGAGCCATGGAATTATTTCTCTTTGTTCTCCCGGCTCTGTGGCAGGGGTAATTTTTATGCATGTTTTGGAGTAGCTCTATATTGTGATTAATATTATTCTTATCAAGCCGGAAAACACCATAATGTCATGTTTATGATGGTCTAATAAAACAAAAAGGAAAGGAATAAATAACATATTGTGAAATGAAACAAAGTATTACATTCTATTACCATTAATAATCTGCAACATTATATAGAATATATATTGTGTTTATGAGGCATTGCATTCTACTAACTAGCAATAGTGTGCTGGTTTGTTGAACGGGATGATAACTGAATTCCTTAACATTGTTCTAGCAGTATGAATGCAGATTCTAGAGATCAGCAGGCTGAACATACACCATACATTCCCCACACTATACATACACCATATATACATCATGAGAACATACACCATACATATTGTTGTGGAAATTTTGATAGACATTTCTTTAGTTAAATAGTCATTATGTCTCCCAGTGTCGGTTTTACCGATAATCAATATTTACAGTGATTATCGCTTTAACTGTCATTGCAGGAAAGACTTGTTGGTGAAAATCTTCCAATGGATGAGATGGCACAATACTAGTAGCAAAGAGAGTCCATCGCATAGATCTAGGTCTGTGGTTCAGGGCCTTGCGCTGCTGAGATATGTCTGTGATATGGAAAACTCTTATTTTACCAAGATTAATGGATGGCTCCTTATAGTCACATTCGATCGGTGTGACTGGGGGGGGGGGGGGCTGCTGCTATTATCTTATGCAGATAAAGCCTCATCAACTGGAACAAATAGAATGGTCACTATCAAAAATGGTTTATATATGAATCATGTTTGATGAAGACCCACCAACAAGTAGTGGAGTACATGTTAATGGATTGACATGAATGAACAATGAAAAGCCATGTGCTTCTTATGGCAGTTGAGCCTTTTGTTCATTCGTGTCCATCTATGGGCATGTACTCCACAGCTTCTATTGTGCTTTTTGAATGTATACGGATCTGTGATTGGTGGCCTTGAAGCCACTCCCTGTAACTCCCTTTCTGTAAATAAAACAAGCCTGCCCTGGGACACACAGAGGACAGAGGACACAGAAGAAAGCACACACACTCACACAGACACACACACACACACACACACACACACAGACACACACAAGCTCACACAGCCATTTCATCCATGAAGAGACACATAAACTCTCACACACAAACACTTGCTCTTATACACATGCACACACATACATATCCAATGGACAGAGACCTGGCAGATGGCATCAAAATGACCCAGCGCGTCTGTCCCTTTCTTTTTCGCAGAGCGCTTGGTAAATCGTTATACAGGAGAGCGGTGCATTTGTACTTTTCAGTACAAGCCCTATTAATTTCTGCGACCATGAGAACATACACCATACATTCACCACACTATACATACACCATATATACATCATGAGAACATACACCATACATTAACCACACTATACATACACCATATATACATCATGAGAACATACACCATACATACACAATGAGAACATATACCATATATTCACCATACTATACCTACACCATGAGAACATACACCATACTATACATGCACCATACATACACCATACTATACGTACACCATGAGAACATACATCATACTAAACATACACCATGCTATACATGCACCAATACCTACACCAAACATACACCATATATACACAATGAATACATACATCATACATACACTACATGAGAACATACACCATGCATACACCATGCATACACCAAACTATACATGCACCATACATACACCATACTATACATAAACCATACATACACCATACTATACATAAACCATACATACACCATACTATACATGCACCATACATACACCATACTATACATAAACAATACATACACCATACTATACATGCACCATACATACACCATACTATACGTACACTATGAGAACATACATCATACTAAACATACACCATGCTATACATACACAATACTATACATGCATCAATACCTACACCAAACATACACCATATATACACAATGAGTACATACATCATACATACACTATGAGAACATACACCACCATGCATACACCATACTATACATACACCATACATACGCCATACTATACCTAAACCATACATACACCATACTATACATAAACCATACATACACCATACTATACGTACACCATACTATACATAAACCATACATACACCATACTATACATAAACCATACATACACCATACTATACATACACCATACTATACACCATACTATACATACACCATACATACACCATACTATACATACACCATACATACACCATGCTATACATACACCATACTATACATGCACCAATACCTACACCAAACATACACCATATATACACGAGTACATACATCATACATACACTATGAGAACATACACCATGCATACACCATACTATACATACACCATACATACACCATACTATACATAAACCATACATACACCATACTATACATACACCATACAAACACCATACTATACATACACCATACAAACACCATACTATACATGCACCATACATACACCATACTATACATAAACCATACATACACCATACTATACATACACCATACATACACTATACTATACATACACCATACATACACAATGAGTACATACATCATACATACACTATGAGAACATACACCATGCATACACCATACTATACATACACCATACATACACCATACTATACATAAACCATACTATACATACACCATACTATACATACACCATGCATACACCATACTATACATAAACCATACATACACAATGAGTACATACATCATACATACACTATGAGAACATACAACATGCATACACCATACTATACATACACCATACATTCACCACACTATACATATACCATACATACACCATACTATACATACACCATACTATACATACACCATACATACACCATACTATACATAAACCATACATACACCATGAGTACATGCATGATACTAAACATACACCATACATACACTATACTATATGTACACCATACCTACACCATACATTCGTTATACATAAACCATACATACACCATATATAAACCTTGAACACGTGCATACACCATACATACACCATATGTACATCATACTAAGGGCCGTGGATAAGGGGTTACCACCGGTCTTCCTGTATGGGGCCCAGACAGCAGGGTGAATCAGGTGAATCTCCTGTACGGCTTTCTCTGCGGCAGCTGAAAACTGGCTTCTTCTTCTCTCCCTCCCATTGGCTTTCAGCTGCTGCAGAGTGAGCCATACAGGAGATTGGTTCCAGTAATTACCCCCTGCTACGCTGATCACCCTCCCAAGGGAACCATATGTTTCTCCCTGCCTAGGCCTGCCTGTGTAGTTCGTCTTTCAATTCCTTCACTTGGCAAGGTGAAGCAGCAGTCTTGCCGCATTCAGCATAGTCAGAAGTCCTCAAGTTTGTGCATAGTTACCAAGTTGGGGTATCCCACTCATCCCTTCTCCCATCCCAAGTTAAAATAAAAACAACAAAAACCAAATCCCCTGGACTGCTTACTGACTGAGCCAAGCACTTAAAGTAATAAGGATTTACAAGTCGTTTCAGCAGCTCCCATTGGAGTAGTGCTACATTTGGGGGCTCGTCCGGGATGTCGCCCTGGGTTAGCGGACCGGTTGCTAATGGCAACGGCCGAAGAAAATCTGTGAAAACATCATTTTTGTCTCAAAGACTGTGTTCTAATGCTCAATACAAGCGTGAGGCCTGCTCTACAGGAGATAGGGAGAGTGGAATGAAGAGGAAATTGCACACTAATGGTTGCTCATGGCAACGGAAAGATTGCTGTCAGAATCTCAATCTGTTTATTCCCGTGATGTGCTGGAGAACGGAAGAAATGCATCTTTCTGTGAACATGAACTGTGTCTGCTTAACAGTAAATGGTGCAAGTGTGGATGGAGAAAATGGCGGCCCAGAGAACATGGATCGGTGTGTGCCGGGGGCCTTGTGTGTGCCAGAGATATAAAGAAAAGTGTCGACCATGCATATAATGACAGCGGGACATTCTTTCAATATAGTGGCAGTGTGGATGCTGTGAAGAAATCTGTCGGCCGTGCATTTAATGACAGTGGGACATTTTTCAAACGCAGTATGGTGAATCTTGCTTCTACAAGTGCTATGAAGAGAAATGTTGGCCGTGCACATGACAGCGGGACAATTCTACGGACTAGCAAAGAGGGTCAGCTGGCTCAGAGTGATGGAGGTGCAGTTGGAGCCCTGTTACAAGTAAGGAGACGGAGCTGTCATCCGCCTGCTCAGCGGGGATCGGCGGATCAATCCCCCGCTGAGCAGAAGACTGAACGGACAGGTGTGAAAGGGGCCTTAAAGTAATAAGGATTTACATGTCGGTGCTATGTTTAACCCAGGGGAACCCGCTTTCAGCAGCTCCCATGGGATTAGTGCTACACACCATATTATACATACACCATATATACACCACACTACATACTCACCCAACAAATTAAATTCAAAATGCTAACAACATCTTACAAAGCCATCCACAGTTTAGCCCCCAACTACATCACTAGCCTAGTCTCAAAATACCAACCGAATCGCTCTCTTCGTTCCTCTCAAAACCTCCTGCTCTCTAGCTCCCTCGTCACCTCCTCCCATGCTCGCCTCCAGGACTTTTCCAGAGCGTCTCCAATCCTATGGAACTCCTTACCCCAATCTGTTCGATTGTCTCCTACTCTATTAGCTTTTAGACGATCACTGAAAACCCTCCTCATCAGAGAAGCCTATCCTACCCACACCTAACAACTATACTTCCATTTTCTCCATCAGCCCATCCCCCACAGCTATTGCCTTTTGTTTCACTTGACCTTCCCTTCTAGATTGTAAGCTCTAAGGAGCAGGTCTCCCCTTCACCCTTTCCCCCCTGTCAGATCCCGCTATACAGCGTTCAACATAAAGCACTATATTGGTGGAACGGAGCAACCGACAGTAACAAACGGCGTGGTTTGAAAAACCACACAGAGGGATACCAATCTGGATGTTCCCGCGAAGCTCTGAGGTAATATAGCTCTACGATACCGAGACAGGTCGACCGGACAACGAGCGGTGAGTAAAGACAACACATACACTGTTCGATTCTTCTGTCTTACAATCGGGCATAGCCCAGAAGACACTCATCATACTCATACTTGTCCAGGTCCCGGGTACCAAGAGCCCTCATTGCCGGTGAACAAAACACAGACACTACCCTCTTAATCACAAGTTCAACACACAAGAAAAGGAAATCAGTTTCACCCCCTCCTTCCACAATAAGGATCAATTGGATCTGACAACTCTTTACCAACCCCCCCTTCTCCCCCCTCCACTTTTCCTCCCCCATCCGCATAGATTCTACATCAACACAACTTGCTGCATAGTGTTATACTCCCTAAGATAGGATTAAGATTACTTTACAGCGCTGTCAAATCCTCACAATATGAGCTCCAACGCACAGATCTGAAATATCATTAGAAGAATAAATTTTCCTTCTTTTGATTACTGGATTCATCTCATACAGGGGCATTATTTTTACACCCCACTTTGAAAAGACATATTGTGACTTTGACCAAATTTCATCCTAACTACTTGATAGTCGGGAGAAGCCTTTGTAATATATCACTTGCATACTCTGCATGTACTGTAATTCAATATTTACATGCTTGTTTTGAAAGAAGTTGTATATATTTACCTTTAATTTGCAAGTGATTTACCTCCATAGGCAACATATGGTTCTATAAGAAATACATTGTACAAAAGAAGTGATACACTGTTCCATTGGAGGTACTACTCCCAACTACCACTATCTTTTGAGGGTGGGCAAGGCACGGTGGGGATTATTGCTTCAATTAGCTGCCCCATCGTTATTTGTCCAGAGAACAATGTCCTAAATAGATGATTTTAATTAGTCATCTTTCTCTATTGTCTACTGTATATGTCATTTTTATTTATTTTTTGAATAATTTTTGTAATCACCAATAAAGTTTAATATGCACCTCAGAAATTTGTGAGCCAAGTAATTGCAACCATCTTGAGAGGATCTATATCCCCTCTACATACCCCCCTTTTTTCTCCCATAGTAATATTACGGTTGCCTGTGGTTCCTGGTATTATACTTACCAAAAAACTGAGATATCATATCCATCTGGATCCGATACCGTGATCACACCTATTCCCTGGTATTTTATTTTTTTGTCTCGAATATACACCCTTGATTCCATATGAATCAATTCTCCATCCAGGTTTGAACGGGTTGATCTAGCATTAAAAGGTGATATAACATTGACCTCTCTGACCTCTGCCTTGTAATAATATTTCCAGCTAATAAAACTTCATAAGCTTGATTTTATATTCACGGTTTGGTGCTTAATAGATGGCGTTTGTACTGGGTGACATTTATGATGCAGAAATTAGAGCTACATTCGGAATAGATAACTCCCCAGAAGAAACAGAAGATGAAAATCTGAAAATACAATTCAAAGAACACAAAAAATTACTGATAAAATCCCTAAACAGGAGATGGGATATCCTCTCTCTGGAATCATACATAGAACAAGGAATAATTCCGAGAGGCCTAAGAGAGAGAGTAATACCTGCAGAACATCTACACACCACCAGATTCCTTGAAAAGTGGAAAACTACCTGTATAGAGCACGGTATAAATATAATGAAATTAATAGTGGAAGAGGAAAAAATCCAACTGGAAGAAATACAAGATCAAATCAAAATAACGGCTAGCAAACTTGAACCCTTAAAGGACCTCAATGAATTTGAAATCCAAAACGACCTCCTCAAAAAAGAAATAGAGAGAGTACAAAAATCACTCCGCCAAACAAAACAATCAAAATTTCAGCGAGATCAAGGAGATTGGGCAACAGGAGAGATTTTTGATCTCAACCCCCAACACAGAAGGAATAGATCTAGAGGACGTGGAAGATCACCAAGAAGTAGATCAAGGAACCAATCGTATCAATCTGGTAGTGAGGAAGATGAACGCTCGGTCTCTTTTTTAGAGGAAGACCAGCTGGAGGAAAACAATCCTCCAGCAGCACCAAAGAGTATTTTGAAAAAAACTCCCAGAGGAAGAGGAAACAGAAGAGGAAGAGGAGGGGCAAAAGAAGGCGAAAGAATCGAGACGAGACAACAAAAAATAAATACCAGGAACGGGCGATAAATCAAACAGGTTACAAGGACCTCATAAATCCACACATTCCTACCCCCCAAGACTTCATAACCTTACCCTCATCTAACCATAACGAAGATACCCCAAAGTTAGATACTGAAGAAAATGACCAAAAAGTCATTAATTTATCCGACTTCCAACTAGAAGCTAGACACATTAAGCTTCTAAAGAGAGGATTATCCTTCTCTCCCAGGGAAGGAATGGACCATTTTGAGGTTTACAAAGACATCTGCCTTTATTTAAGAAAAATTTACTTCAAACTATTATACTCCACAGACAAATCAATAACAACCGAACAGGAAAAGATAAACCCTACAGACCAGGAAGCCCTGGATATCCTTAATTCACTTCTAGAAGAATGTGACCCAGAAGATGATGAACCCCAAGAAGAAAATATGGAACGCAGAAAAGCAAACATCACCATTAGATCTACTGTCATGCCTAAGTTTAATAGCAATAAATGGCTAAATATGTTCCTAACACTTGTGGAAGAAGACCTTAAAAAAGTAAACTGGGACTGGAACCCCCCGGATAACCTATCAGGCCCTGAGAGGAAAGCACTTACAGACCTTAAAAAAGCCTCCAATCTAGTTATAAAGAGAAGTGATAAAGGAGGAAATGTCGTCCTGATGTCTGAGAATCTATACGAAAGGGAAGCTATGCGACTCCTCTCAGACACCCAAACATATAAAAGAATACAACAAAATCCTTTCCCAACCGTCGTCCAAAAATTAAATGAGAAACTAAACTTTGCAAAGGAAGCCTATCTTATTACAGAAAAAGAAAAGCTTTACTTAAAAATAACGGAATACAACACCCCAACATTCTATATCTTACCCAAGATACACAAGAACCCACTATTACCACCAGGAAGACCAATAGTCTCAGCAGTGGGAGGTCCACTAGAAAAAATAGGTAAATACCTAGACGCCCTCATAAAAGAGCTAGTACTAGACCTACCCTCATATGTCCGTGACACTGGAGATGTACTAAATAAAATCTCAAATCTACAATTTGAGGGAGAGGTACTCTTGGTAGGTATAGACGTTGAATCGCTCTATACGTCTATACCGAACCAATGGGGAATTCTAGCAGTACACCACTTTCTGGATAAGAAATTTCCATTTTTGGGAGCACAAAATGAATTCCTAATAGAGATTCTTGACTTTGCACTGCGTAACAACTTCTTCCAATTCACAGGCCATTACTTTCAACAAATAAGAGGAACAGCTATGGGAGCCCCATGGGCACCATCGTATGCCTGTCTGCACCTGGGATTCTGGGAAGAGGAAGCTGTGGTCACCTCGTCTATGTACCACAGCCATGCACTTACCTGGCTGAGGTACATAGACGACGTGTTCATGGTATGGAAAGGTACACAACAAGAACTTGATAACTTCATGCAAGAACTCAACACAAACAATCGGAACATCCATTTAACCTACACTGCAGACAATCATCACATCGCATTCCTGGATCTGAATATCTACCTGGAAAATGGAAAACTTAGAACCACCACCTATAGAAAACGCACGGCAGCAAATACCTTACTCAGAGCAGACAGTGCGCACCCTGAACCACTGAAGAAAGGTATCCCTGTAGGGCAGTTTATAAGGTTAAAAAGAAACTGCTCCAAATACAATGATTACCTAATTGAAGCAAATAAGTTATACAAAAGATTTAGAGAGAGGGGATACTCTCATAGAACCCTTCGACGAGCAAAACGCAAAGCAGGCCAAAAAACAAGAAACCAACTCCTCAACACATCAAAACCAAAAAATGACAAAAACATCACAGCTCCACCCCGCCTTATTACAAAATTCGGAAATCAATGGAAAGAAGTCAGGGAAGTATTAAATAAGCACTGGCACCTTCTACAAATGACAGACAGAATTAAAAACGTGGTAGGACCAAAACCACTACTAGTGGCAAAAAGATCTAAAAATCTTGGAGACCATCTAGTACATTCCGAATACACCAGATCAAATACACAAAGGGATTGGTTGACAGATTTACCTAAATTAAAAGGCATGTACCCGTGTGGACACTGCCACATCTGTGAATTTGTGGAAAAAACCAATACTTTCACAGACTCGTCAGGTACTAAAAACTACAGTATAAACTCATTTATAAACTGCAGTACCTCACGTCTTCTATACCATATTACATGCCCATGCAATAAAATCTACATTGGGAAAACCAAAAGAACACTCCGAATAAGGATAGGAGAGCACCTGAAAAGTATAAGACTGAAGGAGGAGACCCCAATAGCACAACATTTCAAAGAAAAACATGAAAGCAATCCAAAGGGACTCAAAGTCAAAGGTTTCTGGGCACTAAAAATTCCAGCAAGACGCGGAGACTTTGACCAAGTCCTGCTACGCCACGAAAAAGCCTGGATATTTAGACTAGACACTTTGACCCCAAAAGGCCTGAATAATGAACTAAGTCTCAAAATATTTTTGGACCCATGAGCCCATCCCTGAAACTCTATCCTAACCCCCCTCCAGAGCATATCCTCTATATAACTCTACAACACTTAATTTCTGGAATGTTTGTCCTATATACACTAAATAAGATCTACAGAGAACCTAAAAATATCACCTCATCATAAGAAAAATACATAGTTTTTCTTAAATACCCCCTATATACTCTAAACCCAGTATATGCATTATTCTGTCCCCTCTGCAGACGCCATCTATATAATTACCACATAAAACTGACATAAGTCTTTTTAAGCCTCTTTTTTTAAGTCTCTATTATCCTTTGATTGTAACTTATCTATACTTAGTCAGTTTCTTAATTACTCTATTACTGTTTAAAACCGCACAGTTATCTGGAATAATTGTAACATAAGGGCATTACCTACTTTATCCACAAGATGGCACCACTTAAACCGGAAAAAATCATCCAATCAGAAATAAACACAGACTATTTAAACTATCATCTAATAGTGCCCTTTACGTTCTGAAGAAGCGTGTACAATCACGCGAAACGCGTCAACGGCTTATGGCAGACGCCACCGCAAACAGCCCATCCTCAACACAGGAACCGCCGACTCTGTAGAAGTCTTTAACCGCCGTAACACCGGATCAAAAAGACTCAACACGTGTATGCAGCCGGAAAAAGCACTTGCACGGAGGAGAAGCAGGTCTCCCCTTCACCCTTTCCCCCCTGTCAGATCCCGCTATACAGCGTTCAACATAAAGCACTATATTGGTGGAACGGAGCAACCGACAGTAACAAACGGCGTGGTTTGAAAAACCACACAGAGGGATACCAATCTGGATGTTCCCGCGAAGCTCTGAGGTAATATAGCTCTACGATACCGAGACAGGTCGACCGGACAACGAGCGGTGAGTAAAGACAACACATACACTGTTCGATTCTTCTGTCTTACAATCGGGCATAGCCCAGAAGACACTCATCATACTCATACTTGTCCAGGTCCCGGGTACCAAGAGCCCTCATTGCCGGTGAACAAAACACAGACACTACCCTCTTAATCACAAGTTCAACACACAAGAAAAGGAAATCAGTTTCACCCCCTCCTTCCACAATAAGGATCAATTGGATCTGACAACTCTTTACCAACCCCCCCTTCTCCCCCCTCCACTTTTCCTCCCCCATCCGCATAGATTCTACATCAACACAACTTGCTGCATAGTGTTATACTCCCTAAAATAGGATTAAGATTACTTTACAGCGCTGTCAAATCCTCACAATATGAGCTCCAACGCACAGATCTGAAATATCATTAGAAGAATAAATTTTCCTTCTTTTGATTACTGGATTCATCTCATACAGGGGCATTATTTTTACACCCCACTTTGAAAAGACATATTGTGACTTTGACCAAATTTCATCCTAACTACTTGATAGTCGGGAGAAGCCTTTGTGATATATCACTTGCATACTCTGCATGTACTGTAATTCAATATTTACATGCTTGTTTTGAAAGAAGTTGTATATATTTACCTTTAATTTGCAAGTGATTTACCTCCATAGGCAACATATGGTTCTATAAGAAATACATTGTACAAAAGAAGTGATACACTGTTCCATTGGAGGTACTACTCCCAACTACCACTATCTTTTGAGGGTGGGCAAGGCACGGTGGGGATTATTGCTTCAATTAGCTGCCCCATCGTTATTTGTCCAGAGAACAATGTCCTAAATAGATGATTTTAATTAGTCATCTTTCTCTATTGTCTACTGTATATGTCATTTTTATTTATTTTTTGAATAATTTTTGTAATCACCAATAAAGTTTAATATGCACCTCAGAAATTTGTGAGCCAAGTAATTGCAACCATCTTGAGAGGATCTATATCCCCTCTACATACCCCCCTTTTTTCTCTAAGGAGCGGGGCCCTCTGATTCCTCCTGTATTAGAATGTATTGTAACTGTATTGTCTTCCCTCATATTGTAAAGCGCTGCGCAATCTGTTGGCGCTATATACATCCTGTATAATAATAATAATACTATACATACACCATCCATACACCATACTATACATACACCATCCATACACTTTACTATACATACACCATCCATATACCATACTATACATACACTTTACTATACATGCACTATGAGCTTCCGATGACGTCATTTCTATGACGAAACGCATCAAGCTGTAACGCATGCTTGGCCCTTCGGTGAACCGCACGGCAAGTCCCCACTTCTGGGTACAGCGGGTACGGCGCGAGTCTCACACACAGACATTGGAGAGCAGCCGCGAGGCTGGAAAGGTCTGTAAGGGCACCAGTATATACACTATTTTTATTACGAGTGAGCTATATTGCAGTGACAAAAGGCGCAACCAGAGGACCCCCATATACCAGCAAGGACCAGGAGCATATGAGATCAAGCCTATATTGATTTCTGCTGGCGTATGCCAACAGGAATCCATGGGATCTGGTAAGTGAGCCATCTTACCATTCGGCACTCGAGGTGAAGTGGAGGGTCACACCACTACTGTACCAGTATAAGCACTTTCATCTGCACTTATCAAAATTTGCACTGAAAGGACTGTATTGCACTATTTGCACTTTCTTTCCTCAAGCACTTTGTTAACACGGACTATATACAATTTTCTGTTTTTTCTTTGTAAATATATATTGCACTTTATGAATGCCATTTATAATTTTCATGGAATAGTATATGAATAATTGCCAGCACCTATATTGCACTTTATGGATGCTATCCATTTACCCAGATAATATTGTTGAGTTATACTTGCACTTTAATCACTGGTGGTGAAATTTTTGCTGTTTTATATATATAAGTTTGATCAGCAATTGTTTTTTTTGTGACATTTTCACCATTCAATATATATGATTTATATGGGTACAAGGTATTAATACCGTAACACTGTTTTTGTCACAGTATATATGAAGTAGGGTTTTTTAGCCCTCTATCACCAGAGGTTAGCGCAGTTTTTTCAATCATTTACATGCATCATACACCATACTATACATACACCATCCATATACCATACTATACAAACACCATCCATATACCATACTATACATACACCATCCATATACCATACAATACATACACCATCCATATACCATACTATACATACACCATCCATATACCATACAATACATACACCATAAATATACCATACAATACATACACCATCCATATACCATACAATACATACACCATCCATATACCATACAATACATACACCATCCATATACCATACAATACATACACCATCCATATACCATACAATACATACACCATCCATATACCATACTATACATACACCATCCATATACCATACTATACATACACCATCCATATACCATACAATACATACACCATAAATATACCATACAATACATACACCATCCATATACCATACAATACATACACCATCCATATACCATACAATACATACACCATCCATATACCATACAATACATACACCATCCATATACCATACAATACATACACCATCCATATACCATACTATACATACACCATCCATATACCATACTATACATACACCATCCATATACCATACAATACATACACCATAAATATACCATACAATACATACACCATCCATATACCATACAATACATACACCATCCATATACCATACAATACATACACCATCCATATACCATACAATACATACACCATCCATATACCATACTATACATACACCATCCATATACCATACTATACATACACCATCCATATACCATACTATACATACATCATACTATACATACACCATATATACATCATAGTACATACTCCCCTTACCTCTGCATCTTTCTTAGAAAACTGAGCAATCTGCTGCTGGTTCTTCACCATATCCGCCCCAAGAAGTAGAGACCTCGGTGGACGTCCATTTACACTTTCCAGCAATGGAGTAAATGAATGAGGATCTCGAAAATAAATTTTCAACCCATGTCTCTGGAAAAAAGGAATAGAATAATAGAAAGAACATAAATACATTTCACAGAATACATACAGAGAATATTCTACAAAAAAGATCTAAATACCAGAGATGTATAAACAATGAGATTGTCACAGCCATGAAGATCACATTGCAAAATGAGGCAAGTTTCTAATTGATTGACAAACCTTTTAATTATTCAAATCTATAGAAAAAGAACACTTTACACACACATGAACTTTAATAGCTCAAGGGTTTAGGAGTGTGTCTATGGAAATGTTATGGAAGCTTACAATCTAAGGAATAACAAAGTCATACACTGTTGGTTGGTGAGCCTCTGAGGGTGTTCAGAAGCCAATATAAAGTATTTGTCCTGTGTAGTTTTGTCCCCTGTGGGTGGCCATAACCGGGGCCGGATTAAGAGCATCATGGGCTTGGTGCTGAGGATTTTGAAGGGCCTTAAGGGCCGTGCCTTGGCATGCACCCAGAGGAGGAAGGGTGCAGCCATGCATGCCTAATTCAACATGGGATGCTGTCTCTGAAGCCCATAAACACATCCATGCATCGGCAACTGTCCCTCCTTGTCCAGCCTTCGTGCTGTGTGGGGAGGTTCTGAGGGAGCTGCCTGGGGAAGCGAGCATAGAAGCCAGACTTCTGTGTTTACAAGTGACAGAAGAGCGGTAACAGTGAATATGGCCAACCCGGGGCCTATATTAAGGTAGGGGCCTGGAGCTGCAGCTCCAATAGCCCCTACGTTAATCTGGCCCTGGCCATAACACCATCCTTCTTCCTACAAGCAAGGAGCCTGGCTGCCATGTAACTGGCCAACAAATGACTGTCTCCTTGCAAACGTCTTCTCTACACTGTTCCTTGTCTTTGTTGCTTTGCTACCATTTTGCAAAAACTCTAAAGTTGTTTCTTGAAAAGCTAGCCTGCATTTTTATGCAAAAAAAAAAAAAAAAAAAACTTGAAAAGCCCATCTGTGCCCAATAAGAATAAAAATAACTTTAATCGTTGTACTCATCATTTTCACACAATTAGTACAAGCAATAAAATCTGGCCTGTTGTGTATTATATTTTCCTATTAGCTTGCAGATAAAACAAAAAAAATGACTAAGCTTGGCTGCTGGATCTTATAAGCAGCAAGTATCTAAATGATTTAAATTGTGAATTAGAACTGGAAGTTGGGTTGAGGGCATTCAGTACACGACTTACACACAAATTCACACATTACAACGTATTAGGAAATATCAGCTCCTTGGAGATTTCATAATGTAGCCCTGTAACTATTACAGAATGACAAAATCTGCCTAAATATCATGATTCAATTCACGGCAGTGACTGGGTTAGAACGAGGACAGAACATCCCATATAACAAAGAATTTCCAAGCTACAGGGATCTCTCAGCTATCAGAGGAAGACAATTCTTTATGAGCTCAACGCAGCAATGTCATAGGTTTCCCATCTATATAAAGAAGCTGCCAAAATAGATATATGGAAGGTGACTGGTGAAGATGCTGCTGTTGGACCGTCATCCCTATCTAGACTTCCCTACTAATAATGAGCATGTAAACAGAGAGGGGTATACTACTAGAGAGAGGAACGTGTAACCAGAGAGGAGCATGCAACCAGAAAGGAGTATACTACCAGAGGGGAACATGTAACCAGAGAGGAGTATACTACCAGAGGGGAACATGGAACCAGAGAGGAGCATGCAATCAGAGAGGAGTATACTACCAGAGAGAGGAACATGTAACCAGAGAGGAGCATGCAATCAGAGAGGAGTATACTACCAGAGGGGAACGTGTAACCAGAGAGAAGCATGCGACCAGAGAGGAGTATACTACCAGAGAGGAACGTGTAACCAGAGAGAAGCATGCGACCAGAGAGGAGTATACTACCAGAGGGGAACGTGTAACCAGAGAGAAGCATGCGACCAGAGAGGAGTATACTACCAGAGAGGAGTATAGAACCAGAGAGGAGTATAGAACCAGAGAGGAACACGTAACCAGAGAGGAGCATGCAACCAGAGAGGAGTATACTACCAGAGAGGAGTATAGAACCAGAGAGGAACATGTAACCAGAGAGAAGCATGCGACCAGAGAGGAGTATACTACCAGAGAGGAACGTGTAACCAGAGAGAAGCATGCGACCAGAGAGGAGTATACTACCAGAGAGGAGTATACTACCAGAGAGGAGTATAGAACCAGAGAGGAACACGTAACCAGAGAGGAGCATGCAACCAGAGAGGAGTATACTACCAGAGAGGAGTATAGAACCAGAGAGGAACATGTAACCAGAGAGGAGCATGCAACCAGAGAGGAGTATACTACCAAAGAGGAACATGTAAGCAGAGAGGAGTATAGAACCAGAGAGGAACACGTAACCAGAGAGGAGCATGCAACCAGAGAGGAGTATACTACCAGAGAGGAGTATACTACCAGAGAGGAACATGTAACCAGAGAGGAGCATGCAACCAGAGAGGAGTATACTACCAAAGAGGAACATGTAAGCAGAGAGGAGTATAGAACCAGAGAGGAACATGTAACCAGAGAGGAGCATGCAACTAGAGAGGAATATACTACCAGAGAGGAACATGTAACCAGAGAGGAGTATAGAACCAGAGAGGAGCATGCAACAGGAGAGGAGCATACCACCAGAGTGAGAGGAACATGTCACCAGAGAGAGGAGTATAGAACCAAAGAAGAGCACGCAACAGGAGAGGAACATATAACCAGAGAGAAGAATGCAGAGATGAGCACGTAACCAGAGAGGAACATGTAACCAGAGAGGAGCATGCAATCAGAGAGGAGCATGCAATCAGAGAGGAACATGTAACCTAAGAAGAGCGTGCAACCAGGGAGAAGTATAGAATCAGAGAGGAGAATGTAATGAGAGAGGAGCAAGCAAACAGAGAGGAGCATGCAACCGGAGAGGAATATACTACCAGAGAGGAGTATAGAACCAGAGAAGAACATATAACCAGAGAGGAGTATAGAACCACAGAGGAGCATGTAACCAGAGAGGAACATGTAACCATAGAGAAGAATGCAACCAGAGAGGAGCATGTAACCAGGAAGGAGTATGCAACCAGAGAGAAATATGTAACCAGAGAGGAATAGGAACCAGAGAGAAGAATGCAATCAGAGAGAGGAGCAACCAAACATAGAGGAGAATGCAACTGGAGAGGAGTATACTACCAGAGAGGAGTATAGAACCAGAGAGGAACATATAACCAGAGAGCAGTATACTACCAGAGAGGAACATGTAACCAGAGAGGAGTATAGAACCAGGGAGGAACATGTAACCAGAGAGGAGCATGCAACCAGAGAGGAGTATACTACCAGAGAGGAACATGTAACCAGAGAGGAGCATGCAACCGGAGAGGAGCATACCACCAGAGTGAGAGGAACATGTCACCAGAGAGGAGAATAGAACCAAAGAGGAGCATGCAACAGGAGAGGAACATATAACCAGAGAGAAGAATGCAGAGATGAGCACGTAACCAGAGAGAAACATGTAACCAGAGAGGAGCATGCAATCAGAGAGGAACATGTAACCAGAGAGGAGCATGCAATCAGAGAGGAAAATGTAACCTAAGAAGAGCGTGCAACCAGGGAGAAGTCTAGAATCAGAGAGGAGAATGTAACAAGAGAGGAGCAAGCAAACAGAGAGGAGCATGCAACCGGAGAGGAGTATACTACCAGAGAGGAGTATAGAACCACAGAGGAGCATGTAACCAGAGAGGAACATGTAACCATAGAGAAGAATGCAACCAGAGAGAAACATGTAACCAGAGAGGAATAGAAACCAGAGAGAAGAATGCAATCAGAGAGAGGAGCAAGCAAACAGAGAGGAGCATGCAACTGGAGAGGAGTATACTACCAGAGAGGAGTATAGAAACAGAGAGGAACATATAACCAGAGAGGAGTATACTACCAGAGAGGAACATGTAACCAGAGAGGAGCATGCAACTAGAGAGGAGTATACTACCAGAGAGGAACATGTAACCAGAGAGGAACATATAACCAGAGAGGAGTATACTACCAGAGAGGAACATGTAACCAGAGAGGAGTATACTACCAGAGAGGAACATGTAACCAGAGAAGAGCATGCAACTAGAGAGGTGAATGCAACCAGAGAAGAGCATGCATTGAAATCAGTGTTGCAGGTTATTGATTCACTCCCATCCGTGCAACCAGAAAGGAGCATGTAACCATAGGGAAGCATGTAACCATAGGGGGGCATGTAACCAGAGAGGAGCATGTAACCATGGGGGAGCATGAAATTAGAGAGGAGCATATGAATAGAGAGGAGTATGTAACTAGATGCACCAGAAAAGATGTAACCAGAGGAGAATGTAACCAGAGAGGAGTATGTAACCAGAGAGAAGCATGTAACTAGACAGGAGTATGCATCTAGATAAGAGAATGCAACCAGGGAGAAACATGTAAAAAGAGAGGAGTACGCAACCAGAGAGGAGTATGGCACATTAAGGAGTAAAGCCAAAAGCATGAAAACCCCAGAGCTTGCAGAATGAAGTCAGTATTGGCAGCTCCCATATTTCTGTATGAAGAGACTCCTTACCTTCAGCTCCAGGTCTTTATAAATCTGCGGTCTCAGGAGGCTGAGCAGATATGACGCTCTGGAGAATTTAAAACCTAGAAGAAGTAAGAAAACCAAGAAGTAAGACAACAGAGAAAATGTACTGCAGCTCATTGTATTCTATGTATTATCCTATCAGATGTATCTGCTTTTCATTATTCTGACCGCTGTAGGGGCTACTACAGTCTAAATACAATAGCTGGCAATAAGATGCCTCCATGTATGCTGCATGATTGGAGGAATCTAGTGGTTTCTCTTAGCAGAGCTTCACCCCATTCACTAGGTTAGGGGAATAATTATCCCCCTGCAGATTTAATTATCCAATTGAATGCAAACAAGCCTTTTTTTTTTTTTTTCCTCTACCCATGATTGGGTATTCTTTGCAAGGAGTATTTTTTACTTTACTTCACCACACTCACTAAGTTAGGCGAAAATTTCCCCCCGAAGGTGAATGTGTGCTACGGCTTAGGTAAATCAAGTCAATACCAATAAAAAATAATCCAGACAGTGAAAAAAATACATTTTTTCATGGTAAATATTTTTTTCCGCATCCCAATGTTGTGTTACGTAATATATTTCATTTAAGTCAGTCTGAGGTTTGGAATACTAAGGGATTCTCAGGTTCCTCATACAGATGAAATATTCAGTATATTGTCAGGAGTAGACCTCTTCTTTCCCTTCCTCTATAACCCTAAATAGAATAGATCTCTTCTTTTCCTTCCTCTACAACCTGGAGAAGAGTGGACTTTTTCTTTCCCTTCCTCTATAACCTGGAGAAGAGTAAACCTCTTCTTTCCTTTCCCCTGTAAAAGGAAGAAGAGTGAACCTCTACTTTCCCATCCTCTATAACCTGGAGGAGAGTCAATCTCTTCTTTACCCTCCTCTATAACCTGGAGAAGAGTAGACCCCTTCTTTCCCATCCTCTATAACCCAGAAAAATTAGACCTCTTCTTTCCCATCCTCTTCAACTGGAGAAGAGTATATCTCTTTTTTCCCCTTCCTCTATAACCCGGAGAAGAGTAGACCTCTTCTTTCCTATCCTCTAAAACCCATAGAAGAGTGAACCTCTTCTATATCTTCCTATATAACTCAGAGAAAAGTAGATCTCTTCTTTCCATCCTCTTTAACCAGAGAAGAGTAGATCTCCTCTTTCCCTTCCTATATAACCTGGAGATGAGTAGATCTTTTCTTTTCCTTCCTCTATAATGAAAAGACGATTATATCTCTTCTTTCCCTTCCTCTAAAACTGAAAGAAGAAAATATCTCTTCTTTACCTTCCTCTATAACCCAGATAAGAGGAGATCTCTTCTTTCCCTTTCTCTATAGCCTGGATAAGAGTAGTCCTCTTCTTTCCCTTAAAGAAAGAACCTGGAGAAGATTAGACCTATTATTTCTCTTCCTCTATAACCCAAAGTAGAGTGGACCTCTTGTTTTCCTTTCTTCTTAAACCTGAAGAAGAATAGACCTCTTCTTTTTTAACTCAAATAACACAGAGAGGAGTAGACCTTTTTTACTTTCTCTCTATCCCAGAGAAGAGTTGGCCTCTTCTTTCCCATCCTCTAAACCCAGAGAAGAGTAGACCTTTTCTTTACCTTCCTCTATAACCCTGAAAAGAGTAAACCTCTTCTTTCTCTTCCTCTATAACCCAGAAAAATTAGACCTCTACTTCCCCATCCTCTTTAACTGGAGAAGATTAGGTCTTCAGGAGGGCACACACTGGGGGGGTTGGGAGGACATAGCATGGGGTGTCAAGAGGGAACACACTTTGGGGAGGTGTTTGGAGGGCATACCATGGGGTGTTAGGAGGGCACACATTGGGGGGAGGTGTTGGGAGAGCATTCCATGGGGTATCAGGAGGGCACACACCAGGGGGGGTATTCACAATGCTTTATTGAGCTAAATGAAAAGGACATGCATTTCCATCTGTCAGCTAACAGCACCTCTATGCTAAGCTGCAGTAACTCAGCAGACGTAGCATAGAGGTCCTTGTAATCGAATCCACCATGTACAGTTAGCTGAGCCTACCTCCAGGAGCATTCACTCTGCTCAGCTGCTCACACTTCCCTCTTCCAGGCCGGCGCGATCTCCGTGGTCAGGTACATCCTCATCCCGCCCACTCACACAGCAAGCAGCCTGCAGGAGATGGGCTGGAAACCTGCTGGGGGAGGTACAGGGGGCGGAGTGTCAAGTGTCTATGTGTAATGGCTGTGAGTTGTCCGGACCGCAGCTCTGATTTCCCGGGGTGCGCTCGGTCTCACAATCAGTAATATTTTCTCGGGGGGAGCAATTGCCCTTTTGTCCCCCCCGCCGAACCCCGGAGACTGACTCACCGAACCCCTGGGGTTCGATCGAACCCAGGTTAAGAACCACTGCTCTATAACCTGAAGAAGAGTGGACCTCTTCTTTCCCATCCTCTATAACCTAGAGAAGAGTAGATCTCTCCTTTCCCTTCCTCTATAACCTGGAGAAGAGTAGATCTCTTCTGCCTCATCCTCTATACCCTGGAGAAGAGTATATCTCTTCTTTCCCTTCCTCTATAACCCTAAATAGAATAGATCTCTTCTTTTCCTTCCTCTATAACCTGGAGAACAGAAGTTCTTTTCTTTCCCTTCCTTTTTAACTCGGAGAAGAGTAGATCTCTTCTTTCCCTTCCTCTATAGCCTGGAGAAGAGTAAACCTCTTCTTTCCCTTCTTCTATAATGCAGAAAACACTAGACCTCTTCTTTTCCTTCCTCTATAACCTAGAGAAGAGTGGACCTCTTCTTTCCCTTCCTCTATAACCCAAAGAAGAGTAGACCTCTTCTTTCCCTTCCTCTATAACCCTAAATAGAATAGATCTCTTCTTTCCCTTCCTCTACAACCTGGAGAACAGAAGATCTTTTCTTTCCCTTACTCTTTAGCTCGGAGAAGAGTAGATCTCTTCTTTCCCTTCCTCTATAGCCCGGAGAAGAGTAAACCTCTTCTTTCCCTTCTTCTATAACGCAGAAAACACTAGACCTCTTCTTTTCCTTCCTCTATAACCTGGAGAAGAGTAGATCTCTTCTGATCTTTCTCTTTAACCTGGAGAAGAGTAGACTTCTCCTTTTCCTTTCTCTAAAACCTGGAGAAGAGTGGACCTCTTCTTTCCTATTCTCTTTACCGGAGAAGAGTAGATCTCTTCTTTCCCTTTCTCTATAACCTGGAAAAGAGTAGACCTCTTTTTTCCTTCTTCTAAAACCCAGAAAAGAATATATCTCTTCTTTCCATTCCTCTATAACCCAGATAAGAGGAGACCTTTTCTTTCCCTTCCTCTATAACCTGGAGAAGAGTAGACCTATTGTTTCTCATCCTCTACAATCTGAAGAAGAGTGGGCCTCTTCTTTTCCTTCCTCTCTAACCCAGAGAAGAGTAGACCTCTTCTTTCACTTCCTCTCTATCCCAGAGAAGAGTAGACCTCTTCTTTCACTTCTTCTCTAACCCAGAAAAGAGTGGGCCTCTACTTTCCCATCCTCTAAATAAAGAGAAGAGTGGGCCTCTTCTTTAACTTCCTCTATAACCCAGAGAAGAGTGGGCCTCTTCTTTAACTTCCTCTCTAACCCAGAGAAGAGTAGACTTCTTATTTTACTTTCTTTTTAACGCAGAGAAGAAAAGAACTCTTCTTCCCCTACCCTACCCTAACCTAAAAAGAAAATTAGACCTCTTCTTTCCCATCCTCTTCAACTGGAGAAGAGTATATCTCTTTTTTCCCCTTCCTCTATAACCTGGAGAAGAGTAGACCTCTTCTTTCCTATCCTCTAAAACCCATAGAAGAGTGAACCTCTTCTATATCTTCCTATATAACCCAGAGAAAAGTAGATCTCTTCTTTCCATCCTCTTTAACCAGAGAAGAGTAGATCTCCTCTTTCCCTTCCTATATAACCTGGAAATGAGTAGATCTTTTCTTTTCCTTCCTCTATAATGAAAAGACGATTATATCTCTTCTTTCCCTTCCTCTAAAACCAAAAGAAGAAAATATCTCTTCTTTACCTTCCTCTATAACCCAGATAAGAGGAGATCTCTTCTTTCCCTTCCTCTATAGCCGGAGAAGAGTAAACCTCTTTTTTCCTTCTTCTAAAACCCAGAGAAGAATATATCTCTTCTTTTCCTTCCTCTATAACCTGGAGAAGAGTAGATCTCTTCTGATCTTTCTCTTTAACCCGGAGAAGAGTGGACCTCTTCTTTCCCATTCTCTTTACCGGAGAAGAGTAGATCTCTTCTTTCCATTCCTCTATAACCTAAAAAGAAAAGTAGACCTCTTCTTTCCCATCCTCCAAACCCAGAGAAGAGTAATCCTCTTCTTTAACTTCTTCTATAACCCAGAGAAGAGTAGACCTCTTCATTCCCTTCCTCTAAACCCGGTGAAGAGTAGACTTCTTCTTTTCTGTCCTCTATAACTCTGAGAAGAGTGGACCTTATTGTTCCTTCCTCTATAACCCGGAGAAGATTATTTACAACCAGCAATGTTGTGTTTTAAAGAATAACAATGTAACACTGAGGAGGGGTAATCTACCTGGAATGATCTCTTCTGTCACCGCGGCTCCTCCAATCACATGTCTTCTTTCGAGAACCACAGCACTCAGTCCAGATTTCTGCAGATAAGCCGCCTATAAATTATATAAAACATGATCAGGATTTTTTTTCTCTGTCTACAGAACACTCATAACAAGAGCAGAAGGCACTCTAAATGGTAAATCTTCTTTCATTCATTGGATTTCATTTTTTTTATTCATGGAGGATCAGCATCATATGTGGGCATTACCTATGCAAATTCAGCCTGCTTAGGAATGCCCACCTCTCCAGGCTGGCATCCACCCATCGAGGCATTTTGATATTTGCATGACTCCTAACACTGCTTGCACCAGGATTGAGGGCTCTTGAGAGGAGTACTGAGGCAGGGTGCTGTGATGTTTTTAGGAAGCTATGTACAGCACCTCCCACCATTTATGATCTACCTGCATTGTATAGAGAAGCACAGAGACCCAGGGATGACATCACTGGGTGTAAGATAAGGCATTTAATGAAAAGAGGTTTTACTTTTAAAATTGTTATTAGCTTGTTAAAGAGGGGAGAGGAGGGAGGGAACATTAATGGCAAAATATAAGCAGAATAAACTTCCGCTTTAACCACTTAAGCCCCGGAGGATTTGGCTGCTCAAAGACCAGGGCCTATTTTGCGATTCGGCACTGCGTGATTTTAATGGACAATTGCGCGGTCCTGCGATGCTTTACCCAAATGAAATTGATGTCCTTTTTTTCTCACAAACAGAGCTTTCTTTTGGTGGTATTTGATCACCTGTGCGATTTTTACTTTTTGCGCTATAAACAAAAAAAGAGTGACAACTTATAAAAAATAACAATATTTTTCACATTTTTTTATATGAAATTCCCCAAAAAAATTAAAAAATCAAATTTTTTTAACATTTTAGACCAATTTGTTTTCTGCTACATATTTTTGGTAAAAAAAAAAATCGCAATAAGCGTATTTTGATTGGTTTGCGCAAAAGTTATTGCGTTTACTAACTACGGGAAAGATTTATGTCATTTTTATAGTTTTTTTTTTAAACTAGTAATGGTGGCGATCTGCGATTTTTTTGCGGGACTGCGATATTGCGGCGGACAGATCGGACCCTTGACTGACATTTTTGACACTTTTGGGGGTACCAGTGACATTACTACAGTAATCAGTGTAATACATATGCACTGTTACTGTAAAAATTACACTGACAGGGAAGGGGTTAACTTTATTGGTGATCAGTGGGTTAAATGTATCCCTAGGGGCGTGATTCTAACTGCAGGGAGGCGTGGCTTGTGATGTAAACACAGAGACATACGATCCTACATAGTAGGATCGCGTAGTCTCTGCAGTTACATCAGGGAGAATGACAGACAGCTGTGTTTACATCAGCCGTCTGCCTTTCTCCCTCTCCAGAGGGAGATCGCGAGTGGCCGGCGGACATCGGAGCTGCCGGTCACTCGCGTGGGGATGTCAGGGAACGAGCGGGGGTGGGAGCGCACCTCTGGCGGCACGCGCTCGCCCCCTAGAGGCTCATGGGTGACTAACGTACCCCTACGTCACTTTGCCCAGGTAAACCTAAAGCCAAACTTGTATATGTATCCTATACTTGGTATGGTCTGATTGTTTAAGACAACATGACTTTGTATACAGAATATTAAAGCTGATTTATAGCCACCAATGTAAAGTTATAATTAAATATAAAGGCTTTGCATTTCAGCTTTATCCCCTTGAGATTTTTCTGTATAGACAGCCCCAGGAGGGGCAGCACAGGGATGTCTGTGGACCTTTATGTTGAAGCACCTGTTGGAGTTAGAACAGCGCAGTCACTGCCATGCCTCTCTTTCTTATCCAGTCCACAGCAGGATTACATTTATAGACCATGTAATGGGTGGTAATGTGGAAACAGCCCATTATAGTCCATATATTGGGTGTTAAGATTAGAAAATGCCATTATATCCCATATAATGAGTGTTAATGGAGGGACAGGATATGGTATCCCATATAGTGGGTGTTAATGAGGGGGACAGGCCATGGTATCCCATATAATGGGTGTTAATTTGGGGAGCAGCCTATGGTATCCTATGTAATGGGTGTCAATGGGGGGGAGCAGCCTGTGGTATCCCATATAATGGACGTTAATGGGGGGACAGGCCATGGTATCTCATATAATAAGTGTTAAATGGGGGACAGGCCATAGTATCCGATGTAATGGGTGTTAATGAAGAAGCAGGCCATGGTGACCCATAAAATGGCCATTAATTTGGCGTCAGGCCATGGTACCCTTTATAATGAATGTTAATGGATGGATAAGACATGATATCCCATGTAATGGATGTTAATAGGGGGGAACAGGCCACGGTATCCCATATAATGGATGTTTATGGGGGAGCAGGTCATTGTATCCCATAAAAAGTGTATTAAGAAGTGCGCATGCGCGTCTGCTCCGAGATGGAGGACTGATCTCGGAGCTCCGCACCGCCTCAGCCGCTGAATCAGGGACAAAGACCGATTACCGCACCACACCGCTCCCTGCGCCCATCATCGTACGGCGGAACCTCCGCTCCCACACCTCAGATGTCCGGAGTCCCCGCAAGGAGAGATCTTATGCCTCAACTCGATCCCGGCCTGCGGACGCCTGGGGCTTACAAGATGGCGGCTCCCGACCCGCACAGCGCGGACACCTCGGCGGCTCCCTCGGACTCCATAGCGGATCAGGACCAGCCTGCATCCCTTCTGCGCACCCCATCTGCCCTCCCTGTGAGTGTTGGGGGACAGCCCTATCCGTCCCCGGCGTCCACAGAATCGCTCCTAGAGCACACCCTGGGGGAATTCGCCCTGACACCTCTGGGAGACTACACTTACAGCCCTGAGCCACAAGCTGCAGCAGCACAGGGCCTCTCCCCATGTCCCACTGACTTTGCTTCTATGATGGCCTCCTTCTCCAAGATGTTAGACAGGGGTCTTGCATTGAATGCCACACAGATCACCACCTCTATTCACCAAGACATACTCCACTTAGGATCACGGATTGATGCAATTGAAAAGAAATCAGACCAGACCATTGCTCGGATGCATCAGAACTCGTCCCACATTCAAGTGTTACAAGACCAACTTGACTACGCCATGTCTAAAATTGACGACCTGGAAAATCGGTCTAGGCGTTATAACTTCCGTATACGGGGGCTCCCGGAAGCAGTTAAGGACACTCATTTTGCGGTTCGTACATTTCTGAAAGAACTGATGCCTGACATTCCTGAACACCGCCTAGAGCTGGATAGGGCCCATAGAGCCAGCCAGTCGCCAAGAGCTGATGGACTTCCTCGAGATATCGTTGTTAAGCCTCATTTTTATGCAATTAAAGAGGAAGTCATGAGGCTCACACGCAATATGGATCAGCTTTCCACTCAGGGGTCCCCCATTCAGGTCTTTGCGGACCTGTCTCCTTACACTATCCAGAAACGGAGGTCCTTGAAGCCGCTACTACTGATTCTCACCCAGAAGAATATCACTTATCGCTGGTCCTTTCCCTTCAGATTGACTTTTTCCTACCGCAACAAGTCCTATGGTTTTTCTTCGTTTCCGGATGGTGAGAAGGTTATGCTCCAACTGGGTCTCCTTTCCCAAGGACAGCTCTCTGCGAGTCAACATAAAGGAACTCCAGCTCCCAAACGACCATCTCCTACCAGCCCCGTGACTCCATCGTGGGTTAACCAGCAATCCAAGCGATCACGAGAAGCCAGACCGCCCTGAGGACACTTTTTTTTTTTTTTTGGGGGGGCTGATATCTCCCGGTTCCACCTTTTTTTTTGCCTACATGGCACCTTGTCTCAGGCTTTTCGCCTAAGGGACTCTGGCTCTTGTTCTCTTGTTAGATCTATACCTCCCCTAGCGGGTACCATTTGGCACAGGGTTGTGCTATATTTCCCTCCCCACCCTCTGCTCCCTGCCTTTCCCCTCCTCCCTAATCCATCTCCCTTCTCCCTCTACCTCCCCTGAGACCTTTCCCACCCTGCTCTTCCTTCCCCTCCCCTCCTCATGCCCTCCCATGAGCATCGATTGGGGGGGGGGGCTCTACTCCGGTACTCACAGGGGTGCTACCTATCCCCCTACCCCCACCCCATTTTGGTGTGCTCTCTTCCTTTCCGCTCACATAGATGCTACATTATATAAAGTGTTTATATGTTTTGAATGGTCTTTGTCCATAGTTTTCTGATTAAAGGGTGTGGGGAGGAGGGATCTTCTCCCTTCTCTTTTCACTCTCGGCAAAGGTAATTTGGCTGGGGCGGCAGCCATGCGCCTCACCTTGTCTTTGAGCAGAACCCCACTTCTACTCTCGGACAACCTTTTCTTTTCCTGTCTAGGAGCCCCTATTGGGCGTCCTAGGCGAGGACTTGGAGGCGACTTCCCGGACCCGGCTGGGCCCAGGGAACTCAGTCTCCTACTTGTTTTTGGTAATTTTTCCCCTCCCTTTTTATTTTTGAGTTTGTTTTTGTTATATTAGGGTTTTGCACCTGTGCGCTTCAATCTGCATCCACGGTCTGGTGCTTTGAACCTCGCTCTCTTTGTCTAATATTTCCTTTCTCTTCTCTTCACCCCCTCTGTCTCTTCCCTCATCTACTGCAGATTTTCCAGGTTCTGAAGAGATTCCCAGACGACGCACATTCCTGGAATTCACCTATCATCACCCCTCCAGCTCGGAGATCATCCTGCTCGGACCCTCTCCGCCTTTTTCTAGGGTAAGCCCTCTGATACACCCAGGGGCAGTCCTCCTCTCTGGTCCAGTATGGCATCCACTTCTGCACCTCCTCACCTATCCATAGTCTCACATAACACGCAGGGTCTGAACTCTCCCATTAAACGTCGGAAAATCTTCCAACTCTATCACTCCCAACACGTCGATGTCGCTCTACTGCAAGAAACTCATTTCCCCAAGAGCTATCGACCTTCCTTTCTTCATCACAAGTTTGATAAATTTTTTTTGGCCAACGCAGATTCCAAGACAAAAGGGGTGGCTGTGTGTATTGCCAAAAATGTACCCTTTTCTCTGTCCAATATGGTTGCTGATCCGGAAGGCCGCTACCTCTTGGTCACTGGCGACATAGATAACATCACATACTCCTTCATTTCTTATTATTCCCCGAACAAGGGACAGGCAACGTTCTTTAAGGAAATGTTGGATACCCTATCGCCTCATTTCAAAGGACTTGTAATCTTAGGGGGAGACACGAATGTGGCCCTGGATCGTTCCATCGACCACTCTCTGAAGGGTCTTTCTAAAAATAAACACTTACCCAAACAAAGCACCAAAATCGCTCGCTCTGTCTATTCATCTGATCTCTCAGACATTTGGAGGGAACTTAACCCGCGGACCAAGGATTACACTCATTACTCGGCCCCACACCGTATTTACTCGCGAATAGATCATATTTTCATTAAGACGTCCATGATCCCTCTTGCCTTAAAAGCTAGCATTAGGGAAACTGCACTCTCGTACCATGCCATGGTTCACCTCTCACTAGCCAGGTCATCATGCTCTGGCCGACCGTCCAGGTGGCGCCTTAATGAAGCTATATTGAGCAACCCAGCACACTGTGCGCTTGTCACGGATGCCTTGAAAGCATATTTCCATGACAACGATACCGGAGACGTCTCACCCGAAATTCTATGGGCAGCACATAAACCCACGATTAGGGGCAAGCTTATTCACATAGCTTCCCAGCTGAAACGTGACCGCTTACAGGCTGTAGCTGATTTGTCAAACACATTTCTCGAAGCATCGAAATCGCATAAAGCTAATCCCTCAATAGACTCCCTCGCTAAACTCGATTCTTCTCGTTTAGCCCTGAATCTTGCCCTCACGACTGAAGCGGAAAAACATATTCGCTGGTCAGGTGCCCGCTCATACATCTCTAGAGACAAAATAGGTACAAGACTCGCAACTAAACTGAATCCCAAAGCAAAATCTACCTCCATACCTAAGATCCGTACTAAACAAGGCGACCTGACTCAACACCCCCAGAAGGTGTTGGCGGCCTTTCAAGACTTTTATTCTGAACTCTACTCTGCCCCTCCGATTTCCCCTTCCAATGCAGACGACTTTCTTAAGGAGCTGGACCTCCCCACTCTCTCCAAAGAACACTCTGCTCTTATGGAGAAACCTATTTCTGAATCCGAAGTACTCCTAGTTCTCAAGTCCCTCAAACTTAATTCGGCACCTGGCCCGGATGGGCTCCCCAATCTTTATTACAAAAAATTTGATGCCACCCTCGCGCCTTATATGGTCCGTTTCTTTAATTCTCTCAGAGACGGCCATAACCTAGCACCGGATTTGAACGCAGCCACCATCTCACTTATCCCTAAACCCGGAAAAGACCCTAGCGATGTAGCAAACTATCGCCCGATCTCGTTAATTAACAACGACCTTAAGATCCTTACCAAAGTCTTAGCAAACAGATTATCCTCTTTTATTGCTAACTATGTTCATATTGACCAAGCTGGCTTTATTCCGGGTCGACAGGGCACTGATCAGATAAGGCGAGCGATTGATATTATCTCCCTCCTCCGCTCTCGGTGGAATGGTGGTCATGCGCAAGAAGGATACCTCCTTTCGATTGATCTTAGGAAGGCCTTCGATTCCGTCTTGTGGCCCTACATATTTCAGGTTCTGCAAAGATGGGGCTTTGGTCCCAATTTCCAGGGCTTGCTTCAGTCACTCTACTCCACCCCGTCTGCCCAAATCCGCGTTGCAGGGCAATACTCCTCATCTTTCCCCATTGAAAAAGGCACTAGACAAGGCTGCCCACTCTCCCCGCTTGTCTTCGCTATAGCTATTGAGACTTTAGCTATCGCGATCCGGACTCAACCTGATATCAAAGGGGTCACTTGCGGGACCCAAGAACATAAATGCGCCCTGTTTGCTGATGACCTCCTGCTATTCATCACATCTCCTCTTACATCCACACCTAACCTTCTCAAACTCTTGCACACGTTCGGCCAAATCTCGGGCCTCCACATCAACACCGCTAAATCAATGGCACTGAATATCTCCATCCCTGCTAGTTCATTAGACAATCTTCGGACTTTTTTTCCATTCACCTGGAGCTCTCATCTCATACCCTATCTAGGGATCAACCTACCTAACTCGATTGATAAACTTTATGATGTAAACTATCCCAGCACCCTTAGAAAATTGGAAGAAGATATTAAGTCTTGGTCCAAACTTGAGCTTTCCTGGATAGGGAGGATCAATACGGTCAAAATGACCCTGCTGCCACGTATCCTTTACCTATTTAGGTCGCTCCCCATCCGCCTTAAAAAATCGCAACTGGCACCATTACAATCCAAAATTATTCACTACATTTGGGGCAACAAAGGCCACCGCTGCCCGCAATCCACTCTTTTTCGTAGGAGAGATGACGGGGGCTTGGGTCTCCCCTCATTATGGTGGTACTACCAGGCGGCTCAACTCGCCCAATTCTCAATCATATACTCCAGGGGCCAGAAACCCGATTGGGTGCGTATTGAGAGACAAGCGGCCCCTCATCACACGCTTGATTTCCTCCTATGGTGTAAACCTAAGACCCGACCCCCTATCCTTTCTCCTACCCTATCTCACTCCATATCTCTATGCGATAAACTGTACAAACTCTCAGCCCTCACGTCCGACCTGAAACCCTTGACCCATCTATTTAACAACCCCGACTTCCCACCGGGACTGGATATTGGGGCCTTTAAATGGTGGCTCAACAAAGGCCTCTTTAGAATAGGTCATTTTTTTAATCGAATGGGCCCTCTTTCTCACGGCCACTGCACGAAACTCCTTAAGATGCCCCCCACTGAAACCTTTCGTCACACACAGATTTCTCACTTCCTTCATTCTATTTGGTCCAATACACACGAACCCCCTCGACTCACTCCGTATGAGAATTGGTGCTCTAACATTCTGGATCAGAGAGGGGGTATTTCCACTATCTATGCCTCCCTAACGGGTGCCGGGGACAAACCATCTTATGCTGCCTCATGGGAATCAGACCTGAATGAATCGTTCTCGCATGAAATATGGACCCGATGCTTCCTCCGCTCCTACAGGGGTATTCTGAATGTTGCTCTGATAGAAGCTAACGTGAAAATCTTTACCAGGTGGTACAGGGTCCCGACCAGATTGGCCTCGATGTTTCCCAACGCTTCTCCCTTATGTTTCCGCAATTGTGGAATGACTGGTTCGATGTTCCACACTTGGTGGTCTTGTCCGCGCATTAGATCCTATTGGAACAAAATTTTTCACCTAATGCGGAGAGTATCAGGCCTCGCTATCCCACAAAATCCCAAAATAGCCCTCCTAAACTTTCCCATCGAACGTGCTTCTAAACACTTATCCAGACTTCTTTTTTTCATACTGCTGGGTGCTAAAATGACTCTGGCTAGGTCATGGAAGCGGGATACAGTCTCCTTCAATGCAGCTAAGAGGAAAATTTCCTGGCTCATGACCCAGGAGAAATTGGCTAGTATACTACTTGATAAAAAGGACGCGTTCGAGAAAGTTTGGGAACCTTGGGCAGTATATACAAACACGCCCCTTTATCCGGGTCATTTATCGTCAGATGCTGGGAATCTCTGATCTGCCTGCACTATCATAGCCCCTCCTTCCTTTTTCTCTTCTTCCCTGCCTTGTTTAGGATGAGCCTTCCTATCCCACCTTTTCTTCTTGCCCCTTTCTCGCTTTTCCCTTTTTTTTGTTTTCTTGTTTTCAGTATCCTGAGAACCCTTCAAGCATAGACCGCTGTTCTTGGCTGATTGATTGTTAGCCGCACTCTTTTCGATTTTTCACTACTGCATATATGTCGAATGTTATCCATGAGGTCGCTTTAGCTTGTTTTTCCCCTGGAACCGCTTACACTTCACGTTACGGCACTCATATTTTCAGATGTCTTGTGTTCCCCCCCATCCCCCCCCTTTTTTTTTTTTTTTTTTTCTCTCTCTTCCCTGCCTCACGGCATCTTTATGGTTGAAAACTGGTGGTAGGGGTTCCCCCCTCTCTCTGGAGACAGTTAGTGATCCCAATGGGGGTCTCCTGGGATTGGGGAGGGCCTTCCCCGCCCCCCTATATGATAAAGAATTTCTCCCTTCCCCCCCCCCTTTTTTTTTTTTTTTTTTTTTTCTCCCCTTCTGCGGTCCAACATGTCTGTTTTTTTCTAATCTCTGCCTCATGATACCGTTCTGGTTAAGTTACTATCTGATTGTATTAGTGTTCTCTTGTGATACCCTCATGATATGTACTGTTCTTGAAAATTGAGCATGTTTTGGTTCACTGATTAATGAAAAATAAAAACTTTTTGCAAGGAAAAAGTGTATTAATGGGGGGAGCAGGGCATGGTATCCCATGTAATGGGTGATAATGGGGGAGCAGGCCATGGTATCTCAAGTAATGGATGCTAATGGGGGGTCAGGCCATGGTATCCCATATAATGGGTGTTAATGGAGGGACAGCCAATGATATCCCAAATAATAGGTGTTAATCAGAGAACAGACCATGGTATGCCATATATTGGGTGGTAATGGAGGGACAGGTCATGGTATCCTATATAATGGGTGTTAATGGGGGGGCGGCAGCCCACAGTATCCCATGTAATGGGCATTAATGAGGGGGACAGGCCATGGTATCCCATATAATGGGTGTTTATTAGGGGACAGGCCATGATACCCCTCATAATGAATGATAATAGGGTGAGAAGCCATAGTGTCCTATGTAATGTGTGTTAATTGATGAATAAGCCATGATATCCCATGCAATGGATGTTAATAGGGGGAACAAGCCATAGTATCTCATGTAATGGATGTTTATGGGGGGACAGGTCATGATACCCCATGTATTGGGTGTAAATGGGGCAGCAGGTCATAGCATCCCATTTAAAGGGTATTTATGGGGAGGAGCAAGGCATGGTATCCCATTTAATGGGTATTAATGGGGACAGGAGCAGACCATGGTATCCCATGTAATGGATGTTAATGGGGGCAGGCCATGGTATCCCATGTATTGGGTGATAATGTGGGAGCAGGCCATGGTATCCCAAGTAATGGATGTTAATGCGATCAGAGCATGGTATCCCATGTAATGGGTGTTAGTGGGAGGACAAGCCATGGTATCCCATGTAATGGGTGGTAATGGGGGAGCAGGCCATGATATCCCAAGTAATGTTAATGGCGGTCAGGCCATGGTATCCCATATGGGTGTTAATGGGGGGACAGGGCATGGTATCCCATGTAATGGATGGTAATGGGGGGGGGGGGACAGGCCATGCTATCCTAAATATGTCCTCCAGACTGGTCAGTTCCTATCTCCAGTCAGACAGCTTTGCAGGAGCCATTTATTGAACAGAATCTGAACTCAAATAAAGGTTTTGTACTGAATTGTAAATGATGGTATTTTTCAGGCACAACTATTACATAAAATATAATTCCTTTATTGTAGATAATATAAAAACATACTAATATGCCGTACAACATTTCATCATACAGGGTTCGGCTCCGGTGTAGGGGTCCCAGACCATCAGCATCCACATCCCACCCCCCAACAGGCACTCCAGAGCGGCCAATCCTCAGGTCCATGGGACCTACCAACAAACAGACAAAGCAATGCACATAACAATTCATAATTTAAAGTGACAGCTCCAGTCCCCCTGGCAATGACATTAAGTAGACAACAAAAATAAAAACATAAACGTGTTTAATGAAACGTGTCGAGCCATATAAGTGCAGCATATATTCATACTACTATTACAAAATGTTGTGGTGAAACCAATGAATAAGACTATCATGGATCTACTTTATGAATTTTTTACGGCATATTAGCATGTTTTTATATTTATCTAAAATAAAGGAATTATATTTTATGTAATAGTTGTGCCTCAAAATACCCATCCTTTACATTACAATACAGAACCTCACAATATTTAGGGCTATGGCACGTTCAACTTACCAAAGAATATTCTGAACTCAGATAAATGTAACAATTTAGGGATGACATTTCAGAAGAATGTTTTTATTGTTGTAGTTTTGGATGATCCAGCTTTTAGAGTAAGCTATGCAGTAAATGTACAGTAGAGGTAATGAATAACTGCGCACATACTGTGAATGATTTATCACATCCTTGTGTAATAATTATACCATACATTACTTCTTTTAATGTTGTCAGCAAATAGTTTTCTGAATGTCCTACACCCAATCCATCATGTATAAGCAGCTTAACATCTGATTAAGCTAAAATGAACATTTCAAAGCACTTCAGGATTAAAACTTACCGCTACTAGACCATTGTGCCCTGTAATAGAAGAAAAGGAAAAAGAATGAATACTAAAAGAAAAATTACTCTTTTCCAAAAAAATTTAAAACTGAATTCCAGGAATTAGACTAAATCTCCTTCTGCATTCAGTCCAACATCCCCCCAGAATCCTGCACGGCAAGGGTTAAATGCTTGTTTTTTCTGGGGGTGCAGAAATAAGGTGTAATATCTTTCTCCATTTACCGGTCAAGCACTGCCACCATCCTAAGGCACCCTTAGGCATGGTCCCGTGCTTGCCTCCTCCATGTAGAATGTAGGGTAATAGCCTTATTCCTCTCTGCTCTCTGAGGCTCCATTCACACCTGAGTGTCAGCATTTTCTCCCATTTTTAAGCTTTTTTTTTTTTTTGCATGTTTTAGGAACAATGCGCCATACAGGAGCTTCTATGGGAAAAGATCACTTGTTTTTACCCCATATTCTTTTAATATGGCAGTGCGCCTGAAAAATGCAGGTAACAAGTGTTTTTGCACATTTGTTCAGTCATTCAAAATAATCTTCTTTACTTGTTTGAGCAACAGCACCTTGTAGGCAGGTGCAGTTAGCTAGTCTGCCACTAGATGGCTCTGTGCTAGAATACTGTCTGGTTAAAGAAGATGGTGCCATCACTATGGCACTTTTCCACTGCAAGTACCGGCTCGGCTCTACTCGGCCCTGCTTGGCCCGGTTTGCTTTTCCACTGCTGGTACCGCATGGAACGGTGTTGGAACGGTTCGGTACGGTACGGTATGGTTTGCTTTTCCACTAAAGTAGTACTAAAGTTAAGTGGGTGGGATAACAACGATTCTCTGACCAATCAGTGGCTAGTAGTGACTGCATGCAAAGGATTGTGGAATATAGTACCGGGTATGGTACCTTTTGGAACCACAATCGAGGTGGTACTGTTTTTGAGAGCCGTACCGTTCGGTTTCCATGCAGTGGAAAAGCGCCGCCGTACCGTACCGAACCGTTCCGACACCGTACCATGCGGTACCAGCAGTGGAAAAGCACAAAAGCGAGCCGAACCGTTCGGTTCCATGCAGTGGAAAAGCGTCAGGCCTTCCTGTAGTGGTGTCATGGGTGAGTCAGTTTCCACATATAAACCAGGTTGGGTGGAGCCCTAGTGCAGTTGGGAAATGAGAGCCAAACATCCCACATTTTTGCAGATGTAGCCTGCAAGCGGAGGCACTGGATAAGGCTGGAGGCTAGGGAGAGGTAAACCTGCACCCAGGAGAGCTGGCTGTGGACTTCTTGACCTTTATGGAGGTGGGGGCTACGCCAGGCCAGGCTAAGAGTTCCCTGAGTAAGGCTATACCCCTAGGGAATCCCGGGAGTGGTGTACCTCTGAAGGAGATGACAACAGAGATCCTATCCAATGAGTACTAATGACCCTGGGTGAAGAGAGATTTTTTGAGGGAAAATGGCTTACTTTAATGGCTGCGCAATGCTTTCACATGTGACTACTGCAGATGGTCCACTTATTGTGATTGAAAACTTACTGTCAAGTGACCCTGGATAGTATGTCGGTGTGATACGACAGCTTGAGGAGTGGAGTGGGGGACAAGATGGTAGAGGTAGCATCCTTAGCAAGAGGGTCACTGTCCTAGCAAGGAGAGGAGCAGGGAAGGGACTCTTAACACCAAAATCTAGCCAATCACAATCCCCTACTTAGAAGCTGACCATTCAGATGTGAACAGACATCTTTTAAAACAATGGGATTTTTATTGTTGAGTGTATTTTGGCTTTGAGCTACAAAACACTCGGATGAATGGGGCCCAACACTTCTGGGATGTACAATGCAGGTAATAGGAGATTATAGTGTAGAGTTCTACTTTAAAGAGACTTCTCAGCTTTCACAACCCCTCCCCTTTCCTTTTCACCTGCACTCCATAAAATGAGCTCTGATCTTTCTGTCCCTCTTCATTGGTTTGACGAAGGAGCGAGATTGCTCCGAAACATGTTGCCGCCCATTTTGTGAAATCATTCCTGCCGGACGTCCTGTGAACACTGATCCCGTTCCAGCCTGGTCACGCCTGGTGACGGCTCCCGGCTCTTTTCTTCCTTTTATGTCAGCCAGTCTGGCGGTGACCTCCGGGCAGTGCTGTATCTTGGCCTAGGCTAACAAGGCCCAGGCCTAGGGCGGCACTTTGCAGGGGGGCAGCAAAAAATCTGCACCCCGCACAAAAAAAAAAGCCTCCTCCTTGCTCCAGTATAAAAAAAAAGGGTCCCTGCTGGCTTGCGCTACACTTTTAGTATAGTGCCAGTCTTATGGAGTGAATTGGGTCAGAAGGCAGGGTCCAGGAGGCAAATAAGTCTGGCACCCACATAAAGCGGTCGCACTGCTACCTACCAGTATGATAATACCGGCGATTGAGGACATTCGGAGAGACCGCAGGCCGCCGACCACACTTAATACAACTGCCCGACGGTCCCCCATGCTAGCAAGTGTGGCACTGCAGCCTAATTCTCCGCCTTCGCAACTCTGCCCCCAGGTATTGCAGGCATCATGTCAATAATATAATTTCATTTCTTTAAACATCCTTGTCCTTGAGCGAGAATATTGAATTTCTTCATATACAATTAAGACTTTTATTGTATATGAATGCGATAATATTTTGGACTTGCTCACCTCCAGGGCTGCTGTTAGAAATCGCGGGGCCCCGTACAGACTACCTGGCAGGGCCCCCCCCCCCCAAGAAAATATTAAAGATATATTTAGCTAGAATTACAACAAAATCACTATTAGCAGATGCAAATATAACATAACTCACATAATTCCTGCTAAATCTAAAAAAAAAAAAAATGTTAAATAAAAATGAAGATGAGATGAGAAAAATATACAGGCTGGGCAGTTGGAGCTCAGTGATCAGAGAGACAGAGAGAGTTACAAATAAACTCCTGTGTAGAGATAACATTAGAGCCAGTGCTGGGAGGGGGGCCCACACAGGGAGGTGGATTAGTGAGGGACTACTGTCTCTTTCTTAGCAGATAAAAGCTGATAGCAGGGAGAGGGACAGATCAGATTTAGGTGCTGGAGAAAGATTTCTGTATTTGTTGTCCATCACTAATCCCCCTCTCTGTGTGGGCCCCCCTGTGTGCTCGGGCCCCCTACAAGAGGGCTGGTGGTCCCCCCCTATCAGCGGCCCTGCTCACCTCATATGTCCTATCGCAATATGTCACTGGATTAGTAGGATTACTCCAATCTTATAAGATATTTGGACTTGTGTTTGCTGCCACTGATTATATAACTTATTTGTATAATGACTATGGACTTCCTAGTCATTATGCAAGTAAGTGAAATATTCCTATAATCACAATCAGTGGCAGCAAACACAAGTCCAAATATCTTAGGCTGCACTAATGGGCACTGTTAGGCTGCACTGGTGGCCACTGATGGTGCTGTACTGATAGCCACTGATGAGGCTACACTGATATGCTGCACTGATGAGGCTGCACTGATGGACAGTAATGAGGCGGCACTGATAAGGCTGCACTGATGGGCACTGATGAGGCTGAACTTATGGGAACTGATACACTGTGGTTGGGGTCTGTGGTTTACAGATGACAGAATGGGGTCCGAAACCGGCAGGGGTATGGCCTTTACAGGAAGGGGTGGGTCATATTAAAATTAGGGGGTGCACAAGTTTAGTCAGGCCTAGGGCAGCACAAAACCTAAATACACCCCTGCCTCCGGGCACCATTCCCCTTGGCTTCCTATATAATCTGGATAATTGGCTTTCTGCCAACAGAGCCACCCCTTACCTACCAGTCATTGGTGACTCGGTCAGGTGCAGTAGCACAGCAACATATCTATCCTTCTGGATCCATGCCACAGTCATTTGCTTCCGGAGGAGGATAATCACTCTGCATGACCACTTTCCATATTCTGTAAGTGCAATCCTTTCACCTAATGCGTGTTTTTTTATCAATAAACAGATACACTTAGATGGCTGTGCCTTCTTGTCCACTTTTGTATTCACAGTGCTGGGCTACCACTGGTTGAGCGGCAAAAAAGACCAGTCATACAGTGGGAAAATAAGTCTGCATGAGTGAGGTAAGTATGAGACAATATTTATTACCCCGTAGACAAAATAGGCAAATAACCTTGCAGTGCGGGGGAGGGCAGTGGGCCACTGCAAGGTGAATTTTTTTAGGTTGACTGGGGTAAACTTTAACGGCTGGTCCATGCAAAAGAAGTCAGTGGTAATACAGCCCAACATTTTATATTTGCAGAAACACTGTGGTATTTGCATATTTTGGCCAAAATCATGGCCCCTTATCAATGCCTGGACACAATCCGCGTTGTTACCGTGAAAAGTTGTGCCGTCCTGACTGTGGTGCTGCAACTAAAATAATAATTATTACCTCTCTCAGGGTTTGTAATCCTATTTAGAAATACACGCACTACCTAATGTAATACAAGTGCCATCTAATGTAATAAAACTGGTCAGCGGTGAGCAAATTAGAAATTGAAATGCAAATGTAAGAAGAGAATAATTCATAACTGGAACAATCCAATATTCTTCTTCTTAGTAATTTCCATATCCCTCTCCACCCCCCCAGGCTCTGGTGTCTTTACAATGACATTCCTACTGTGACAGCACTGGTAAGGTAAATACAGGTTCTGTACAGAGCAGATATAGGATCCAAGATCAACCAAACCACCTTCTATCCTGAAGAACACACTAGAAGGTTCATAGTGGAGTTCTATGACTAATATTAAATTATTTGGATGTAGTACCACCCTAAGTAGGTGCTAGGATAGTTAGGTAAGTGTTAGTGTGTGTTTTGAGGCAAATTTAGTTGCCACACTGTAGGCGGTGTGGCTATAAATGTTGGCAGGGGAGGACTGGGCCAGGGGGCAGGGGGGCAATTGCCCCCCTGGGCCACTCTGATGCCCCATAAAAAGGCTGCACCGCTCCTGCCACAGACATGCTTAGAGAATTCCTGGTGAAGAGAAGTAAAAAGTCCCCACTTCTGACTTACTGAGTGTGGGATGAAGACAAGGACAGAGCGCAGCCCCCACCCAGCATGGATGGTGTAAACTGGGTCTGAGCAGAAGCCAGATCCATGCCCCACTGGAGACTCTCCTCCCCCGGCCAGCCATGACCAAGCTGTCCCAGCTCCCCCCAACCGCCCCCTGCTGGCCAGGTTGGGAGGCTGGTTAATTGGGAGTACCTGGAGCGGAGCTTCAGCCTGGAATGGGGGTCAGGAGGAGGCTGGGAAGAGGGAGAGTGGGAGGGGGAGAGGGGGTCGAGATGCTGCACCATGGGCCTCTGGTTTGTATTTGCCCTCCTGGGCTGAAAGTTGCCAGTCAGCCCCTGAATGTTGGGTAAGGTAGAAGCATAGTTTGGCTCACTGTACCCAGTGAGCTGTGATTGTGTGCTCTGCCTGCTGCTGCCAGTCTGCTGGATAGCCCCCCTCCCCCTTTATTCAGGCAAATAGAGAAAATTATGGATGATAGGTGTGGAGCTATAAAGATGGCAGCATGAATAATAATACAGCCCCAGCCTATCCCAGAGTGACAGGCTCTCGAGGCATGCTGTATTTATTCTGGGAGAACACACAGCTCTGGGTCTTGTTCAGAGTTTAGGAGTCCAGCCTGAGGGCACACACTGCCCTCTCAGGCACAAGCTGCCATAAGGAGGCCTCAGGTGGGTGACCTGAGAAGGGAATGTTGAGACCCGGGTGCTTGGAAGAAGCTGAGGGGAGCTGTCTGCCATAGAGCTGTCTGGTATCACTGGAGGGCATTGCTTGAAAGACTGGAATAAGGTATCCATCTGTCCTTGCGCCTTGTGAGTATAGACACTGAGAAATCTTGAGGACCTTGTGCTTTAGCTACCCCTCAAGTAGGGATAGACTGATTATTGGCAAGGCGGATATATCGGTGGCCGATATGCACTTTCCCCGATATATAGGTATCGGCCCTGGAACTGGCCGATATTGCCGATATTTTTGTGACGTCATTCTGCCTTCTTAGGCTGCCTCCCTCGCCTTGGACACCCTCGTCTGGAGTCGGGACTAGTGTCCCGGGACTGTATCACAGCCATACACCCACCCACAGCAGCCCAGTGCCAGCCAGCCACCCACATCCACAGGCCCTGTACCGGCCAGCCAGCCACAAGCACTGTACCAGCGAGCCAGCCACCCACAGGCCCTGTACCAGCCAGCCACCCACAGGCCCTGTACCTGCCAGCCACAGGCACTGTATCAGCCAGCCACCCACAGGCACTGTACCAGCCAGCCACCCACAGACACTGTACCAGCCAGCTAGCCACCCACAGCCCCTGTGCCAGCCACCCACCTGCCACAAGGTGCCAGACAGCCAGCACCCCACCACAGGGTGCCAGACAGCCAGCCACCCACCCACAGACAGGGTGCCAGACAGCCAGCCACCCACAGGCCCTGTACCAGCCAGCCACAGACACTGTACCAGCCAGCCGCCCACAGGCCTTGTACCAGCCAGCCACCCACAGCCCCTGTGCTAGCCTCCCACCTACCACAGGGTGCCAGCCAGCCACCCACCACAGGGTGCCAGTCAGCCATCCATACCTCCCAACTTTTTGAGATGGGAATGAGGGACACTTTTTAGCAAAAGGATGTAGTCATAGGACACACCCCCTGCCACGCCCCCTTTAAGGAGAATTATACAAAAACAATTATTAGTTTAGCCCACAAGTGCTTTATTGCCATTTATTTGCCATTACTATTTCTTCATAATGGCTTGTTAAATTAACAAATGCAGCAATTTAGAAATTTGATGGAAGTGCATTTTATATACAATTATGGGACAATTGGGAGCTATGGCCATCCACCACAGGGTGCCAGCCAGCCAGCCACACACCCCAGGGTGCCAGCCAGCCAACCATCCACCACAGGGTGACAGCAAGTCAGCCATTAAGCATTAAACAAAAATTAACATGTTCAGTACCAGATTTGTGTTAAAAATTGTCTTTATTTTTCAAAACTTTAAATGTACAAAATATCAGCCCGTATTGGCTGATACTGATACATTGTGACCAAAATATCGGTATCGGCCCTAAAAAAAACATATTGGTCTATCCCCACGCTCCGGTGCCTTGTTATAATCAGCTGTGGGTCTATTAAAGGGGACAGCGGCTGGTGTCCTTAAGAGCTCTGTCCAGACATTTTCCTACTAAAAGAGACTTTGCTCTAATGGCTCTACCACTACTTTAGCTGAAGTCTACTGTTTGGCCTTTATATGGACAGCTGTTTTGTTGTGTTCCTGTATTTGCTGTATTATTGGATTACCCATTACCGACCTCTGGACCTGTCTTGGCTTCTCTCCTGGCTCTGACCTCGACTTGCTTCCACAGATTTGCTACTGCCTGCTTTCCTGTGCATGACCCCGGCTTGATCTTAACTACGCTTATGCTTCTGTTCCTGATTGACCTCCTATGTTTGATCCCGGCTCTGGCTTCCTGCTCAGCCCTGCTGTCAAGACTCGTCTGCTCATCCAGAGTGTCATCTGCCCTGTTGACATCTCTTCATATAAAATCACCAGGCAACTACATCACTGGCAACCCATACTTCTTTGAGCGCAGCACCCACTGTCACCACTCTTAGGGATGCTCTGCACTCAGCCGCAAGAGTAGCCCGCTCATCACTTCAGCCTCTGGTCAGGTACGTGACACCCCCCAACACTGTTAGCAGATCGCAAGCTGGCCAGGCCCCCAGGACTGCTGCCCTTGTGCTTATAATGCACCATCATGTAACACAGACTGCCCACAAGGGTACGAACAAAATTGCTGCCAGAGCAGAAAAGTATATTGTTTTATGTGAACAGGTCACTGTAAGGCAGCAGGGAGCCCAAGTAAAATCCAAAGATGTATAGATTCAACATACGCACAGAGGGGATAGTGGGAAGGCAAAAAGGTCTGTTCACTCCCAGAGGAAATGATGTGGGTAGTACAGCCAACATAGAGGGGACTCAAGAGCAGAAGGGCACTTGAAGGCTCATTGTAAATCACAGCTCCCTTTCCTGCCACTGGATGTGTGACCCAAAGTGTTGCAGCCAGATCCTCAAGAATTGACCATCTAGGGCAGGGGTGGGGAACCTTTTTTCTGCCAAGGGCCATTTGGGTATTTATAAAATAATTCGGGGGCCGTACAAAATTATTGGTATTGATGATGTTGCTGCTCGCAACTGGTTTTCCAGGTTTGCGTTGGTCAGTCTGGAGCGCAGTCGACTTTTTGTGGTGGTAAGTTTTGAAAAGAACTGCTGGCGGGTACTGCTGGTTGGTACTGCTGGTGGGTATAGCTGGCTGGTACTGCTGGTGGGTACAGCTGGCTGGTACTGCTGGTGGGTACAGCTGGCTGGTACTGCTGTGGGTACTGCTGGTTCTGCTGTGGGTATTGCTGGATCTGGCTGGTACTACTATGGGTACTGCTGGCTCTGGCTGGTACTACTGTGGGTACTGCTGGTTCTGCTGTGGGTACTGCTGGCTCTGGTTGGTACTGCTGGCTCTGGCTGGTACTGCTGTAGGTACTGCTGGCTCTGGCTGGTACTGTTGTGAGTACTGCTGGCTCTAGCTGGTACCGCTGTGGGTACTGCTTGCTCTTGCTGGTACTTCTGGCTCTGGCTGGTACTGCTGGCTCTGGCTGGTATGGCTGTGGGTATTGCTGGCTCTGGCTGGTACTGCTGTGGGTACTGCTGGTTCTGCTGTGGGTTCCTTATGGCTCTGGCTTGTACTGCTGGCTCTGGCTGGTATTGCTGTGGGTATTGCTGGCTCTGGCTGGTACTGCTGTGGGTACTGCTGGTTCTGCTGTGGGTACTGCTGGCTCTGGCTTGTACTGCTGGCTCTGGCTGGTACAGCTGTGGGTACTGCTTGTTCTGGCTGGTACTGTTGTGTGTACTGCTGGCTCTGGCTGGTACCGCTGTGGGTACTGCTGGTTCTGGCTGCTACTGCTGGCTCTGGCTGGTATACTGCTTTGAGTACTGTTGGCTCTGACTGGTACTGCTGGTTCTGCTATGAGTACTGCTGGTTTTGGCTGGTACTGCTGTGAGTACTGCTGGCTCTGGCTGGTACTGCTGTGAGTACTGCTGGCTCTGGCTGGTACTTCTGGCTCTGGCTGGTACTGCTGGTTCTGGCTGGTACTGCTGTGAGTACTGCTGGTTCTGGCTGGTACTGCTGTGAGTACTGCTGGCTCTGGCTGGTACTGCTGGTTCTGGCTGGTACTGCTGTGTGTGCTGCTGGACAGAAATTCTGGCTAGGAGAAGTGTAGCAGCACCACACTGGAGGAAGAGGTGATGTTTCTTGTATTGGTCACAGGCGGAGTGCATTTGATATCACTCCGCCTGTGACTCACTCAGACTGTCATAATGGAGCAGGAACTATACGGGAAGCATTGGCTCTGTTCTGACAGATCAGCTGAGAGAGACACAGACTCAGCTGCACAGGGGGCCGGGCCAAATGACTTTGCGGGCCGCATACGGCCCCCGAACCATAGGTTCCCCACCCCTGATCTAGGGGAAGCCAGGATCATAAACACTAACAGGCTTTCTGTATGCAAGGGAAAAAAGCCCTATTCATTCTAGATGAGGACCAGAGAAGGCTCTGTGACACCCCCACTACTTTTTACCATCACTGGAAAAAAGACAGGGTCCAGGGACCATGCCCCTACTGCCAGTCTTGGTTCCTCCAGAGGGCGTACCGCCAGAGGCAGCCAATCTCAACTATGGAACCCAAGGGATTGCTCCAGAGGTTGCTAGGAGTTGCTGTGCCTGCAGCACATGCATTTGCGTCAGTGCACATTTTTGTGCAATTTAGTGCGGCCATGCTGGGTATTGGCACGTCTGCCTGGTCTTCTGCGGTTTGTTCTCCAACAACAGAAGCTCATGCTTGTGGCCCTAGTCTATTGTGTTGGCAGATACTATACACCAAATATCGACAATCGGCCTCCTTCCAGTACTTGTGCCCAGAACCCTTTTGCTCAAATGTAGGTCTAGGGAGTGATATTGTATGAAGCGTCTCTTGTGAATGCCCTTTGATGAAAAATTCATCTTTGGCAAATGCCTGGATGAGTTATCAAGGAGATTAGTGGTGGAAAAGAGTACCTTTTGCCCCAGATAAAGAGGGAACAGTCCCTATCTTTGAAACAATCTACTCTCTGAGGTTAGGAAGAGATCCTTTCATTTCTCCCAGGCCTCTAAAGCAAAGACTGGAACTCAGTTCCTCCATAAGTCCTAGACCCCCAGTCCTCCTAATTCACAAACAGGTTCTCCTCACAATAAGTGTTTTTGAGCCTTTACGGCCATCTAGTCTAAGGACATTTCAGACGTTTAGACCTCGTCAGGCTAGTGGCAGATTCTCTGCAGACTCTCCCAGATTGTCTGGATCCTCTATTCTAAGGGTTGGTTTACCATCCTGCTATTCAGTCATGGGTTTAACAGCCTGGATGTTGAATTCCAGCTTCTAGGGGTCAGGGACATGTTGGTCAGTCATCCTTATCCTTTTAAAAGCTAGGAAATCCATTTCTTGCAAAAGTCTACCATTGCATGTGGAAGGCATATTTTTCTTGATGCAAGACAAGGAAACTCCACCTCAAGGAGTTCTACATGGGATGAATTCTGTGTTTTCCAGTCTGGTCTGGGTTAATGGTTGACCTTGAATACCTTCAAGGGTCAAATGTTAGCCTTAGCAATTCTCTTTCCATGACTGCTTGACTTTCACTTTCACTCCCTAATAAAGGCCATTTCGTACAGCATGAATACCCAACCCCTGGGCTGCACAGCTGCACAGCAGTGGCACGGCTGCACAGTAGGAGGTTAGCATGGCCTTTTATAGTCCTGTCCACACCACAGTCACTGCTCACCTCCTGCTGTGCAGCCGTGCTTAGCCTGTGTGCTCTGTCCCTGGTCTCCCGAAGCTGGAGATCTGCACAGAGAGAGAGAGTGGGAGTATTTTAATATTAATAAGGTGATTACCCGCTTGTTAACATAAGTTGGGTTACTCCCGCCCTCCATTCAGAGAGGACATACAAGCTGATAACTGCCTCTGCCCTGCTGAAGGTAGGACTGCGCAGGGGAGGCAGAGATTGAAAGGGAGCAGTAATGTTAGACAGGGAAGGGGGGCCATAACTGCAAAGGCTACTCTAATAGGGGAAGCTCTGATTGCTAGGGGCAATGTGATATAAGGGGGACTGCACCGTAAAGGGGCACTGTAATCCTTATAGTGCCCCTTTATAGTGCAGTCCCCTTTATATCACTGTACCCCTTTACAGTGCAGTCCCCCTCACATAATGTAAAGGGGACTGCACTGTAAAGAAGTACTGTGATGTAAAGGGGATTGCCCTTTGAAGTGGTACTGTAATGTAAAGGGGAGCTGTGATGTGAAAGAGAATTGAGGACACTGTGGGGCTGCTTTAAAGGGGGAACTTTGATGTAAAGGGGGACTGTGGAAACTGAAATAAAGGGGGGCTGTTCTGTAAAGGGGAGTTGTGATGTGAAGGGGGTTTAGGACCGACTCTGTGAATATTCTCCCACCCCTAGTCCCTGAAAAAATTGGCTGCCACAAAACCAGTCCCTGGTGCCAAAAAGGTTGGGGACCACTGTTTTACAGGGTGTCACTCACATTATCACTCCTGTATGTTCCCCAGGGATTTCAAGAGACCTCCAGGGAAACCCAGGGATAGGATAGAATCAAAAATTCTATTTGAGCTACTTAAAGCTAACCTTCACCCTCCTCGTGAAGTTCCCCCCTCTCGACCGCTACACAAGTCGGGCGGAATTTGTTTATTTTTTCGTTATTCACCTAGACGTTCATAGTGCTTGCTGGGTCACCTGGGATATGTATGTCACATATCCCAGGAGGCCTTGAGTCTTCCATTCAGCTAGTAGGAGGGTGGGTGGGCCTTGAGGTGCGTCATCGCAAGGCCCTGCCGGTTGAACCCAGAAGAGCTGGTGGGTAATGATGGCAGTGCGGGACTGAGCTGTGTCTGGTCACAGAAGATTGTCAGAAGATTGCTAGTGGGACAACGCTGGATCTGGTGGTTGAGTGAGTATCCATACTGTGCCTACAACACCACCATGTAAGCGGAGGTATAGAAAAAAAGAAAGGGGGGTAAGTTGAATTTCCTCTTTAAAAAGTCTTTATGTTACACAGTTACATAAGGTTGAATAAGGACACCATTCCATCCAGTTCAACCTGTGGTGTGTTTGTGTGAGTTTATATTAAATTCCATATCCCTGTATGTTGCGATTGTTAAGATTCCCATCTAAAACATTTTCGAAACTAGCAAACACTCCCTACTAATACCACTGCTTGTGGAAGGGAGTTCCACATCCTTACCAATCTGACAGTAAAGAACCCTCTATGCAGTTTAAGGTTAAACCGCTTTTCTTCCAGTTTCAATGAATGGCTGCGTGTCATTTTAAACTATATCCCACTGAAAGGTTTTTTCCCTATGCTAGAGTCACCAGTAAGGTATTTGTATATTGCTATCATATCCCCTTTTGAGCGTCTCTTCTCTAGAGGAAATACGTTTGGTGCTTGTAGTCTTTCCCCATAAGTTCCTTTATTAGCTTTGTTGTCCATCTCTGGACTCCTTCCAGTTCCTACACATCCTTCCTGAGCTGAGGACTGGTGACCAGAACTGGACAGCATACTCACGATGTGGCCGGACCAGAGTCTTGTGTAGCACCCCACTGGGTCTTCTAAAGGCAGGGTGTCACCTCCAGAGGCAGGGGGCAAGCTAGCATTTACCCAAGGGCTGAGTCCAAGGCTATAATGGGGAGTTTTGAACAAAAATTGGGTGCCAATCACTTTTAACATTTTCAAAGCTTTCATGTAGAACTTGGAAGAAGGTTGTAGAAGAGAGGGTTTTGGGTCTTAGGTACCAGTAGCAGATCACTTACAGACTCCTTGGATCCAGAAAAAGTACAGCTTCACAGTACCAGAACCTTTAACCGCTTGCCGACTGTGCACAGTATATTTACTGCGGCAGTCGGCCCCGGCCAGGCAGAGTGACGTAGGTCTACGTCGCTCGCCTGTCACTCCTTCCAGAGCCAATAGCGGGCGGGTGCGCGCCCGCTGTGGCGCGCGCCCTCCTCGGCTCATTCACGGAGGAGTGCGGGAGTGTGACTGGCGGACCCGATGTCCGCCGGTCACACTACGATCGTCAGGACAGCGGGAGAAAGACAGAGCGGCTTGTGTAAACAAGCCGCCTGTCAGTTCTCCCTGTGTAAAAGTGAAGATCAAACAGTTCAACTATGTAGAACTGTTGATCTTTGTTTTTACACTAGTAGACCTGTCCCTGCACAGTTAGAAACACGCCCCTAGGACACACTTAACCCCTCCCTGTCCAATACTGTTAACCCCTTCCCTGCCAGTGTCATTTTTGTAGTAACAGTGCATATATATAGCACTGATTACTGCAGTAATGTCACTGGTACCCCCAAAAGTGTCAAAAATGTCAGTCAAGGGTCCGATCTGTCCGCCGCAATGTCGCAGTACCGCAAAAAAAATCGCAGATCGCCGCCATTACTCGTTAAAAAAAAAACACCAAAAATGACAAAAATCTTTCCCTTTGTTAGTAAACGCGATAACTTTTGCGCAAACCAATCAAAATACGCTTTTTGCGATTTTTTTTACCAAACATAGGTAGCGTAAAACAAATTGGCCGAAAATTTTAAAAAATTTTGATTTTTACATTTTTTTTGGGGGAATTTCATATAAAAAAAAGTGAAAAATATTGTTGTTTTTGCAAAAATTACGCTCTTTTTTTGTTTATAGCGCGTGATCAAAAAATCTCACAGGTGATCAAATACCACCAAAAGAAAGCTCTGTTTGTGGGAAAAAAAGGACGTGAAATTCGTTTAGGTACAGCGTCGCACGACCGCGCGATTGTCCATTAAAGTCACGCAGTAAAAAATCGCAAAATAACCCCTGGTCTTTTAGCAGGAAAATCCTCCGGTGGTAAAGTGGTTAAGTCGACCTAGCGATACTGCAAATACGTTTTAGATTGTAGAGCAAGATCCAGCTTCACAGTGTCAAAACCTTTAGGCCGACCAAGCAACACTGTAAGCACGTTTTAGATTCAGATGCATCCTCCAAACGAGTCACCAGGCCCTCCTGAGGAACCAGCCTTCATCCTGGCTCTCTCCAGCAAGGGTCTTCTCTTCTCTATTTGGCTTGGCTTCTTCCACCTCGGGCAGGACTGCCTAAGGACCACCTCACACAGAGCTAACTTCAGCAGCACCTCCCCAGGCAAGGGGGCTTGAGGCAAGAGAGAAAGCACATGGCCCAGCCTAAATATATATCCTCTCCCAGAATGCACCATTGGCCAATAACCTCCTACTGGGATGGATGGAAGAAAAATAAATATTCATAACTCAACCTAGTTTTACAATCTCATACTGGCCTGTGGTACCAGTGACACCTACTGGTGACAGTAAGAAATGCACAACCTGATTGAGATTAGGGAAAGACCAGAAATAAACTGTACAATTAGTCTGAGCTGTCTACAGCCCAGCCAAAAACTACATTTCCATAGTAGCCATAGTTTAGAACCAGGGTGCTACAGGGTGCTAAAATGGTAGAATTATAGTCTTATCCCTTGAGTATATACCCTTTTTTGTACATGCTAATATTCTGCTGGCTTTGCTTGCCGTAGCTTGCATTGTATGCTATTGCTAAACCTGTCATCTACTAGGCCCCCCCAGATCTTTTTCCATCCTGGATTTCCCCAATGGTCCCCCCCCCCCCCAGCAAGTAATTTGCATTCATATTTTTAGTACCCAAATGCATTACTTTACATTTTTCCACATTAAACCTGATCTGCCATGCAGTTGCCCTCTCCATTATTTTATTAGGTCCTCCTGTAAGGTTTTCACATTTTGCTGTGAAGTTATTGCCCTGCTTAGCTTTGTAGTGTCAGCAAACACTGAGATTGAGCTATTTATACCCAATACCATTTATAAATAAATTAAACAGAATTGGTCCCAGGACAGATCTTTGGGGGGGGGGGGGGGGCTCACTTACCACTCCAACCCATTCTTAGTGCCACTATTTATCACCACCCTTTGGATGCGCGCCTGTAACCAGTTTTCTATCTAGGCAAATACCATATGGTCCATGCCTACAGACCTTAGTTTGTAAAGTAAACGTTTATGGGTAACTGTATCAAATACCTTTGCAAAATCCAGGCCTTCTATTATCTAGATGGCAGCTCACTTCCTCATAGAATGTTAACATATCGATCTGGTAAAATCAATCCTTTATGAATCCGTGCTGATTACTACTAATCATAGCGTTTTAATCAGCAGTTTCTTGGATATGGTCTCTTATCATCCCCTCCAATAGTTTACAAACTATTGATGTTAGACTGACAGGCCTGTCATTTCCAGGGGTATATCTCGGACATATTTTAATCCCTTTACATCGAAAGTATGCAAATATGCGGCCCCACTGCACTGGGCTTTTTTCCGTCATGCCGCATATTTGGGTATTTGTGCTTTGTCACCGAGAGCTCCAGGCCCCTTCTAATGATTGGGACCCGAAACGGCCGGTGCCGGGTCACCTGACTGCTGTGATAGCCTCTGATTGGATATCACAGTGATCAGTCACTACTGAGAGCCCCAGGCCACGTTCTAATGTTCCGGACCCGGAACAGTCGGTGCTGGGTCCCCTGATCGCTGTGATAGCCTCTGATTGGCTATCACAGTCATCAGTCACTACTGAGAGCCCCAAGCCCTGATCTAAAGTTCCAGACCTGGAACAAACGGTACCTGGTCATCTGATCGCTGTGATAGCCTCTGGTTGGCTATCACAGTCATCAGTCACTACTGAGAGCCCCAAGTCATGATCTAAAGTTCCGGACCTGGAACGGCCGGTGCCGGGTCATCTGATTGCTGTGATAGCCTCTAATTGGCTATCACAGTCATCAGTCACTACTGAGAGCTCCAAGCCCTGATCTAAAGTTCCGGACCCAGAACAGCCGGTGCCGGGTCATCTGATCGCTGTGATAGCCTCTGATTGGCTATCACAGTGATCAGTCACTACTGAGAGCCCCAAGCCCTGATCTAAAGTTCCAGACCCGGAACAAACGGTACCTGGTCATCTGATCGCTGTGATAGCCTCTGATTGGCTATCACAGTCATCAGTCACTACTGAGAGCCCCAAGTCATGATCTAAAGTTCCGGACCTGGAACGGCCGGTGCCGGGTCATCTGATTGCTGTGATAGCCTCTGATTGGCTATCACAGTGATCAGTCACTGCGAAGCCCACCCCCCGTGTTTTCTATTTCTGTAAATGGATGAGAGAGATACATTGCATCATTCTCTGTCCTTGCAGAGATACAAAAAAAATAATTTTTTTTAAAATAAATTTAAAAAAAAAAAGCCTAGATCAGAGTTTGATCCAGGGTCAGTGTTTTTGTCAAGACCTGGGTCAAAGGTCAAGGTCGAAGGTCAGGGTCTGTATTATTTGGACAGGAATTTTTTTTTTTTTTTTTAATGTAGGATTAAAAAAAAAAAAAAAAAAAAGCAAAATGCGCACTATTGATTCTGGGCTGTACTACGGGTATAAACAACAACTAACATACATATATGTGGTATCACTGCGATCACTTGGCTTGTTCTTTGGTGGTAGGTTATGAGAGTAGCAAGAAATATACAACTATATTTATAAAAAATTATTATTTTTTTTTTTTTTACTATTTCAGGCCAGTTTTCCTTTGATAATACAAAAAAATCAGGAGATATCCATTACCATTTACCACCAAATGAAAGCCAAATTTGTCCTGAAAAAAAAACAAGGTATAATCCACCTGGATGCACAAAGTGATGACATGTACGGTTTTACTAGTTACAAAAAAAGAATAATGTTCCAATTCAATTGCAGAAATCTTGGAATATTTTTACACATTGGGAGCTATGAGGGAGGTATCTATGTTTTGGATGCACTCCAATTTCTTAGTTCCCAATTTATAATGAGGTTTTGGATCTTTTTGCTATGTTTAGCTCTCTTTATGTCTTATCTAAACACTGCTCTTGTTTAGTGCTCTTTGTAGGATCAGCCCGGCACGGAAAGGCGCACGCCATCTACTGGCGCCCGCAGATATAGGCATTCACGTGTCCATCCCGTCCTCTTTCAGAGCGCGGCCGTGTATGTCTAGTACACTGGTCTGCGTTTCACGCAGACCAGTGACGCTTCCGTGTCGGTGGAACGCATCGGCCGCTCACGCTTCCGCCGGATATCCGGTTAGGGGGCGTGTCCGGCCCTTACGTTTCAGGGAACCTTTGACGGCGATCAGCTGAGAGCAGGCAATCCAGCTGATTCATCTTTCAGCTGATTGCCACGCTTTTTAAATCCTGTGTATCTGGCGTCAGAGCTATCTGCTCTTTTAAAGATTTACACCCTTAAGAGATTGCTACCTGAATACTGCTGATCTATGTGATCGGGGTGATGGTTTTTTTGACTTCATGATCTGTGCATGATGCCCAATAAGACTCCTTAGCCTTCACCATTTTTCTTAAAGTGTTTTATATGCCTGGCTATGGTCATAATACCTAGCATGACACATTTATATAGATATTTGGTCTTTATTTTGCTCATTTATCTCACTTGTTGATCTAATATGGTTGATAAATTTCTCTTTGACTCTATATGAGAGATATGGTGGGCAGAGGATATAAGTTTTTGGGCACCCTGCACATGTGTGGTCTTGTTTGATTGGACCTTGCAGTAATTATGCAATTTTTGCCCAGCAGACCTGCTGTCATTTGAGGTTCCAGCTGCTCCTACCCAGTCTTTTACCAAGACTTGGTTAGCACTAAAAGTCCTGAAACACTTCAAGACCTAAGATCTCTGGTTTTGACCTATAACACCGCGAATACGGCACTCCTGATCGACAACAAGCATATGCGGCCCATTTGTTTTTAATCACCAGGCAGGCTATCCATGCTCATTATCACAGTGAACTATGTAAGTTGTTATTAAACTTTCTACTCAAACACAATGTAACTATATTTATTATGTTGAAATTAATATGTTATGTATTAATGATCCACAGACCACCCTCTAAGTGCGCACCCCTGAGGAAGGAGCCCAAAAGACTCAGAAACGCGTCGGGTCACAGCCCGGGGGTTATGTGGTATTAAGTTCGACTGTCTCATGTGCAATATGTTCCAGCTTGCCTTTTTGTTTTAATCTTTTTTCTGTATCAACTAATAAAGAATCTAACTTTTATATAAATTGATCTGTTGTATACAATTTATTGGTGCCTAAAAAGTCCCACCCCTAGGGGAATTTTCCTTTCTGGTTTTGTACAGTTTTACTAACACACGTCAAAAATGCAAAATTGGGCTTAGGCATTTAGGTTTGCTTTATGTCCCTTTCACACATACAGACCGTTCGTCTGTTTTCATCCATTCGTTGAAGGATGAAAAATGGACAGTAATGCATTCCTATGTAAAAACAGATGTAAATGGATGATCATTCATTTACATCCATTTTCATTCGTTTCCATCAACATCATCATCACGTCAGGGATAAAAGCCCTATTTTTCATCGGACGAAAAACGGATGAAAAGAGATGACAACGGATGAAAAACGGATGTGAAACTGATGTTGACTGAAAAAAACTGGTGACAAAAAAAAGTGACTGAACTGATGAAATGAACGGTCCGGTCCGTATGTGTGAAAGGGGCCTAACCCTTAGGCACAAAGGGGTTAAATATTTGTACTATACCTCCCAACTTTGGCAAAGAGGGACACCTATTAGCAAAAGTATGTAGGCACACACCCCATGCCACGCCCCTTAACTACTAATGGACCGGAAGGTTATACCACCTTAATGACCAGGCCATTTTTTGCGATTCGGCACTGGGTTACTTTAACTGACAATTGCATGGACATATGACGCTGTACCCAAATAAAATTGATGTCCTTTTTTTCCCACAAACAGAGCTTTCTATTGGTGGTATTTGATCACCTGTGCGTTTTTTATTTTTTTGCGCTATAAACAAAAACATAGCGACAATTTAAAAAAAAAAACAATATTTTTTACTTTCTGCTATAAAACACAGCCAAAATTTTTTTTAAAAAAAATCTAATGTTTTCATCAATTTAGTCCAATATGTATTCTGTAACATATTTTTGATAAGAAAAACTCCCAATAAGCGTATACTGATTGATTTGCGCAAACGTTTAAGCGTCTAAAAACGATGCAAAATTTGTAAGGAATTTTTATTTAATAATTTTTTTTTGGTGGCAATCAACAATTTTTAGCAGGACTGCGACATTGTGGTGGACAAATCAGACATCTAACTGACACTTTTGACACTTTTTGGGGACCAGTGACACTAATACAGTGATCAGTGCTAAAATAATACACCGTCACTGCATTGGCAGGGAAGGGCTTAACATCAGGGGTGATCAAAGGGTTAAGTGTGTCCCTAGGGGGTGCTTATTAACTGTTGGGGGGTTGCACTGATTGGGGAAAGACAGAGATTCTGGTTCCTACTTAGCAGGAACACAAGATCTCCATCTTGTCCCCTTGCAGAACGGCGATCTGCCTTGTTTACATAGGTAGATCGGCTTTTTCCTATGTGATCGCGGGTGGCCGGTGGACATCGAGTCCACCAGACCAATTTATTAACTTCCCCACTAGCCAATCACGGCGAGATCGCTCCTCCGGCAGTGCAGTGGCACCATCTAGTGGCTATTGAAGGAAACTATGTACAAGCATGTTGTTTCGCGCAATAGTGCCACTTTGCCGTAGTATATATGCGGCAAAGTGGTGAATGGAGAATTGTACAAAAAAAGATTGGTTAAACCCACAAGTACTTTTTTCAGCACTACTATACCTTTACTATAGGTATATTTACTATACCTTTATATTGGCTTTTGAAATTTACAAATGCAACCATTTAGAAATTGGATGAAAGGTTTAGCACTGGGAAACACTTTTTGATAGATAAAAAGTGCCTATTATTTACAACTATATAGATCGGACCAAAACGAGGGACAAATGAGGAGGAAAGGGATAGACGGACTTGTGACGATACTCACCGTCACTGGGAGTGAAAGACAGACACTATGTGACAGATACCTAATGGACACTGAAAATATGGTTTGGATAACATCAAATGGGAGAGTAATATTTATCAACAATATCTCTCAAGAAATATGAAGATTTAATCCCACTTTACACTGTGAGGCCTACAGCCTGTTGCCATGAAGTCTGTGACTCCTAAATAATCAAAGCAATGTTTAGATGTGTATTGAGATAATGTGTATTGTATTCCAGGAGCTCGAGGATGGCTGTCTGCTAGTTAATTGGCTCAGGTTGATTGAATCACTGTCATCTATTAGTTGCTGAGTGGAAATAGAATACTGTTTGTGTTGGTTGTTCTTTAGATATGTTAATTATATATCTGTATACAATTTTATCTGCATATGATAATGTAATCAGGCAACCCCTGACCTGATGGGGTAATTTGAACAGGAGGGGGATGTGCTCATGTGTGTATAAATTGAGTGTGAAAATGTTCAATAAAGACGAGATTCCAGTACAAGCTAAGTTGTCGGCTAGCTTTGTATGAGGCAGCTGGAAAAATCTGATATCTATGTTCACGACTGGGAGGAAGCCGAATACTGACGGAAGTCCACAAGTACAGTGTGGGTTGTGGTTCCGTTACAGGACTGTGTTCGGAATCTGGGACAGTTGGGTGGTTTGTTGGTACCACGTTGGCTTTTCTCAAATTAGCTGGTACCATTCCAGTCTGTAGACTGTCCATAAAAATTAGGAACAATGGTCTAGCTATCACCATGTTGTTAGATAATATCCAACTTATGTATGAAGTATGTTTTCTATCATCTGTATATTTTCACAGGCCTACTGGCTGTAGAATGGTAATCTTACTTACAAAGAACACAGTTAGAAAACTGAGGTTGTAGAGTAGAAATGTCACCAAACATTCAGGTCAAATGAAAAATGTTCAAATAGAAAGCAGCTCTGTTCGGGATAGATTGGAAACAGGAAGAAAAATCCCCAAATCAATGCTGGAAGGAAACTCCGGTGAAGTTGAGGCCCAAGAAAGGAGATTCAGCTGCCGTAAAAGAAGTTCAATTTCCATTCTTATATCGTTAGTGATTAATGGAGTGCTAACATCTTGTTCAGCAATGTACAGAGACAGGCCATACAGGGACTAGAGCAACATTACACTATGCACAAAAATATGAAATGATAGAAAAAATTAATTCTAAGGATTATTGCAGATGATTATATCTCACACTACACCCCCCATAGCTTTCTAATACTAAAAATCCTTCTCCACATACAATCCACACCTGGTGTGATAAAGTCATCCTGAAAACTAAAGTGGGGTACACACTTTAAGAAAGTCCGATTTTCCTCGTTGTTCCACTGCAAATCAGAACCCACGAAAGCAAATTTGTACAAAAAATTCTCGTATGACAAAGGATTTTTTTTTGTTGTTGTTTATTGTTTCTAAACATGCGCAGTCTATCGTTTCTGATTTTTCTCATACGAAAATCGTACAAAAACAGTACATATTAAGCGAAAACCGTTCTGTTTCCGCACAAGAAAAATTTTGGAGCTTTCCCCTTTGAAAATTTTTTGTTTAGAAGGTCAGAATGGGCTGTAAAACTTTGTACCCCTACTGTTCTTTCCTACCCTTCCTGACCTCCGCTTTCCCTTTCTTTTCTTTTCCTAAGGCCTCTTGCTGCTGTTCTATGTAATATCCGCTGTATTCTGGATGCCTGAATTTGCTGGATCTCCGTGGTGTCTGGCTGGCTATCCGACTCCCCCTACGGGGACCTTCCCGGATGGCGGTGACAGACATAACGTGTTGGGGGTTTTTTTCTTTGTTTGATGTTTGGCCAAATAGGCACACTCTTTCAATATGACCGTTTGTTTGACCCCCTGTAGATGCATATGTTTCTCTCAGGGCGTCAAGATTGATAGTTTTACCAACTGTGCCTTCTCTATGTATCTCTTATCTGCACTTTGCTTGCTCTTTTTGCTGTTTTGCATATACTTGTACTGTCTTGAATTTGTTAAATAAAGATTATTTAAAAAAAAAAAAACTTTGTACCCCTGAGGAAGAAGCTATGCAAGCTTTGAAACGTGTCGGGTAATCTTGACATTGATCCATGTATACATATATATTGGTGTAAAAATTTTTGTACATTCCATGTATATTGCTCCACATTTTGATCTCTGTATATATATATATACGTTTTTATCTTTGTGATATAAATAAAAGATGTTTTTTATAATACTATAGTATACTTTATAAGTGCCTACAAAGTCCCAATCTCTAGGGGAATTCTTTCCATGGTGTAAAATTTTGTGTACACATTATACGAAAATCGTACGAGAGTTCTTTGGACGAAAATTATTGCCCAATTTCCTTATAGTGTGTACGAGCCTTTAGTGCAGGGATCCTCAAACTACGGCCCTCCAGCTGTTGAGGAACTACACATCCCATGTGGCATTGTAAAACTCTGACATTCACAGACATGACTAGGCATGATGGGAGTTGTAGTTTCCGAACAACTGGAGGGCCATAGTTTGAAGACCCTTGCTTTAGTGGAAAGGATACCAGTAGTCCATGTTCTCTGCAAAGAAGACACAAGCAGTAAACATTTCCCAGCTCTCTAGACACAAACCCAGGAGAGGAGATCTAGAAACGTTCCAGAAACATTCTTACCTCCTCCAATGATCACAGCGTCATATTTCAGCTTCAGCTGTCCTGTGATTTTGGAGTAAGCTCTTGGGCCAAGGTGTCTGGTTTGCTTCATGCATTGCATGCCCACGCAGGTCATCTTCACACATAAAAGGAAATGTGCAGCTGTAACCAGACGGTGTTCTCCTCTGCTCCGACTGAGAAGTGGACTTTGTTATTAACCTGAAATGTTCCTGTAGTACAGTATTTGGCGGAGAGTCTGTACAGTATATGTAATATGTAATCATTACATAAGCAGACCTGGAAATAGAAAGCTGGAACTGAATGTGAGACTTAGGAATTTGTACTCTATCCCTGTCAGATTCTTGGAAAGCTCACACTGAAGAAAGAACATCTCAGTAGGAAATTCCTTATCCTGTGATGCAGAGAGTTCAACTGCCAAACTGGTAGAGAACCAAGAACATAGAGAGCAGAGAAAAGGGTTTTTGTTAACATATTAAATCACACGTCGTTCTCAAACATTGATATTATTTGACTTATTTATTTTTGAAAAAAATTTAGGACAACCAAAGAACAAACTGTATTTTTCATTAGCAGGTTGTGTCTTTATAAAGCCAAATGTCATGATACATAATCAGTAGCAACAGAAACAATTTCTGTTACTTATTAAATCATAGTAATTATTTGAGATTGTCTCTTACCACTTGACAAGAAGTAGGTACCTTGCCAATGAGAAGTAATTATATGACACGGTCTCTTGTCAAAACCCAAGTTGTAGGTACCTGGCCAGATAAAAGTAATTATATGAGATGTTCTATTGCCAAAATCCAAGTAGTAGGTACCTTTGCCAGACAGAAGTAATTATATGAGATGGTTTCTTACCAAAATCCACATTGTAGGTACCTGGCCAGTTAGAAGTAATTATATGTGATGGTCATTTAACAAAATACAAGTAGTGGTTACCTTTGCCAGATAGAAGTAATTCTATGAGATGTTCTCTTGCCAAAATCCAAGTAGTAGGTTTCTGGTCAGATAGAAGTAATTATATGAGATGGTTTCTTACCAAAATCCACGCTGTAGGTACCTGCAGTGGTGTATTTTGGTTTTGTGCTGCCCTAGGCAAGACTAAAATTGGGCGCCCCCCCCCCCCTTTATAAATTTTCCCCACTACTTCCTTTTTAATAGATGTGACTGTAATGTTCTGGTACCTTTGGGTACCCTAATTACTCTTTCATAAGTGTATGCGCCCCACCATTCTCTTTTGGTAAGGTGGGCATACACCTTTAAGCCCGATGCTGTCATCACTGAGCGCCGGACTGGATGGCTATTTAGATCGCCGGCTCTCACTCACATGTGTTCGTTCAAACTGCTTTGTGCCTTGATGGTAACCTGTCTTGAAGCTCTCATGCTTGCAAGCATACCTCGCTGTCGGAACCACGCTGCGCTGATCCCTGATCCGCTACCGGATCATCCGCTCTTGCTGAACCTCTCCTCTGCTACATTGCTATTAGTGATAAGTACCCCACAGGGGAAACCTCTATAACCTTTATACTAAAGCTTACACTATCTAGCTCTGCATACTAAGGACTATTACTACATCTGCATTATCTAAGATTGCTAGCTCTTGAGCCTACTATCACCTGTTCCTGCACTGGGTTGATCTCTCTTGTATGTCCACCTGCTACTCTGTCATCTGCTACCATACATGATTGCTAAACCTATCTGCATCCCATCTGTTACTATCTTACTTTCAAGAACATTTCCTTTCAAGTGTCTGTCATCTACCATCTCTACCCAACCTGTCTCTTCAGCCTATCATCACTGTGATACTATATACATAAGTCACTCTAGGAAACATCTTATTGAGTGTGTGTATTTACTTGCTGAATTGAGATCCTCCACACATGATGAGTCATTGAGAGTTGGGAATGGTGTCTCAGCGTTTCTCTTACATGACTACTGAAGTGGAATATTTCTGCAGCTGAAAATCCACACCATACATAAAACGCAGGAGCGTTACAGTGACTCCCTCCCAAATTTAAGGACTACAAGTCCAAGCATGAACCCCTGAGATCTCATGAGAGGGGGTGGGGTGAGAGGGGGTGAGAGAGAGGGGGTGGGAGAGGGAGGGAGAGAGAGAGGGGGGATGAGAGAGGGGGGTAGGTTAGGGGGGGGGGAGGGGGATGAGAGAGAGAGAGGGAGAGAGGGAGGGGTGAGAGAGAGAGGGGGTATGAGAGAGAGAGAGAGGGGGTATGAGAGAGAGAGGGGGGGTGAGAGAAAGAGAGGGGGGGTTGAGAGGGGGGTGAGAGAGAGGGGGTAAGAGAGAGAGAGAAAGGGGGCAAGAGAGAAAGAAAGAGGGGGTGAGAGAGAAAAAGAGAGGGGGATGAGAGAGAGGGGGAATGAGAGGATGAGAGAGAGATAAAGAGAGGGGGAATGAGAGAGAGAGAGAAGAGGGGTGAGAGAGAGAAGAGAGGGGGGTGAGAAAGAGAAGGGGGGTGAGAGAGGCGGCTCTAGCAACCAGTGGCCAATAGAGTCTCAGGTGGAGGGGGGGCAGCTGTTTTTGCTGCCCCCCTGCAAAGTGCTGCCCTAGGCCTGGGCCTTGTCAGCCTAGGCCAAAATACAGCACTGGGTACCTGGCCAGTTAGAAGTAATTATATGTGATGGTCTCTTACCAAATTCCAAGTAGTGGGTACCTTTGCCAGATAGAAGTAATTCTATGAGATGTTTTCTTGCCAAAATCCAAGTAGTAGGTTCCTGGTCAGATAGAAGTAGTTACCGTATATGAGATGGCTTCTTACCAAAATCCCCGTTGTAGGTACCTAGCCAGTTAGAAGTTATTATATGAGATGGTCTCTTACCAAATTCCAAGTAGTTGGTACCTGGCCAAAGAGAAGTAATTATATGAGATTGTGTATTTTAGAAGGTAATGTGGCAAAAATGTATTTTTTATTGCGACAATGAGGTATCATCCCTGTTAATTTGGAAAGAGGTAGAGAGGGACTGAAACATGGGACTTTAAGTATACACCCACTGTCGCATTAGCCAATAACCAATATCCAAGATAATTAAAAATTCCTCAATTTTTATTACAATGTAAAAAAGCATGCTGTTATAGATATTTTACAATACAGTATAACCGAATATAAACCATGTTAAAAAGCTCTTTTTACGATCTGGGTCAATGCGTTTTGCAGGTCAGGCTTCTTCAGGACCAAATGTCTTTAATATAGAAAGCTGGTTAAACCCACAAACTATATAGAAAAGAACTATAAGAGGAAAAGAAAAAGAAAAATAATTGATTTACATACAGTATCTCACAAAAGTAAGTACACCCCTCACATTTTTGTAAATATTTTATTCTATCTTTTCATGTGACAACACTGAAGAAATGACACTTTGCTACAATGTAAAGTAGTGAGTGTGCAGCTTGTATAACAGTGTAAATTTGCTGTCCCCTCAAAATAACTCAACACACAGCCATTATTGTCTAAATCACTGGCAACAAAAGTGAGTACACCCCTAACTAAAAATGTGCAAATTGGGCCCAATTAGCCATTTTCCCTCCCTGGTGTCATGTGACTCGTTAGTGTTACAAGGCCTCAGCTGTGAATGGGGAGCAGGTGTGTTAAATTTGGTGTTATCTCTCTCACTCTTTCATACTGGTCACTGGAAGTTCAACATGGCACCCCATGGCAAAGAACTCTCTGAGGATCTGAAAAAAAGAGTTTTAACAGGACAGGTTCCACTTAGAACAGCCCTCGCCATGGTCAACCAAAGAAGTTGAGTGCACGTGCTTAGCATCATATCCAGGTGTTGTCTTTGGGAAATAGACGTATGAGTGTCACCAGTATTGCTGCAGAGGTTGTAGGGGTGGGGGGGTCAGCCTGTCAGTGCTCACACCATACGCCGCACACTGCATCAAATTGGCTTGCATGGCTGTCATCCCAGAAGGAAGTCTCTTCTAAAGATGATGCACAAGAAAACCCCACAAACCATTTGCTAAAGACAAGCAAAGGACATGGATTACTGAAATCATGTCCTGTGGTCTGATGAGACCAAGATAAACTTATTTGGTTCAGATGGTGTCAAGCGTGTGTGGTGGCAACCAGGTGAGGAGTACAAAGACAAGTGTGTCTTGCCTACAGTCAAGCATGGTGGTGGGAGTGTCATGGTCTGAGGCTGTATGAGTGCTGCCGGCACTGGGGAGCTACATTTCATTGAGGGAACCATGAATGCCAACACGTACTGTGACATACTGAAGCAGAGCATGATCCCCTCTCTTTGGAGACTGGGCCGCAGGGCAGTATTCCAACATGATAACGACCCCAAACATACCTCCAAGATGACCACTGCTTTGCTAAAGAAGCTGAGGGTAAAGGTGATGGATTGCCCAAGCATGTCTCCAGACCTAAACCCTATTGAGCATCTGTGGGGCATCCTCAAACGGAAGGTGGAGGAGCGCAAGGTCTCTCCACCAGCTCTGTGATGTCGTCATGGAGGAGTGGAAGAGGACTCCAGTAGCAACCTGTGAAGCTCTGGTGAACTCCATGCCCAAGAATGTTAAGGCAGTGCTGGAAAATAATGGTGGCCACACAAACTATTGACACTTTGGGCCCAATTTGGACATTTTCACTTAGGGGTGTACTCACTTTTGTTGCCAGCAGTTTAGACATTAATGGCTGTGTGTTGAGTTATTTTGAGGGGACAGAAAATTTACACTGTTATACAAGCTGTACACTCACTACTTTACATTGTAGCAAAGTGTCATTTCTTCAGTGTTGTCACATGAAAAGATAGAATAAAATATTTACAAAAATGTGAGGGGTGTACTCACTTTTGTGAGATACTGTATATTCCCAACCAGGATCAAATCAGACTCTGAAATACCTTCATAAATTAATGGAGTTTGCTGAGGGGGTTATCCTTCTTGCTGGGGACTTTAATTGTGTCCTTGACCCCATGCTAGATATATCTGCGGGAAGAAGCCCTTTTTCTTATTTACAAACTAATCGCCTGAAAATATTTCTGGAGCAATATAATCTAATGGATGTCTGGCGACTTTCCCATCCTACAGATAGGGATTGCTCATTCTACTCTACAGCTCACTCTTCCTATTCTCGCATTGATTACTGCCTTGTGAGTCATTTTGCCCTGACCTTCCGCCCGCAGAGTAGCATTGGGAATATCTTGTGGTCAGACCACGCTCCGGTGTATTTATCACTTTCTCTGCCAGGCCCTTTCCTCTCAGGAATGGACTTGGAGGTTGAATGACTCTGCTCCGTGACGAACCTTGCATGATTGATAGATCTACAGTAACCAACTTCCTTATGGACCATCGAAATGACAATACCTCTGCTCTTGTTCAGTGGGAGGCGCTGAAATATGTGATGCGCAGTCACTGCTTATCTCTAGATTACCCAAACCAGGCAAGGACCCCACCCTATGTTGGAGTTATCGAACTATTTCCTTGACAAATATAGACATACGTTTATCCTCTAAATTGATAGATACCCGCCTCACGCTCCTCTTACCGGACCTGATTCACTTTTATCAAGTGGGCTTTGTACCCGAACAGGAAGCCCGGGAAAACACCCTTAAGACGATGCTTCTCATGGAATATGCCAAAAGATGCCATCTTCCTGCATGTCTACTCTTGGTGGATGCCAAAAAGGTATTCAATCGGGTTAACTGGACATTTCTTGAACATACCCTATGGTAGATAGACCTTGGCCCAAACCTGCTTCATAAAATATTAGCCCTTTATGGACACCCATCTGCCAGAGTCTGATCCAATGGCCTCCTCTCGGATCCTATTTGGATCCACAATGGCACCTGGCAGGGGTGCCCTCTTTCCCCTCTACTCTACGTTTTGCCTATGGAACACCTTGCTATTGCCTTACGACAAGACCCCAACATTCAGGGTCTCTCAGTAGGTCAAAGCCACTACAAACTTTCACTCTATGCAGAAGACCTTCTGTTACACGTAACTAGCCTCCACTTTTCCATCCCCTCTATAATTAGCGCATTTCAGGAGTTTGGTGTGGTTAGCAATCTAAAGTTAATTATGATAAGACTGAGGCTCTGAATATCTCCTTACCCCACTCTGTTGTATCTAGACTTTATAGTAACGTTACGTTTAAATGGCAACACAAAGCCATAAAATATCTGGGTGTTCAAATTCCATATGATCTATCTGCCCTCACAGGCATCAACTATACCTCCCTGTTACGCAGAATTCGTGATTGTCTTACTACCTATGATAAACCCCACATATCATAGATTGGCCGTGTAAACATAATCAAAATGGATATCTTGCCCAAACTCTTATATACGTTTCAAGCCGTCCCCCTCCCTCCACCCCCAGTGTTCTTTCGCTCTATTCACAAAACCATTGGTTCTTACATCTGGCGTTATGAAAAATTGAGGCTTAGCCAGTTCATCCTCGCTTTACCCAAGTGTCGAGGAGGGGTGGCTTAGCCTCAGATTTCCTTGAATTCTCAGCTGGTGTCCCCTACTTCGCATTCTGGACTGGCACCATAGTAGATAGTCTAAATTGTGGACTCAAATTGAGGATGCCCTACCCTCCCTTGACATCACTTCTTTACTATGGACGGTACCTAGTGATAGGCCTCCGAGGAACCTTTTACCAACCCTCACGAGTGCAACATTGCATACATGGGACCGGTACTTACGTAGGGGACGGCTCTTATCGAGCCCCTTAACCCCCTTATTCGACATTGCTTCTTTTGCCCCAACCTTGTCTAGATCTACATTTCTTTCTTGGCGGAAAAATGATAACCCTCTATTATGCCATACCATATGTGGTGCAAAATTGGTCCCGCTTTCCTGAATCCTACCTGATTGTCACAATCCACAGAGGGCTTGGCTGGAATATACACAGTCACAACATTTCCTTAAACAATACCCCTCTACTGATGCCTTGACTAGAGCAACTACGGAAATTGAGTCATTGATCTCCCAGTCCTCCAGACCTGGCCATCCGCTTTCTCTGCTATATCAAATTCTATTGAGGGAGTCCTATCCGAATCCACCCTTATATTAATCCAAATGGGAGCAGGAATTAAATATACCAGCAGATGAATTAGAGGTGTCTAAAATATTTGTGCTTTCTTATAAGTTAGAGATTGGCTTGATGTTCGAGTCGAATACAAGTGTTCACTGGACACATGAACACACGTGGCGCTCGGCGGGAAGTTCGCCCATCAATGAGCCCCCCATTATGCACTGTGTGATTGCAGTGCATTAAGTGCTTGTGATTGGCCAAAGCATGCACCTGACCTGTATGCTTTGGCCATTCACAGCACAATGTCCTGTCAGAGCCATGATTGGCCAAAGGCAGGGTGCCTTAAGTCAATCATGGCTCAGGGGCTAAGTCCACCCCCCCACACTACATAAGGCTGCTGCTTACATGGCAGCCGTGTATAGTGTGTTATAATAGAGATTAGACAGGTAATGGATAGTGTGTTGAGTTACTTTAGTGCAGTCAGTGTAGTGTACAATCATACTCCACTCTTAAAATATATAGACATTTTGTAGTCCTGGGTCCCCTCTCGGTGCCCTCCAAGTTTTGTGTCCCTATCACTTATAGAAGAAAAGATATACCTATGCTCAAATCCAATTAGCTTGTTCGTGTATTTGAACTATCAAGTGCTAAAGGGATGTCATAGTGACACTACAAATTCTGAATGGACCCTCTGCATACTGCTATACACCCTTGCCAGCAAACTTTACAATGAAAAACAGGGATATTTAATTCACATATATTGACAAACATGTTTAAGCTGACCAAATGCGTCAAAGTAATCCCTCTTCTGGCCAGTCCAACACTGCCTTGCCACTGCAAATGCTAAGGTGAACACCATGCCAACATGGGGCATAAAGACCCAAGGTGGGGTGAACATGAAATCCCTAATGGGATTTGAGCATAGGTATATCTTTTTCTCTGTTGCAACGCAGGTCAGTGACCAGATCTGTAACCTAGTTGCTCTCCCCTACCTTGGGTCTTTATGCCCCGTGTTGGCATGGTGTCCATCTTAGCATTTGCAGTGGCAAGGCAGTGTAGGACTGGCCAGAAGAGGGATTACTTTGACGCAGTTGGTCAACTTAAACATGTATTGCATTATATGTGAACTAAATATCCATGTTTTTCACTGGGTCTTTGGCCCATCACGGCTTATAAATTTTCAGCATCTTCCATTGCCCAAAAACGCAATTATTGTATACTCTCCAGGTGGTATGGCTGCCCCTCAATTCTTTATGAAACTGACCCTACCATCCCTGAACCCTGACCTGTGTTGGCGCTGTTTGCAGGCTCCTTGCACTATGAATCATATCTGGGGCACTTGCCCACATCTTGCCCCTTTTTGGGAAAAGATTTGGCAATTGTTTGCTGACCTGGTGGGTGATGCCTTCCCTAATCAACCCCAGCTCACAGTCTTAGTGCCGGGCTCCTATAAACAGATCAAAAAGAGTCTGATTCGTTTTTTCTTCACTGCGGCTCATTCTGTTATTGCCAGATGCTGGCGCCAATCTGACCCACCAACCTTAGCCACTTGGGCTTGTGAAATTAATCAAATTAAATACTTGAAGAATATGGTAGCATGGGGATGAAGATAAATCTGACATAATCTGACTTGGACTGTCTGGAACCTATCAATCACCCCCCTCAAAATACTTAGTTTCAGAGGTGCTCTTTCTATATGATTACCGTATTTATCGGCGTATAACATGCACTTTTTCCTCCTAAAAATGGAGGAAAAAGCAGCAGTGCATGTTATACGCCGATATTAAAAAGAAAAAAACGGCCAGGAAGCATTGCCGAGAGCAGAAGGGGCGGGCCGGGCCGAGGAGAAGGAAGGACGAGCTGTCATAAGAGCAGAAGAGGCGGGCCGAGCCGAGGAGACGGGAGAACGAGCGAGCGCAGTCATCGGAAGTCCCGCCTATGACAGACGTCACACGTCTCTGCTCTCGGCGCTGCTTCCCGGTGTTTTTGAAAACAAATAAGGTCAGTTCCAATGGCGCTTGCGAGGCTGCATATATGGACACTTGGTGGGCTGCATGTATGGACACTTGGTGGGCTGCATGTATGGACACTTGGTGGGCTGCATGTATGGACAATTGGTGGGCTGCATTTATGGACAATTGGTGGGCTGCATGTATGGACACTTGGTGGGCTGCATGTATGGACACTTGGTGGGCTGCATTCATGGACACTGCTGGTGGGCTGCATATATGGACACTGCTGGTGGGCTGCATATATGGACACTGGTGAGATATCATTTGATTTAAAAAAAAAAAAAAAAAAATGTTCTGAGTTCAAAGCTGTTTATGTTAAATTTAAGCTTTTTTCCTGAAATTTCTCTACAAATATTGGGTGCGTGTTATACGCCGATAAATACGGTATGTGTTGACACTACTCCTCTAATACATAGCTATAGTAGCTTTCTGTTCTTCCTACTATTAAGATCTGGGTTTTTGTTTTTTGCGTGATCTTCACTGTATTATGGAAACAGGGATGTTTTCCTATTCAAGTGTATGTGGCATGTTTATTCTTAACGTGTATTCTTTCTTTGCATTGCCCACAGATGTGAACATTGCTATGACTTTATTGATTTTGTGACTGCAAAACCAATAAAAAAAAGATCAAACAAAGCTCCCAATTCTCTAATTTTTACCCAATTACAGGGATGGAGGCGCATGACCTGTTTATCATGTGCCTCATATAAAGTCCCAATTACCCCTTCCTATACATAGATGTCATGGACACGGGCCATATTCAGAGAGTGATATCAGCATTCCTCATATTTTTGTTGCTGACCACTGCCTATCTTCTGTTCTTGCTTCTTTCTTCTGCTCTGGTGCCTGTAATGGTATCGTGCACTGGGACACCATTTTGTCAAGAAACCATCTTGTCTCAGAGAGCAGCCATCACAGGTAAACCAAAAAGCACTCATTCACCAGCCCCCACCTTATCCTAATTAACGTTATTATGCACAGCTTCAAAAGAACGCCTTATCTCAAGCACATCCTGACAGATGGTAGGACAGGACAGGCCAGGTTGTAAAGCCCTAAACAGCAAGCTATTAAGACTGACCAGGCTGGGTCGTAAATAAAACACAGCCCAGATGGTCTTTAGAACTGTAATACATTCACACACAAATTCATAATTGTAAACACAGCCAAGATATGTCTCTAGAAAGTATAAATTTAAATGCCAAATAAAATACTGAACAAAACGAGACCATGCATGATCCCCCTATCAAACATAGGATAGAAAAGAGCGATAAGATATTTCCTATCTGATAGATATATTCGTGTTTGATATCGTTTGAAAGCAAATAACATGCTGAGTTATAAAATATCAGGTTCAAGAATGTAACCTTTACATATTTCAAGATATGAATTCTGGTATAAATCTGTCTAAACGGGAGGTCCCTTAGCAGTTTATGAGCCTCAGGGCCCCCGTGTTTATTGGTCAAGGACCTCAGGTGACACCCCCTGCGGGTCAGAGAAAAAGAGAGAAGCTGATGAGTTCTCAGTTCTCATTTTAACATCAAGCAGTAACATTGCTCAAGGGAAGAACCGATCACACATGCTCAGCTTCTGGAACTCTGATAATACAAGGACATTGGCTGCAAGTATTTTCATTTCTAATTCTTTATCTATTCTTCTAAATTGCTGAATTGTGTCTCTATTTCTTTGTAATCCATTTTTTCTGTAAATATTTTTATTTGCACCAATTTTAACCTTTTTTATAATTAAACCTTATTTTGAAAAGTGTTAATTTTGTCTCTAAGCTCTTACCGCAAGCTAACCAAAGAACCTGCCTCTTGAAAGAGCGCTACTGTGTAGAATAAATCCTCTGGACACTCCTGTCTGCCGTGACAGCGCCTGTTACAGATGATTATTCTAAAGTCATAATTGGTATTTCTAAAATTATGAGCGTCCGCTGGACTCATACGAAGCGGTGGTGGCAGAGAAAGGGTTAATTGTTTATTTAGCCCGGTGACAATCACTCTCAGTCTGCTGGCATCCAGATTGAGGTGTGCGGCTGAGAGTGGCATTGTTACGCAAGTGACGGCAGGGTGTGAGATTGCCTGGTCCTTGGTCACGAGTTGGATGAGAAGGCCAGGGGTCTGATACCCGCCACCGTCACAGTGCCAAGCTGCATCCAGATGTGAGGACTGCAACTACCAGCTCTATCCACACCCATAGTGGACATCTTCAGCCAGCTACTCCAGCACTTGTGCCACTCTTTGCCCCCACACTCTTCACCTTCAGGAGTGTTGGGCGGGAGGTGCAAGAGAGACCTCCACAACATTCAAGTCTTCACTAGATACATGATAGGTATAAGTGTCTGGCTTACCATTTTGAATAGTTTGGGGTAAAAGGGCCAGGCTTATAATTTTGGATAGGTTGGGGTAAAGGAGTCAGGCTTACATTTTTGGATAAGTTGGGTTAAAGCTTATACTTTTGGATAAGTTGGGATATAAAGGTTGGACTTACAGTTTTGGATAGGTTTGGGTATAAGGGTCTGACCTATAATTTTGGATTGGTTGGGGAATGCGGCTCTAAATGATAAAAATGGATTTTTGTAAAATCTTATCGTAAAATCCTTTTCTCTTAGCTCATTGACAGACGTAGTCCTCGGTGATACAGCACCTTCGGGTTATGTTGCCTCCACAGGAGCAGGACTAGACAGGAAATTAAAATGCTCTGGCCACACCCTAGGGGCAGTCCCAGAGGGTATATCCTCTCTCTCTCTGCCTCAGCAAATCAGTTATGTCAAAAAGCAGTCTTTAGAGATTTTAACCCAACCCAACTCCAAAACAGAGGGGCGGGGACTACGTCTGTCAATGAGCTAAGAGAAAAAGATTTTACGGTAAGATTTTACAAAAATCCATTTTTCTCTATCGCTCATTGACAGACGTAGTCCTCGGTGATACAGCACCTTCGGGACGTCCCAGAGCAGTATCACAAATGAGGGGTGGGAAAATGGAAATCAAATCCCAATCTAGAAGGCCCAACCGGTGCCAACTAGAAGTTTACAATGCTCATCCTTAATGATGAGTCTCAACAAAAAATAAATTTTTCAAACAGAAAAAAACTCTCGAGGTAGACCACCGGTCTCCTCAAATTGCGGCCTGCAAAACCTTGCGGCCAAATGAGGCATCCGCCGATGCCGTCACATCAATTTTATAGAATTTTGTAAAGGTATGTACCGACGACCAGGTGGCCGCCTTACATACCTGGACCACTGACGCCTGATGGCGAAAGGCCCAGGAAGTACTGAGCGCTCGAGTGGAGTGCGCCCTAACAGGGAACGGAGGACTCTGACCCTTAATAGAATAAGCCTGTACCACCGTCTGTCTAATCCATTTGGCAATGGTCGCGGCAGATGCAGGCAAACCCTTTCTGGGGCCATCCGTGATCACAAAAAGTGAATCCGTCTTACGGAATGATTCCGTAGCTTTCAGGTATACTCTGATTGCCCGAACCACATCCAAGGAATGCAACGCATGTTCCCGATGATGCTTGGGCTGAGGACACAAGGAAGGTAGTACAATATCTTCATTCAGATGAAAATCTGAAACCACCTTAGGAAGAAAGGATGGCTTAGGATGAAGTACTACCTCATCCCTATGAATCACTAGGTATGGGGACTGGCATGATAATGCAGCCAGTTCTGACACCCTGCGAGCAGAAGTGATAGCCACCAAGAAGGCCACCTTCTGGGATAAAGTAAGCAAGGGAATCTCCCTGATGTTTTCAAAGGGAGGTTTCTGTAGAACCGACAAAACCAAATTAAGATCCCAGGGCGGTAAGGGCGCGCGGACTGGTGGAGCCAGGTGCCGCACCCCCTGGATGAAATTCCGCACCAAGGACTTGGTAGCTAAAGGTTTCTGAAAGAAGATTGCTAATGCTGAAACTTGACCCTTAATGGTGCTCAAGGCTAGTTTCTGCTCAACCCCTTTTTGTAAAAAAAGCCAATATTCGAGTCACCGAATAGGTACGTGGAGGAAATCCTAAAGATTCGCACCACGCAATATAAGTCTTCCATGTGTGATAATAGACCTTGCTGGAAGTCGCTTTCCTTGCTTTAATAAGGGTAGGAATGACTGAAGCTGACAACCCTCTGTCCTTCAGTACTTGGGTCTCAATGGCCAGGCCATTAAAGCCAGCGACTGTAAAGCACAATGGTAAATTGGTCCTTGAGACCACAGACATTCCCTGAGACAAAGTTCCCACGGAACGTCTGCGACTAGCATGTCCAAGTCGGCCAGGCCGGCTTGACGAGGCCAGCCTAAAATTTCTAGGACCACTGGTGCTGACTGGATCTGAACCAGGCGTCCCTAGAACTATCTGGCCCCGACCATCCGAGAAAGTCTGGTCGTTTTCTGTTCCCACACATTTATCAGATACCTGATTCCTATCAGGAAGGGTGATCTTTTCTGGTTGAACCTCAGGGACCGAAGTCACCCGGCTAGAGGCTTCTTGGTCTGTCTGGTCAACCAGATCCGATTCCTGTGGAGAATAGAGACTAATCTTAGGAAAAGGTAAAGGAAAATATCTATTCAGGAAACGGTGACTACCGCTCCCTGTAGTACTTAAATGTTGGAAGGGAAGAATCGCACCGGTAGTGGTAGTCGATGCTCGATCTAATATCCTGAATACCGGTGAAAACGTCCCCCCACCCTCAACCCGGGTGGGGGCGCACCTTCAGGCTGTGTAATCCTTTGCTTCGGGTTTGGCTGAGTCGGTCCTCTGTTTGACCGACCAGCCTTTCTTGAACCCTCCTGGAGGAGTCTTGCCTTTCCCGCTTGTTCCAGCCGGGCGTACGTACCCTTTATGGGCGGTAAAGAAAGGTCCTCGCTTGTTGCGAGGTCCCTTAGTTTTAGCAGCCTGTGGCAAAAAAGTGCTCTTGCCCCCAGTGGCATCCTTAATGATTTCATCTAGGTTGGCCCCAAATAGACGATTCCCCTGAAAGAGGAGATTTGTCAAGGTCTTCTTGGAACCTAGGTCAGCTGACCAGCATTTTAACCACAGCACACGTCTGAGGATCACCGCTGTCTTAGATGCATGCCCTAATAAGGGAGTTGTGTCCAAGGCTGCGTCACAGATAAACCGTAGCCCTTGTATGATCTGTTCCATCAAATCAGATGTCTCCTGGGGAATATCTTTTCCCCTAAGGTCTTGGCGTACCAATCTCGCCCATTCCGTAAGTGTCTGGGAAACTAGACCAATAACAATTACTGGTCTAAATGCTGACCCTATCAGAGAGAAGATGGTGCGGGACTCTGCTTCCATCTTTCGATCCACCGGATCCTTAAAGGACGAAGTGTCCTCCACTGGGATAACCGTGGCTTTATTCAGCCTGAAAATAGGTGGATCCACCACTGGTGGTACCGTCCATTTCTTGATGATGGATTCCTCAAACGGATAGCGTCTAGCAATACGCTTGGAAATAGTAAAGGTACGTTTAGAATGCTCCCATTCTCCTTTAATCTTATTACCCAAAACACTTGGGTACAGGAAAAACCTTCACCGTTTTGATGGGCTTGTTAGTACCAAAAGGAATCTCTGTTATCAGTTGCTTCTGCCGGTAAAACCTCATGTTTTAAGGTTTCCTGCACTGCCACAACTAGTGCGTCCACCAATGCTTCTTCCTGAATTATAGCGGGAGAAGAAACGTCCTCCTCACTGTCTGAGGGAGCTTTACCTGAGTTAACAGCCCTTGCAGAGGGACCTGCAACTGCAGTGACCATCTCTGAATCTGAGTCAGAGGTGTCAGATAATATAGGGGTAGGCGGGGGTCGCTTCCTTGACCCTCGTCCCTGACAGGCCGCCTCCACCCGAGCCACCATAGACTCCAAAATTGCTGTAAATGACTCTACACTCTGTGCACCGGCGGGTCCCGTGGCCCCCTCGAGGGAAACAGGTGGGGGAATTTGTGTGGCAGGGTCCATGATTATTCCAGTAACTTCCCGGATAATATAATTCAAAAATAAAAAACTTTTTTTTTTTTTTTTTTTTTCACAGACCCCCAGCGCCACAAAAGCCCCTTAGTGTTACCTGCTAGGGATCCCTATCGATCGAGAGAGAGAGAGAGATAGACCCCCAGGCTCACCACTTGATGCTCAGAGTTTAACTGCAACAGGTTACAGCGCTGTCTTGACAAACAGGAAGTCTTTTGGCTGGCTGCCCAGGAAGAAAGGAGGTGGCTCCGCCCCTCTGCACGCCTTCCGGCGCCTCCCCTAGCTCCACGAGGTGTTTAGATCACCTCAAACATGGCCGCCCCCATGCTGGAGACACGAGGCTACGCCAAAATGGCGGCTCGTGCAATCCAGCAAAAAAAATGGCGGCGGCCTGTACCGAATAGCGGTGTGCTGCAGGGCACACAACACTATCTCTGCATGGGGATTTTTTTTTTGGCGTGGTTGGCGGTACCGGCCCTGGCGGACCTCATGGCCTTCGGAAGGCCTGCTATAGCTGGAGATTTGACTAGGAAGGCAGTCTACATGTCCGTGGCTTCTGACTGGTAGGTACCTTATTCTTATCACAGTAAGATTCCCAGACTGCCACTGATTACAATCTTTTAAACATGTATACAATTAGATTGTTAGCTCCCAAACCAAGCCTCCTGGCTTTTTGCACATAAAATCACACTCAAAGTAGGGGGATCTGTGCCATGTTATAAGATAGAGGGGGACTCTATCTTACCATACAGAGAGGGGCCCGCGTTCACCACAAGACCCGTCAGGGGGAAAAGGGGGAACATACTACTCACCATACCGGAACCAGGCGGGCACCAACTCCTGACAGTACCCCTCTCCACCGGGGCGGGAGGGCTGTCGACCAATACGGACGCCGTGACTCATGGTCTTTGGCGTTTCAGCGAGACGTTTAACTCGCGGGGTCAGTCCCTTAATGGGACTTTGTCGCGGCCGACCCAGCGCGGAGCTATGGCCTGCACGCGCTCGTAGGCTGAACTGGGGTGACCACCGGATCTCAACATCCAGCCCGTCGCCCAGTTCAGCTTTCTTGCTTGAAGATCTCACAGGAACACTGGAGAAAAAAGCTGTCTAAAAAATCTTTTTAAGAAAAAAATCTTGCCAGGACCGAAGATCCCAGCAAGGTATCTAGGTCCTTACTCCTAACTAGACAGAAAATAACTGATTTGCTGAGGCAGAGAGAGAGAGGATATACCCTCTGGGACTGCCCCTAGGGTGTGGCCAGAGCATTTTAATTTCCTGTCTAGTCCTGCTCCTGTGGAGGCAACATAACCCGAAGGTGCTGTATCACCGAGGACTACGTCTGTCAATGAGCGATAGAGAAATTTGGATTATTCCTCCACTGATCCAACTTTATGCATATCTTTTCAAATGGAGAGGATTCTTCTTTACATTCTTTCTGTAGTGGTTAGAAAGTATTTTGACTGGAATGATCACAAGCTGTCTTAGGGGTGGGGGGGGGCTATCATTGTTTGGCAATGCAATTGCCATCTGACATGAAATATTTAAAGGATCGGACCTTTGGAACATGTTACACCCATGTTTAGTGCGTAACTTGTAACAGCTGGTGCCCTGCTCCCCGCTACCCCTGTGACAGTGGGATGTGCATTGCAGATATGTTGCCTTATTGTGCTGGGTCGCCATTCAAATGGAATGGCACCACAAAACACTAACGCACAGAACATGCATCGTGTGTTGCAGTAATTCACCCATTATTCCCGCAAGACACTGTCACAGCAACTTTATAGTACCAATTCTGTTTCTTTTAAGATCAAATTCCTCATGGATGGGTAGGTAAAGACATGGACATGGGCACTATTCACAGAGCGATATCAGTATTTAACTTATTTCTTGGATCTTGTTTTGTTGCCGACCACTGCCTATCTTCTGGTCCTGCTTCGGTCTTCTGCTCTGGTGCCAATCTGCTCCTGCATCCAGTTATGAGGACTGCGACTACCAGCTCTACCCACCTACAGAGTGGACATCTTTAGCCATTTTAATCCAGCACTGGTGCCACTCCTTGCCCTTTCACTCTCTGTCTCCACCTTCAGAAGCATTGGGCGGGAGGTACAAGAGAGACCTCAGCAACATTACAGTCTTCACCAGGTATTTGATCGGTGTAACAGACGGATCACAGGCGCTCTTTGATCATTACAGGGAGAAGAAAGGTCAGGTGTGTTTACAACAGCTGACCGTTGTTCTCTCTCAGCGGGGAGTGATCGCGGGTGTCGGGCGGCAATCGGAGTCCCCACTGCCGAGTGGGGGCGGGCGCACGCCGCCGCCCCCCTAGCTGCAGGCGTGCCACCGATGTATACCTACGTCGGTTTGCGCAGGAGGGGCTGCCTGCCGCAGTTAACCGGTTAAATGACATATTGACACTCTCCTTCCTGAAACATTCCCCACAGCAGCGGGAAGAGGGGGGAAGCCAGCAGCCCTTCAGGGGGGGGGGGGGCAACAAAGGGGGGAAACCCAGGCAGCAGAGGTAGTCGGCACCGCACAGAGTGATTAGGGTGCCCCCTGTGCATGCCTATGCCTGCACTGTACCCGATGATGTTGAAGTGCAACCAACAGATGGATCACCGATGAGAAGAGACTTTGGGGTTGCAAAGAGAAGAGGAAGTTTGCTGGAGTAGGGAGACTTTTTAATGGTACCCTAGATGAAGGAGCCTTTAACTCTTGCAGTACAAGGGGTAACCTAAGACTTTAACCCTGCATGTGTACATCCTTACACCCGATATGGAGATTCAGGTTCTGGGTCAGTGAATCAGCCAGTAATGAAATAAAGATAGGCACAACAGCCTTGAAGATGCACCTTTCAATTCTAGCAAGCTACTCTGAAGTTAGGTCAATGTGTAGAGACTCATGATGAAAGTGTAGCAACCACCTAAACCTAAAATAAACTTTGTTCCTCATTTGTCATTTTTAAACATCTGCTTGGTTTCTATCAGTTATTGTACTTCACAATATCCTGTACATTAAGGAAACATTTTGAACTTTGTCCTCCACAGTGCAGTAATAGCCATAGATCATGGGATGACAGCAGAACACTTTCCTCTTGACCAAATAACTTTATTATGCAAATATAAATATATCAAATAACTTTGAGTTTTTCATAGAGATAAGGCAGCAGTTACAACCCAACAGAACAATTGCAGTACTGTCCAGGAGAAAACGCTTTTCTTTAACATTTGAGGGATCATCCATGTTTATGGACAATGTCTACCACCACCTTTGTTATTCATACCAATAGCATGAAATATCCAAAATGACCCATTAATCTTTCCCTAATATTCGTTGGCATGTGGGTGTCTGCACAGAGGGTGTAGTATTCACAGACCAACAGCCATCTTCTAAATGGACCACAAGGAGTAAGGTCGTGTACTGATCTTATGGTCTTTAGGTCCCATGTTGACAGGCTGTGATTGCCAATGTAGTGCACTGTTCCCATATGTTTGGGTGTTTCTGAGACCAATTAGAATTCAGTGCAGGTGAATTTGACCTACATCAGCTGCTCCTGCATTCCCATAGACTTGTATGGAGAGATAGGCAGTTCTGAGGAAGTCCATGGACACCACCACCCCCTAACCATATTCTTAAAGCTAAACTCCAGGCAGATAAGTCCTTCTAGACCAATGTTTCTCAACTCCAGTCCTCAAGTACCCCTAGCAGGTCATGTTTTCAGGCGTTCCATTATTTTGCACAGGTGATTTGATCAGTTTCCCTACCTTAGTAATTCACACAGCAATTTCATCTGAGAAAAATCCTGGAAAGATGACCTGTTGGGGGTACATAAGGACTGGATTTGAGAAACATTGATCTAAACCACCCACTAACCATATTCTTAAGGCTAAACTCCAGGCAGATTAAGTCCATCTAGACCACCCCCTAACCATATTGTTAAGGCTGAACTCCAGGCACATAAGTCCATTTACACCATCCCCTAACCATATTCCTAAAGCTGAACTCCAGGTAGATATGTCCATCTAAACTACCCCCTAACCATATTGTTAAGGCTGGACTCCAGGCACATAAGTCCATCTACACCATCCCCTAACCATATTCTTAAAGCTGAACTCCAGGCAGAGAAGTCCATCTAGACCACCACCTAACCATATTCTTAAAGCTGAACTCCATCTACCCCATCCCCTAACCATATTCTTGAAGCTGAACTCCATCTACCCCATCCCCTAACCATATTCTTAAAGCTGAACTCCATCTACCCCATCCCCTAACCATATTCTTGAAGCTGAACTCCATCTACCCCATCCCCTAACCATATTCTTGAAGCTGAACTCCATCTACCCCATCCCCTAACCATATTCTTGAAGCTAAACTGCAGGCTGATATAAAAGCCCCAGATCAATGCAGCTGTTTATTCATTATTTGATCACTAAATGATCAAATTAAAGTGAAGTTCCACCCAAAAGTGGAACTTCCGGTTTAAGCACGCCTCACCACCTTACATGCCACATTGACATGTAAATTTTTGGGGGGAGGAGCAGGTACCTAGTTTTGATAGGTACCCGCTCCCACTTCCGCTCGGGTCGCCTAGGTGGGAGACTAAGAGCTCAGACTAAGTGAGGAAGAAGCAGCACCAGGAGCCAGTTATCTGTGCTGCAGTGCTCATGTGCCAACAAGGAGCATAAGAAATAAGAGAGCAGAGAGATGAGCTCACCGGTGTGCTGCTTCTCCTTTCACTGTCCAATCATAGTCTAGGGGAGGAACAAGACCTATGAGCATTACTGAACTGAAGCAGAAAAAAAACCAGGTCTGCCATTCCAGACAGGACTGTGCTGTGTGGCAGTGCTATGCAAATCTCAGGACTGAATTGAAAGTAACACAAATCCTTCAGCAGGTGGAGGAGATCCATATATGTACATTCCATCTGTGTATTTTTCTATTGCCTTGAGTTCAGTTTTTATATTGGGCTTAACTAGATATAAAAACATTTTTTTCCAGCTGTGCATTACAACAGATCAATAAAATATGAATTGGCAGACTGGGATCTGTCCACAGTTTGGTTTCAGATGCTGAGCGCCCTTCCAATGCCCAGCAGATGTTTGTCCCATCCGGGCCGAAAGTGCGGGCTGCTGCTGGGATTATCCGATCTTCTGGCATAGTTCTTTATAGAAGGGGTATACGGGACGGCTCCCATAGTTTGCGGGCCAGGTCATGGCACTGTTGTATGATGAAATCTGGTGGGATGATGCCCAGGTGCAATGTTAGCAGTTCATAGCACTTCACCGGCTCCGCTGGATGGTTTTTACAGTAATAACGAAGAAGTTTCCTGAACAGGAAAAAAAAAAAACAAATTTGCTTTAGACCAAATGTTCAGAAATATCATGAGCAGAAGCTGTGCATGAGATGACAAACATTTTAAAATATATTATAACATGGACAGTGTCAGTAGTGCATTGGATGGTGTCAGTAGAGCAGTGGACGGGGTCAGTAGTGCATTGGATGGTGTCAATAGGGCAGTGGGCGGTGTCAGTAGTGCATTGGATGGTGTCAGTAGAGCAGTGGACGGTGTCAGTAGTGCATTGGATGGTGTCAATAGGGCAGTGGGCGGTGTCAGTAGTGCATTGGATGGTGTCAGTAGGGCAGTGGGCGGTGTCAGTAGGACATTGGGTGGTGCCAGTAGGGCAGTGTCAGTATTTTATTATTTAATTTTTTACATTTTTTTATTTTACAAATACATTTTTTTTTAATTATCTTTTATAAGATTTTTAATTCCCCCCCCCCCCCCCCATTTATTTTTTGTTAGTGTAGCACCCTCCTAGATAGGTGCTAGGTAGGTAGTGTAATTTGCTCTGCCTGCTTATCAGGGGAGTAGCAGGTAAAACCTAGTTGCTCTTCGGCTTATCAGGGAGATGGATTTCTAGTCAGGCCTGTTGCATGTGTCCATGTGTCATTCATCTGGTCTGAGTGAGTGTCCCCACTGTGTCCACTGTGTCCAATAGGGGAGCCTGTTGGATAGTGGAGGAAACCCAGCCAGTGACGCACAGGCTTTTGTGGCTGTCCCAGTGGGTTGGTACAGACAGTGGTGCATCCTGGGATAGGCTGTGAAGGCCAAGGGCACATGTGGCAGGGCGTCTTTGGGTGGGAAGCCAAGTCCCAGAAGGAGAGTACGGCTGTTTCTCCTTCTGCAGCTGAGAAAGGTGGTCACAGGCAGTCGGCCTGGTGAACCTGAAGGAGTTGCTGAACGCAGAGGTCCAGTGGAAGCTGACAAGTGGAGTTTGGAGGCAACGGTGACTCTGAAAAAACAGTGTCCGTGAGTACAGAGGAACTTGCCTAGGGGTCTGCTAGGAAGGGGACCACTCCAGTAGCTAGGGTCAGCGGACGGGTGTCAGCACACCGGTATTGAGAGGAAAGGGGGTGCCAGTTTAATAACCCTAAAGAGAGTAACTAAAAGCAGAAACCTTTTAAACCATCTTCACTTCAGTGGCAAGGTGAAGCAGCGACCTTGCCGCACACTACAGTTAGTTGTCCTCAAGATTGTGCATAGTTCATAGTTTGAGTATCCCACTCATCCCTTCCCCCATCCCAGTTCTCAATAAAAACACAAGAAACCAACATCCCCTGGATTGATTATTGACTGAGCCAAGGACTTTCAATGCTGTTTGTCTGCTATCCGTTGCTAAGGGTAACCCAGGGGAATCCGAAAAGTGTAATTCTCAGCAGTCCTCTAGGGGGCAGTGCTACATTAGGAAAGCCGTTGGGGGAGGGGGCTTTGGTGAAATATCAGGGCTCTAATAAGACGCCTAAAGTCAAATTTTTAAGATAAAAGGGACTGAGGAAAGGGATTTCCCAGTCCCTTTCTCTGCAGCCTGAGCTGCACTGGACAGTGGATGAATGGGAAGTGCTCTGTGCTGAGTGGCTTCCTGTTCATTCACAAACTGAATCATAGTAAGCACAGTTTACTATGCTTCAAGTTATGAACACAGTGAGTGATCAAGACTGATCACGGTGTTCGTTTAGAAAAGTAAGGGGCTGGTAAATGACATATTTACTGGTCCTGCTCTCCAGCCTGAAACATCCCCTTGTATGCCCACAGCAGCTGCTGGCAGGCAAGGGAAGCTGCTAGTGCTGTGAAAGGGAGGGCAGGCTGCAGGGGTGATCTATGCCACATGGGGTGATTAGGGTGTGCCCAGGCATACATACATCACAGATAAAGCTGACCACCACCAAATCCAGTGCTCAGTGCTGGAGGACCAAAACCTTCCTACAGATCACCCATTCTCTGTACAGATTTGGACACCCCGATTACACAATTAACTCCGGATTTTATCTGATATTTAGCATCAGTGTATAGAAATCTGTGCGATAGTGCTGGACTGAGGCCTGGCTCTGATGGATATACAGGGAGCTCATCCGTAATAAAGGTACAGGGTAGGTTGACCTTGTTCTGGACCTAGGCTGCTACTTGTCTGATCACAACAAAAATAGCGCTCAGCAGACAAATTCTGGGATGGATATAACTCAGAGGTCTTTTTAAAATCTTTATTGGTCAAAAACATCAAAATGTATCTAACAGATTTCGGGGGAAAGTCCTCCCTCTTCCTCAGGGCTTGAGCATTACTGAAACCCTTGACTGCACAGAGCATTTTATATTACAAAGGTGATAGCTGGACATTCAGACATATTCCCCCCACCCTCAGGTAGTGGCATCCACAGGTACCTCCATGAGTATTAGTTCTTGGCTGGCCATGAGCTCATTTTATGCCAGTGTGGAGGACGGGGGAGGGGAGGGGAAGGGGGACATACAGATATACAAATCCAGATGTAGGCAGGTGCAATCTGTTTTCCCCACTGTAGGTGGCAATCGACCGAAGCAGCAATGCAGAAGGGGAAGGAAGTTATGAGAAACTTGGTTCCTCTAGGACAGAGGTCTCCAAACTATGGCCCTCCAGTTGTTCAGGAACTACAATTCCCATCATGCCTAGTGATGTCTTTGAATGTCAGAGTTTTACAATGCCTCATGGGATGTGTAGTTCTGCAACAGCTGGAGGGCCGTAGTTTGAGGATCCCTGCTCTAGGACTTCTGGCGGTCAGTAGGGAGATAGCTGCTCAATGGGGCGCTGGTGCCCCACGTGACCTCGGTGGCTATCTTGGGTCAGGGCAGAGTCTGTTTTGGACTCTGGCTCTCGGGTTTGGTGCGTTCTATGCAAGTGGCTAGTGTAAGGACAGGTTCCTCGTCTGATAGGGGCAGGGAATGGGTCCTGAGGAGTAGGGAAAGTACAGGGACTATGCTATCTCCTCGTAGGAAGCCTCCCACTTGGGGGAGGACCAACCAGGTACTCCATCATCCCGACACCATCCGGTACCCCTTCATCCCAGCACCCCATCATCCCAAAACCATCTGGTACCCCATCATCCCAGGACCATCTGGTACTCCATCATACCAGTGCCCTGCCTCGAGACCCTCAAAAGAAAAACCTAAACTTCAAAATATAGGTAAATATCACTTACCCCTGCCTCCCACAGAATGCAGTACTCAGTCTAACTGGGGAGGGGAGGAAAGTGTTTAGTCCTATGCAAATACCAGGCCAAGGGGCGTCTAGGGAGATATTCTAGCACCAGGGGGTGCATACAGCGCAGAGTAGGTGTTACTTCCCTTCTTTGTTATAACGCAGAATTTCCTGATTATCAGCAGGTTCCCAGTGGCTTTAGCTTTGCACATTGTGGACATTTTACCTTTAGTAATGAAATAATGAAGTTCCAGAAAGACACTCTGCATCTAATTAACATTTAAACCAAACATTGTGAAAAGACTATGAAACAGAAAATCTCACAGGAACACTTCAGAAAAGAAAATATTAGAATATCTTTATAATGACCCGCCATGCAGAAAGAATGGGTAGAGAAGAGAACCTGTCTAGGTTCACAATGAAGGTACCTATGAACAATCACTCCTGTAAACGGGGCTAAAAACATAGGAATGGTCTTGGATATTGGCATGGATGTTAAAAACCACCACTAACCAGGACAGACATCCCCGGCTGCTTAATCTCAGGGTAAGAAATGATACAGAATAAATGTTCCTCAGATTATGAGCAAGCAACAAATATGTACACTTCTACGGAACTGGGCAATACGTTTTCTGACTGCCATCCTTCTTTCCTTCTTTAAGACAGGGCCGGCCTTTGGGGTGTGCAAGGTGTGCAGCCGCACAGGGCGCCATGGGCAACAGGGGCGCCCTGCGGCCATCACAGCTCGCAGATGATCAGGCCGCACAGCGGGAGGTAAGCGGGGACCTTGAGAGCCTGGAGAGGGTTAACACAGGCTATGGCCACCGCTTACTTCCTGCTGTGCGGCTGTGCCTCGGTCTCCTAGCTGCAGCGCTGAGCTGTGTATCTCTGATGTAAGGGGGGGGCTCTGTGAGGGTCTCTGATGTAAGGTGGGGCACTGTGAGGGGTATCTGATGTAAGGGGGGCCTCTGTGAGGGGGGGGTCTCTGATGTAAGGGGGGCCTCTGTGAGGGGGGGTCTCTGATGTAAGGGGGGCCTCTGTGAGGGGGGGTCTCTGATGTAAGGGGGCCTCTGTGAGGGGGGTCTCTGATGTAAGGGGGCCTCTGTGAGGGGGGTCTCTGATGTAAGGGGGCCTCTGTGAGGGGGGTCTCTGATGCAAGGCGGGCCTCTGTGAGGGGGTTCTCTGATGTAAGGCGGGCCTCTGTGTGGGGGGGTCTCTGATGTAAGGGGGCTCTGTGTGGGGGGTCTCTGAAGGGGTGCCTCTGTGAGGGGGGTCTCTGATGTAAGGGGGGCCTCTGTAAGGGGGGTCTCTGATGTAAGGGGGCTCTGTGAGGGGGGTCTCTGATGTAAGTGGGCTCTCTGGGGGGGGGGTCTCTGATGTAAGGGGGGCTAAGTTATTAGTGATCATAAAAAAGAAGCATCAAAGTGCAAAAAAGGTGCAAGAAAATGTGCGGTGGGGGGGTAGTCACACGCGCGCAGTGGGTTGGGGGGCGCCATAGGATTAGCTCACACAGGGCGCTTGAACACCTAAGGCCGGCCCTGCTTCAAGAGAACCAGTCTTATTCAAGAATCTGATTGCTGAGCCCTTAGTAAATATAATTCAATAGGCTTACGTCTGATTATGTATATCTGCCTCTTTTTCAGCTTTACTTGCATTGTTTGAGCTAGGAACCCCAACACAACATGGCACCATGATATGCAAACAGTGCTCAGCTCCTGTGGTTGTCAGTTCTGGCCTTTTTGCTCCTCTACCTATTATACCACCAATAGTAAAATAGTGGGGGTGGGAGAGGGAACTGGCCAACAATGGCAGCCATTGCATATTACTGCACCCTGTCATTCAGGGGGTTCCTAGGGTACTCTAGAAGAATTCCAATTTCTAAACAAGGGTTTATGTTAAGGTTAGCTCTTTCTAAATAAAGAACAATTTACAATCATAATAATCACCTGTAATATTCTCCTGCTAGCATTCCTATAGGAGCAGAATCATCTCCGAGAACTGGAACATCAATAACTTCCAGTTTATCTCCCTGTTAAAGAAAAAATCCATCAGAAAGCATGTTTGGTTGTTCTATCCTCTACACCCATAGGACAAGGGCTGTTCTGTAAGCTACACCCATAGGACAAGGGCCGTTCTGTACGCTACACCCATAGGACAAGGGCCGTTCTCTACACTACACCCATAGGACAAGGGCCGTTCTGTACGCTATACCCATAGGACAAGGGCCGTTCTGTACGCTACACCCATAGACAAGGGCCGTTCTGTACTCTAAACCCATAGGACAAGGGCCATTCTGTACGCTACACCCATAGGACAAGGGCCATTCTGTACGCTACACCCATAGGACAAGGGCCATTCTGTGCGCTACACCCATAGGGAAAGGGCCGTTCTGTACACTACACCCATAGGACAAGGGCCATTCTGTACTCTACATTCATAAGACAGAGCCATTTTATAACCAACACCCATGGGACAGAGGCCGTTTTATAACCAACACCCATGGGACAGAGGCCATTCTATAACCAACACCCATGGGACAGAGGCCGTTCTATAACCAACACCCATGGGACAGAGGCCGTTCTATAACCAACACCCATGGGACAGAGGCCGTTCTATAACCAACACTCATGGGACAGAGGCCGTTCTATAACCAACACTCATGGGACAGAGGCCGTTCTATAACCAACACTCATGGGACAGAGGCCGTTCTATAACCAACACTCATGGGACAGAGGCCGTTCTATAACCAACACTCATGGGACAGAGGCCGTTCTATAACCAACACTCATGGGACAGAGGCCGTTCTATAACCAACACTCATGGGACAGAGGCCGTTCTATAACCAACACTCATGGGACAGAGGCCGTTCTATAACCAACACTCATGGGACAGAGGCCGTTCTATAACCAACACTCATGGGACAGAGGCCGTTCTATAACCAACACTCATGGGACAGAGGCCGTTCTATAACCAACACTCATGGGACAGAGGCCGTTCTATAACCAACACTCATGGGACAGAGGCCGTTCTATAACCAACACCCATGGGACAGAGGCCATTCTATAACCAAAACCCATGGGACAGGGGTCATTCTATATTCTACACCCATAGGACAAGGGCTGTTCTTTACTCTACACCCATAGGACATTTATAGTCTACACCTATAGGACATAAATACCTGTAGTAATAATATTAAATTGCAATAAAGACAAATTTTAAACCAATGTGAAACCAGAACCATTTCAACTGGCATATACAAAGTATGCTGACTAACTAGGTCTATAATAACATCATTCTCATTCACCCATTGTAATCGGTTATGTTATTCTGAATTAAAATGTTATGTAAATCTGTGACTCATGTAGACTTTTTATAGATTTCCAGGTAGAGAGGAAATGCACCAACTATAAATATATCACAGTTAACTCGGCCACATGAATGCAAACTCACAGCTTCATTCTCAAACCACAGGAAGTAACAGCAGTAATAATCCCCGTCACGAAAAACCAACGTAGTGTATCCTTTCTGAAGGTACCTTCGAGACAGACCTATAAGTGACCAAACCTGTAAAGGAATCAAAGCAAGATATAAGAACTAAGATCAATGCAGAACCACCAACAACCGAGAGATTCATAAATGTGGAAAGATACAGAAAACAATATCTGTACAGTATATATTTAGAGCTTACTTCTTGGCTATGAGAGTGTAGTGCCTACCCCTGCAGGGGCCACTGAAAATATGCCCTGGTCTCCCTTTGCCAGAGTACAGAGGACGCCTGTCACGGGAACAGTTCCCAGCACACCAAAAACACAGGCTCAGTCTAGGGGAGGTCTCTTGTGGATTTTATTTGCAGAAACCTGAACAGAAGGGGATTAAAGAGTTCAGGGTACTCCAGAATATTAGAAATAAACAGGACAAAAACTAACAGAATCCACTTGAAACAGCCTTTACTGGAGGTAATAAGGAATGGCCACTTTCTAGGTCTTTAACAGTGAGCCCAGTCCATCCAGTAGCCTCTGCCACTCAATTCACTCTATCACATGCACACCTGAGAGCCTTTAGAAAAGGGTCCTACTCACAGTGTCCAAGGATAGGGGTCGTCTACCAGCTTCTATGAAACATTCCTCCATAATGTTAGGATCCTTCCTTAGATCGGTCTCTACAAGTGATTCCCCCAGTGGACATCATTCAATTCAGAGTTCTTCAGGCTCTCAGTCAGCTGAGACCCAAAGTCAACTCTCATGCGCAAAGACTGCATCCCCAGAAATATAAGCCCAAGGACAAGAGGAAGAAGATCAACTCTGAGCAGGCCTCCCAAATATTTTTCACCTTCTCCAGCCACCTTCTGGGCGCTCTCTCCCAAGGATTGGCTAAGGTCTGATAAACATTTAAACTCATCGGTGAATCCTCTTACTCTATATTCTGGAAGATTCTTCCAGAAGCAGGCATGAGTATTCAACCACCAGCAAGCACCAAGCAGGATAACCTGACCAGACCAAAAAAAGAGATAACTACCCCACTAAGTACAGTAGAGTCAAAAACTAAAAATTTAGCCTAGCTAGGAAAGGGCGCTCCACGAGTCAAGACAAAATCCAGATTTCCCCCCCACTAACTGCATGTGGCCCAGTGATTAAAATACATAACTCAAATGCCCACATGCCCAGGGGTCGATGAGTTTTATTTTGGCTCTTTATGCCTCCCTAAAACAACCATGTGTCTTCCACTCCTCTCTCTTATATGGCTCAGTCGGAGTGAGACTTGATGACTACCAATGATCCAGTGGACTGGAATAAGGCCTGATCTTCAGTAGCAAAGTGCTCCTTTAATACTGCCACTCTTGAAGCTGCTTCTAAAGTTCTCCTGCAATGGCACTGGGTTCCAGCCTGGATCGCCCCATGCCAACACTAATTATAGTGACCAATACTCTACATAAGTTATGGCCATCATGAGATTGCCCTCCACATTTGGTGGACTGGTTGATGAATAATAGGCTTTTGGTCCTGAGTCTTTGGACCGCTGTGCATATTGTTTCATCTGACCATCTGCAAGGATGTAAATTTTCCTTACTACACTGTTCTATCCCAGGCCTTTACGCCCACCAACAGAAATTGGCATCATACTTATTTCTATCAGCCAAGAGAACCATCACACAGGCCTGGAAAAACCTGCGGTCCTGCTTCAGGGAGTGAAAGACCGTATGCCAAACCTCAGGATTAACGAATAGATGTCTAGGATTTTAAAGTCCTCCCACTCCAGGTATCTCAAAATAGGAGAACCTTGGATAGAGTACTCTTCCCCCTCGTTACATCTGGCTAGCATTGGTGGCCTATGATTGACACATGAGGTGGTCCCGAGTCCATGTAAACGCCCCCCCCCCCTTTCCTTGTTCTGGGGTGCACCATTGACAGGAATCCAACTCTCTGGTATCCATAGATTAAAATTTTAGGGGTAGCCTACTTAGTCTTCCAATTTACTTCATATTTTAGATTGTTTTGGCTTTATTTGACACCTTACAATGTTTTGCACTATTTTACAGAATTACACTATGTGCTGCCTATTTCCTTCCATATGTTTATGACACCATATGTGGAGTTCCTATATGACATAGAGGAATATACCTGGTACCTGGTTTCTGGAGGAGGTGATCCATTGGAATTATTGCTTTAGCGTATGCGGCCGTTCCATTAAGTTGGAGGCCTAAGCTTCTGGGTAAGCTGCTATTTTGCTACTCATATTCCAAGGGTGTACCCCTGCCTCTATCTTTGGATTCAAGTCTTCGGGTCCATCATCACCTCTCTGGGACTTTTTATTACCACTTATTACATATTTTTGGAACACGTTTATGGACTTCTTTGTTCACTGTGCATCTTATGTCACTTAACGTTTTACTTTGATATATGGGTTACACCATATTGGATAGCGCTGCACTATTTTTTTGCTTTATATTGTCGATCTTACTATTGATCAAGTGTTTTCAGCTGCTTTCACATTTATTCATTTTTTTAACTTGTTTTCATTCACTATTAGCGCAGGAATTTTTGTGTTTTATTAATGTTTTGCACTAAACAATATTTCTTTCTTGGCCCCTGTTCGGTTTTGAAAACCCAATAAAAATGTTTGAACCAAAAAATACATAAAGCAACAAAAATAAATAGGAGAACCCCAGGACACATCTTTAGGTTATGTAAGCTTCTCTCCACACATGGTTAATCAGTTGTTACACCATCTTCAATATCAGGGACTGCTAATCAGGACATGGAGTTGCTTTCGCACAGTTCAATGGTAACATTCCACTGGTTTATTCACCCTGGATTTGTCTTTCCACAAATTCCTCTAACCTTTGGCACATTAGACTCTCTCTGTGTCACATGGTTTTCTCTGAAGATGTGCACACTCATCAGTTCATGGCGCCAACTAAGCACATCAGATGAACGCTTTAACAGAACATACCTTGTTTTTGATGAAATTGGCCAATACGCTGTTCCCCAGGTCAGTAGTGGATTTATCTTCGATGTTGATGCATGGGGCCAGCATTTGTCCGACCGTGCGATCCACATAAATGAAATGCACCAGGCCAGGGAAGTCTTCTAAGTACGTGGAATACACAGGTTAAGGAAAGTGTTATATTCTCAGATTTTCCTTTCTGATGGTAAAGCTCATTTTCTTTACACTACAGACCGCAAACCATGAAAATGTTTTTAGTTTAAGAGAAAAAAGTTATTATGAATAAAAGTTATAAAATGACTTGTGTGTTACTTACAGCTTAAACCCAAAAACAACATTTGAATATATTGCAGCTCACCAATCCTTAGATGTGATGGGGATTCTGCCAGTAAGTCTGTTATTTTTAAACTTCCCCTACCAGACCAAGCTGTTCAGACATAGTGTAAGTTAGAGTGATAAGACAAACTATTCACCACTGGCAGGGGTGCTTACACTAATCAGCTTTTACTTATATAAAACCTTTATCCTACAGGACAGCTGACAGCCCCCCTCCAGCAGGCGCCCACTTCCTCACTGACTACAACCATCAGGTCTAGCAGTACCAGCGCAGGGTGGCTGGAGGACAGGGGGTTTAGCAGTACTAGCGTGGAGTGACAGGATAATGGTGGCGGAGGTCTAGCAGTGCTAGCTCAGGGTACTGGAGTATGGGGGGGGGGGGGTGTAGCAGTACTTGTGCAGGGTGACTGAAGGATGGTGGGGGAAGTCTAGCATTACTGGGGGGGGGGGCTGGAGAACCATGGGGGTGATTTAGCAGTACTAGCAGAGAGCGACTGGGTGGCAGTGGGGGATGTCTAGCAGTACTAGCGCAGGGTGGCTGGACCACTGGGGGGGGGGTGTCTAGCAGTACTAGCGAGGGCTGGCTGAAAGATAGTGGGGGGGGGCTAGTCAGTACTAGCATGAGGTGGCTGGCACTACTAGTGCGGGGTGGCTGGAGGACGGTGGGGGAGGTCTAGCACTACTAGCAGGGGGTTGCTGGACGACGGTGGGGAAGGTCTACCACTACTAGTGCAGGGAGGTCTAGCAGTACTTGCATGGGGTGGCTGGTGGATGGTCTAGCAGTAGTAGCGTGGGGTAGGTGGAGAACTGGGGGGGGGGGGGGTCTAGCAGTACTAGTGAGGGGTGGCTGAAAGATGGTGGGGGGTCTAGCAGTACTAGCATGGGGTGGCTGGGGAGGACGGTGGGGGACATCTAGCACTATTAGCGCAGGGTGGCTGGAGGACAGGGGAAGGTCTAGCACTACTAGTGAAGGGAGGTCTAGCAGTACTTGCTTGGGATGGCTGGTGGTGGGTCTAGCAGTACTAGAGCGGGGTGGGTGGACAACGGGGGGGGGGGAGGGTTCTAGCTGTACTAGCACGGTGTGGCTGGAGGATGGTGGGGGAGGTCTAGCAGTACTAGAGTGGGGTGGCTGGAGGAAGGTGGGGGAGGTCTAGCACTACTAGCACAGGGGGGTCTAGCAGTACTAGCGCGGGTGGCTGGAGAAGGGGGCATCTTGTAGTACTAGCGTGCGTAGGGTGGCTGGAGGATGGTGAGGGGTCTATTAGTACCAGCACAATGGGGGTGGTCAGGCAGAAATACCAGCGCAGGGTGGCTGGAGGACATGGGGGTGCAACAAAATGCACCTTTGCCTGTATAGACCAAAATCCTCACACCGGCCCTGCCCAGATTGACAGTACTACTGTCCATGGGTGTCTCCTCCATCCAGACTGGAGATACCCTAAGACAGTAAGTGTGTCACTGGCAAGAACACCCACTGTTGGATGCCACTCCAAGCAAAAGGAATCTTTGTCACTCTCTGGTGTCCCCCACAGCATTTCCTCCCTTCAACCTCCATATCACTACAGGTTGATATTTGGCAGCTATAAATTATCTCCCTTTATTGATAAGCCTGAATGTGAATATTTATTTCAATGAGCAGGAGTCATGCAAATATGTAACTCAGGTCAACATAGAAGTCGTAACGGATTATGCTGTGTAACATTGAAGAGGTCTTCATCTCCAAAGCCTCTCTATGGCCATCTTAGTCACACATTCGTTCAGATTATAATTTGTGTTTTTTTAAATCTTAGTGCTGTGTGATGAGCAGACAGCCGGAACAACAACCGTGAAGATGGTTTTGGTATGCATGCCCGGCATTATCGTCTCAACATCCCTGAAGTTCTGCGGCAGAACTGACATCAAATTCTATGGTCAGCCTTTCAAGTACTTCATACTTTCTCACCTGGATTGACGACATAGATGTGTCTGTTGCGCTACAAAGGTTTATTTATTCACATTGAAGTATCACTATAAGTTCTCTTCAGATAAATACAATGTAATTCTAGAAGAGCAATGTGCAGAAAAGATGGAAATACAGACATCTAGTGCTAGCCGGGAGGAATCACACTTTATGATGTCTGAAAAAAATAGACAGTCTTACCATATGCACCCTTTTTCCTTTCCAAGTTTGAATAGAAAAAAAACAGTTACTGTATTTCCTTGAAATAGGAGAGGACGTCATTGTTCAACGTATAACTAAAGGCAAAATGTTTATTTTCGATTAGGATAAAGCAGTTGGGGGTTGGAATAACAATCAGGGTCTTATTGCTTTCTTGTCCCCATTAGGCAGATTCACTCTTTGTACTTGTCCTGATCACCAATATCACCGAGAATAAAAGTGAAGGTAAATCAAAAATGTTGAGGTGCAACAGAACAGGAATAGAGGGGGAAATCTTCCAATGGGGACCCCTATGATCATGACAACTGTCTAAGAGGGGTTATCTGATTATTATTATTTATGGTTATTACAGGATTTACAGTGGTGTTCAAAATTATTCAACCCCCCCATAGGTGTGCGCAGCCTATTGCATTAGGGTGTGCACCCCAAAGCTCAAACACATAGACATGTGTATATACTGATGGTGTCAGTAGGTTAGAGATCGTTGTCTGTAGTTTTATTGTTATTTTTTATTCTTTTTTACAATTTTATTTATTTTTTGTTAGCCTAGTTAGGGAGCTTTGGTGAAATATCAGGGGTCTAAACAGGGGGAATCTGCATCACAAGGGGTGATTTGGGTGTGCCCAGGCACACCTGGCACACCCTGTGCGCACGCCTATGAACCCCCCAATGCTGTAAAGGGTTTTAGGGAATTTAGTGTACATTTGTAATTGTATTCAGAATGAAATCCTACAAGGACTTCTTAAAGAACCATATGCAACTAAAATGACATCAATTGGTTTTGTAATACAGTAGTAAATGTTTCTTTTGTGAATTCTTCATTGACACAATTATTCAACCCCTTAAAGACTACCACTCTGAAGAACAGAGGTTCATTGAAGTGTTTTCAATCAGGTATTGAAAACACCTGTGGATGTCAGGGAGCGGCAATAAAGCCTAATAAGCACCAATTAGGCAGCTTTAAAATGACTGTGATACTCAGCTCCTTCTAGACATTTACTGGTGTGGTTACAAACATGGTGAAGTCAAGAGAATGGTCCAGGAAGACAAGAGAAGAAGTGATTACTCTTCACAGGAAGGGCAATGGCTATAAGAAGATTGCAAAGATGTTAAACATACCAAGAGACACCATAGGAAGCATCATTCGCAAATTCAAGGCAAAGGGCACTGTTGAAACGCTACCTGGTCGTGGCAGAAAGAAGATGCTGACTTCGACTGCTGTGCGCTACCTGAAGCGTCGAGTGGAGAAAAGTCCCCGTGTGACTGCTGAGGAACTGAGAAAAGATTTGTCAGATGTGGGTACTGAAGTTTCTGCTCAGACAATACGGCGCACACTGCGTAATGAAGGCCTCCATGCCAGAACTCCCAGGCGCACCCCCTTGCTGTCTCCAAAGAATAAGAAGAGTCGACTGCAGTATGCCAAAAGTCATATGGACAAACCACAGAAGTTTTGGGATAGTGTTCTGTGGACTGATGAAACAAAATTAGAACTGTTTGGGCCCATGGATCAACGCTATGTTTGGAGGAGGAAGAATAAGGCCTATGAAGAAAAGAACACCCTGCCTACTTTGAAGCATGGCGGGGGGTCAATCATGCTTTGGGGCTGTTTTGCTTCTGCAGGTACAGGGAAGCTTCAGCGTGTGCAAGGTACCATGAATTCTCTTTAGTACCAGGAGGTATTGGATGACAATGTGATGCAGTCCGTCACAAACCTGAGGCTTGGGAGACGTTGGACCTTTCAACAGGACAATGATCCCAAGCATACCTCCAAGTCCACTAGAGCATGGTTGCAGATTAAAGGCTGGAACATTTTGGAGTGGCCATCACAGTCACCAGACTTAAATCCGATTGAGAACCTCTGGTGGGACTTAAAGAAAGCAGTTGCAGTGCACAAGCCTAAGAATGTGACTGAACTGGAGGCTTTTGCCCATGACGAATGGGCAAAGATACCTGTAGATCGCTGCAAGACACTTGTGTCAAGCTATGCTTCACGTTATAACTGTAAAAGGATGTTGTACTAAGTACTAAGATTGAATGTCACTTGGGGGTTGAATAAAACTGATAATGATGTGAGCACAGAAAAGACATTTGTGGTTATTTCATTATAAATGTTATGTTATATTTGTCTGACCTACACGTGCCTCTTTGATTTAATTGTAAGCAGGATGACTGAATGATCAAAATCAATGTCAAACTGGCCAAAACAATCAATTTCAGTGGGGGTTGAATAATTTTGAACACAACTGTATATTGGGTGATCTGATGGAGGTTACCCAAGTACAAATTTTTAGGTGAAGGTGTGATAGGCTTCCCTGAATAAATGAGTTTTCAAAGATTACCTAAAGGTGGATAGAGTAGGAGCTAACTTGACATACTGGGGTAGGGAGTTTTAGAGGATGGGAGAGGTTCTGGAGAAGTGACAAAGGTGAGCGTGGGAACAGGTCTTGAGAGGAGCGGAGAGGATGATTTTGGACAATATCTTGGAGGTTGGTGATATAGTGCGGGGGGGGAGTGTGGATGGCTTTGTACTTTGCGGCTAGTATTTAGAATTGAATACGTTGGCTTAGTGAAAGCCACTGGAGGGCTTGGCAGAGAGGGGCAGCAGTCACGGATCGGTTAGTAAGGGTATTAGTCTAGCAGAAGCATTCATAATAGACTGGGGGGGGGGGGGGGGGGTTATCCTATGTAAAAGGTAGGCCAGTGATCAGGGAGTTGCAAAAAAAATAAAAAATAATAATAACCCAATTCTAAAATGAACAAAACTCTTGGCCTTAGATAAAATTTAACTACTTGAATAAAGGTTTTGCCTGTGTATACATTCTGCACTACACTGCTGACTAAGTATAGCTCTATACACCAAAGGTCAAGTGGATTCTGCTGCACTGTAGCAGTTATTCTCTCCTCGAAGCATAAACAGCATACTGAAGGGCTCAGTACACACAAGTGCTAAGCAAAGTATTCACCTTTGCATTGCATCGTGCCAACATGACTGTGGCCTGCAGTGTCCAATTATATTAGATACTGCAGTTAAACTCCTATTGATTGGTTCAATCATCCGACAAAGTGCCTGATAGCGGCCTCTCTAAACCAGGATTCAAAGGCTTCTAGAAGTTCCTTGATCACGAAGGAATTTGTCTCTCTGATAAATAACCATTAACACCAATGACATTGCTCATTCATCTGTTAGGAAACAGATTTCCCACTGAACAAAGTAAGAAAAATTCTCCCCACTGGCCACCAATGTAAAGGTTCCTTCTCCACTGGCCACCAATGTAAAAGGTTCCTTTTCCACTGGCCACCAATGTAAAGGTTCCTTCTCCACTGGCCACCAATGTAAAGGTTCCTTCTCCACTGGCCACCAATGTAAGAGTTCCTTCTCCACTGGCCACCAATGTAAAGGTTCCTTCTCCACTGGCCACCAATGTAAGAGTTCCTTCTCCACTGGCCACCAATGTAAAGGTTCCTTCTCCACTGGCCACCAATGTAAAGGTTCCTTCTCCACTGGCCACCAATGTAAAGGTTCCTTCTCCACTGGCCACCAATGTAAAAGGTTCCTTTTCCACTGGCCACCAATGTAAAGGTTCCTTCTCCACTGGCCACCAATGTAAAGGTTCCTTCTCCACTGGCCACCAATGTAAAGGTTCCTTCTCCACTGGCCACCAATGTAAAGGTTCCTTCTCCACTGGCCACCAATGTAAAAGGTTCCTTTTCCACTGGCCACCAATGTAAAGGTTCCTTCTCCACTGGCCACCAATGTAAAGGTTCCTTCTCCACTGGCCACCAATGTAAAGGTTCCTTCTCCACTGGCCACCAATGTAAGAGTTCTTTCTCCACTGGCCACCAATGTAAGAGTTCCTTCTCCACTGGCCACCAACAGAAGAGGGTCCTTATATACTGACCACCAGTGTAATGGAACACCCCTCCTAATGACCACAAGTGCATTTTTTTAACTGGCCATCAATATAAGCAGACATTAATCCACTAAACACTGTATGAGGGAACATTACAATTTTCAACATCTGTTCCTTTTATGGTCAGTTTTTTTCATTTATTTGAATTCAATTTCTAAAAGAATAATTGTAAAGAACACTGTTTAGCGAACATTTAAAAAACAGAAAATGTAGAAGTGACTGCACCCTTACACTATATACTCTCCAGAACCTTATATGCCTTTGAAGCTCTGTATCTGACTTTTCTTTGACTTCTGTGAGTTGTACTGTATGGTATGTATTGTTTATTTTCATGCTATAACTAAAACTTGAATAAAAACTATTGATTTAAAAAAAAAAAAAAAAAAAAAAACAGAAAATGTGTCAAATTTCCTATTTTATATACAGTTATATCTACAGCTTCCTATTCATGGTAATGTACCATAAGGTGTAGATGTAATAATTATTAGCAGGGGTTCCCTGAGACCTGAAAGTTTGGTAATGGAGTTCCTCAGTGTTAAAAAAAATATATATAAAAATGAAACTAATTAAAAAAAAAAAAGTAAAAGAAAGGTTGCTGCATAGTTTGAAACTATACCCCGCAAGAATATAAGGCTAAGGCCAAAAAACACTGTATACAGAATGTTTCTGGAAATTGCAGCTGGATAATATGGTGGTGAAAGCCAAGCCAATTAGGATAATTTTATTTTTCACTGAAGCTGCCCCCTGATATATATATAGATATATATATATATATATATATATATATATATTTATTACATACACACACCGCTTTGTGTTGAACCACTGAGGGGTTCCTGTCTTTGCCACCAAACAAGACTAAGATCATTAGACTGAAACATGGAAGTTGTAATTGTTACATCCAACTTTAAAAAGGTAACTCCACTTTCGTGGGGAAAAAAAAATCAGCATGAAATGCTGAATGAAAAAACAACAATATAGTGTATACAATTGCGACACCAATCATATTGTAATTGAATGGTATTAAAAATGACCTTTCCTTTTCAATCTGCAGCTGTTGTAATTTTCTGAAAATGCAATGCAATATGGCCGCCTGGAGCGGTTCTGTACACAGAATGTGTGCTGACCACACCCCCAGAAACATAATTTCCTGCTTGTGTGATTGGCTCACCAATTTTCCCAGAAGTCTGCCTAAGATACAAGTCAAATTTCTGGCATCCCCTGCAACAAAAATGTCATTTTTGGTGAGATACTCCCAACAGGAACACATCTAAAGGGATGCAGGCCCAGCAGATTTCCTCATTAGAGCCCTGCAGCTGCCACAGCTGATAGATAATTATGAAACCACTCCCATTAGACCCACTCAGCACAGACGAACAAACAATGATTTCTTCAGAATAACAATAGGTAGGAATCTGCAACAAAGTTTGTTATAATCCTTGTAATGTACAGAGATCACCCAGAGGGGAATGTTTTTTCTCAAGAAAAGTGGAGTTATGCTTTAAGCCTACACCGGTAATCAAGAATGTCAGGTTTTCTCAGCAGTAAAAGGATATGTCACCATCGTTATATTTCTTTTACTTTTCACCAGCAAAAAATCCTTCCAGTCCAACAGCTTCTCCCTGGAAAATGAAGATTCTCTTAAATTTTGTCTCTATATATAGTTTAGCATATTACCAGTCTTAGTCTGTAGGGTTCAAGATTGAGTTGGCCCACCCTTTGCAGCTATAACAGCTTAATCTCTTCTGGGAAGGCTGTCCACAAGGTTTAGGAGTGTGTCTATGGGAATATTTAACCACCAAACTAATTGCAATACAAAACGAAATCACATAGCATAAATACAAACACAATGCGTGTATAGGTTAGCATTGCGATGGCCCAACGCGTTTCAAAGCTGCATGAGCTTCTTCTTCAGGGGCATAACTGACGCGCTAATCCTATGATTTGCATTGATAGCAGTTTCACATTTCACATGTACAAAGTTAACAACCACTTGTCTCACATCCTCTGCCGGTCCAGTCTGTGTGGATATCTGTGTTTTTCTTGAAAAGCCAGATTCAGATTAGGGATAAAGTGCCCAGCCTCAGAGCTGAGTGGCCACTGAAGCCAAAAGAGATTGGACTCTCTGTTTAGCCGTTTACAGAGCCCCTGGGTTCAGCTAATCTTCAGCAAGGTGGAAGTTGTAGTTGACGTTCCCACAAAATTGGGAGCATGAAATTGTCCAAAATGTCTTGGTATGCTGACGCCTTAAGAGTTCCCTTCACTCGAACTAAGGGGCCAAGCACAACCCCTGAAAAACAACCCCACACCATAATCCCCCCTCCACCAAATGATTTGGACCAGTGCACAAAGCAAGGTTCATAAAAGACACGGGTGAGCAAGTTTGGGGTGGAGGAACTTGACTGGCCTACACAGAGTACTGAACTCAACTCGATAGAACACTTTTGGGATGAATTCGAGCAGAGAATGCGAGTCAGATCTTCTCTTCCAACATCAGTGCCTGACCTCACAAATGCTCTTCTGGAAGAATGGTCAAACATTCCCATAGACACACTCCTAAACCTTGTGGACAGCCTCCCCAGAAGAGTTGAAGCTGTTATAGCTGCAAAGGGTGGGCCAACTCAATATTGAACTTTACGGACTAAGACTGGGATGCCATTAAAGTTCATGTGTGTGTAAAGGCAGGCGTCCCAATACTTTTGGTAATATCGTGTATGTATAGCCCAGAATGGGGAAAAAAAGGTGTACTGAACCGATACAATCGGAGAACGGTCTTCAGGGAAGGAGACCGGAACCTTACAAGTTCCAAGGAAGGCAAACCCAACACAACTCCAATAAAAAGGTAGAGATCCTAAAACAGTGTTTCTCAACTCCGGGCCTCGGGACCCACTAACAGGCTAGGTTTGCAAGATAACTGAAATACATCACAGGTGATATATTTGGCTGCTCAGTGATTGAAGTATTCTAGTCTGCGTCTCTCCAAGGAGATACTTAACCACTTGCCGACCGCCGCAACAAGTCACTCGCGATCGTTCGCCGGGAAGGGAGAAAGGCAGGCGGTGGATGTAAACAAGCCACCTGTCATTCTCCCTGGTGTAAAAATGGAGATCAGACGGTTCTACTATGTAGGACCGTTGATCTCTGTTTTTATACTAGTAGCCATGTCCAATCACAGTTAGAAACACGCCCCTAGGACACACTTAACCCCTCCCTCTCCAATACAGTTAACCCCTTCCCTGCCAGTGTCATTTTTACAGTAACAGTGCATATGTATAGCACTGATTACTGCAGTAATGTCACTGGTAACCCAAAAAGTGTCAAAAATGTCAGTCAAGGGTCTGATCTGTCCGTCGCAATGTCGCAGTCCCGCAAAAAAAAAAAAAAAAAAACGCAGATCGCCGCCATTACTCGTTAAAAAACACCAAAAATGACAAAAATATTTCCCTTTGTTAGTAAACGTGATAACTTTTGCGCAAACCAATCAAAATACGCTTTTTGCGATTTTTTTTTACCAAGCATAGGTAGCATAAAACAAATTGGCCGAAAATGTTAAAAAATTATGATTTTTACATTTTTTTGGGGGGGAATTTCATATAAAAAAATGTGAAAAATATTGTTATTTTTAGCAAAATTGACGCTCTTTTTTTGTTTATAGCGCATGATCAAAAAAAAAAAATCGTACAGGTGATAAAATACCACCAAAAGAAAGCTCTGTTTGTGGGAAAAAAAAGGACGTCAAATTAGTTTAGGTACAGTGTCGCACGACCGTGCAATTGTCCGTTAAAGTCACGCAGAAAAAAAAAAAAAAAAAAATCGCAAAAAACCCCCTGGTCAGGAAGGGGGTAAAATCTTCCGGGGCTTAAGTGGTTAAAATCTGGCCTGTTAGTGGGTCCTGAGGACCAGAGTTGAGAACCGCTGCCCTAAAAGAAACACATGCAGGCAAATACACTTCGCGGCCACTTTCTTAGGTACACCTATTCAATTACTTGGTAACACAGATTGCTAATCAGCCAATCACGTAGCAGCAACTCAATGCATTTAGGCACCTAGATGCAGAAATTGAGAACTCTTTACGCGTGACCACAATACTTACTGGACATGTTTCCTGACTCGTGTCTGTATATTTAGGGACAAGGCATGCGTGCCACGTATGGGAGAACTCAGGAATAGCTGGCGGTACACCGAGCACAGCTGGCGCTTCACATTTCTACATGCTTGAGCGAGCCTGTAACAAAAAACGGGGCATGAATTACCCAGAGCAATGTCAAGGAACATTCACTTTATCTCAGCATTTTTATCTCAGCATGAACTAATTATTTACCAACAGCTAGAAATGCAATCCCTTATTACACTTCTACCCTATTATAGAATGACCAACTTTGTATTTCGTTACATTTTTCTTTTTAAACCAATTATACCTCCATGTAGGCAGAAATTTGTACTTACCTTGAACAAGTCATATTCCTGGAAGACCGTGTACCAACCTGCAAGGAGGCAACGTTTAAGTGTCACCACCAGGGCAGCCATCAGGGTGGGGGACAGCCCATACACATGTAGGGGGCCCGGGCATTCCAAGGGGCCCGGTCGCCAAGGTCCCAAACAACGAGACCAAGTTGCTGCTGCTGTAGTATCTAGCAATTGCTAAAGCATGGTGGCTGCAGAGTAAGCCAATGCAGCTGGAGGGCTGTCTCTTTGCTGAAAATATGAGGCTGTCTCTTTGCTGGACCGGGATGTCTCTTTGCTGAATATATGAGGTTGTCTCTTTTACTGGATTGGGATGCGACTTTGCTGAATATATGAGGCCGTCTCTTTGCTGGCTTGGGATGTCTCTTTGCTGATTATATGGGGATGTCTCTTTGTTGGATTGTAATGTCTCTTTGTTGAATATATGAGGCCATCCCTTTGCTGGCTTGGGATGTCTCTTTGCTGATTATATGGGGCTGTCTCTTTGTTGGATTGTAATGTCTCTTTGCTGAATATATGAAGCCGTCTCTTTACTGGATTGGATTGTCTCCTAGCTGAATATATGAAGCTGTTTCTTTACTGGATTGAGATGTCTCTTTGCTGAATATATGAGGCCGTCTCTTTGCTGGATTGGGATGTCTCTTTGCTGATTATATGGGGATGTCTCTTTGTTGGATTGTAATGTCTCTTTGCTGAATATATGAAGCCGTCTCTTTACTGGATTGGATTGTCTCCTAGCTGACTATATGAAGCTGTTTCTTTACTGGATTGAGATGTCTCTTTGCTGAATATATGAGGCCGTCTCTTTGCTGGATTGGGATGTCTCTTTGCTGATTATATGGGGATGTCTCTTTGCTGGCTTGGATTAATTTTCTTATATTAAGTTGTGAGAGTTTTAAAATAGAAGTGTGTGCACTGAAGGACTAGGTGGGATGGCCAGTGGGTGGATTCTGTGGGACGGCCAGAGGGCGGGCCCTGCAAAATGTTGGTGGTCAGGCTCGGAGGTGCCCAGGCCTAAAGCTGTGTAAGGGACCCCAAAATTTCTGATGGCTGCCCTGGTCACCACAGAGTGGTACTGCGGACGCAAAAATGTAAGCTAGTGCCTCGTCCCTGGATTAGGTATATAAAAATAGAGAAAAGTGGACATAATTGACTTTGATGGCACAACACAACCTCACAAAACGGTTAGATATACATTGGTATGTTAATTATACATTTTGTCTGTTATATAGAAATATTTTATTTTTCTTGCTATAAGCTCCTGAAGAAGCGTGGTCGGCGCGAAACATGTCGCGCTGAATAGAACCCCATATTCCTGGACCTCGTACCCCATTGTTGGTCGCCCACCTATAATTTACAGCCGGAGTCCGTTATTACAGGTTCCATGTCGATTGTATCTTGGGTTTGTCTACCTAACCAACTGAGGATGATGGCCCATGGGGGTTGTAGGATAATGATACAATTTTGATACTTGAAATGTACTTTATTGTAAACAATTGTTTTTGATTGTGTAATAAAATGTATACTTTAGATTAACCACTTGCCCGCCGCATATATACTGCGGCAGGCTGGCTCGGCTGCGCGAATCGACGTACGGAGTGGTGCTGGGGGGTGGGCAGCGCGCTCCCGCCCCCACTAGGTAGCGGGGATGCCGATCACTCCCCGCTAAGAGAGAAGAACGGTCAGCTGTTGTAAACACAGCCGACCGTTGTTCTCTCTGGAATGATCACAGAGTGCCTCTGATCCTTCTATATAGGAACACAGGTCTCTGTGGTCATTTCACAAGCCCCTCCCCCATACAGTTAGACAACACACCCCTAGGCTCACACTTAACCCTTTGATCACTTCTAGGTTAACCCCTTCCCTGCCAGTGTAATTATTACAGTAACCGTGCATATTTTTAGCACTGATTACTGTAGTAATGTCACTGGTTCCCCCAAAAGTGTCAAAAATGTCAGTTAGGGGTCCGATCTGTCCGCCGCAATGTTGCAGTCCCCCCCAAAAAAAAAGAAAAAAAAAATATCGCAGATCGTCGCAATTACTGGTTAAAAAGAAATAAATAATAAAAATGACAAATCTTTCCCCTAGTTTGTAGACGTGATAACTTTTGCGAAAACCAATCAAAATACGCTTATTGCAATTTTTGTTAACAAAAATTATGTAGCAGAATACAAATTGGTCTAACAGGATGAAAAATTTTGATTTTGATTTTTTTGTAAATGTTATATAGAAGAAAGTGAAAAATATTGTTTGTTTTTCAGAATTTTTTGCTCATTTTTGTTTATTGTGCAAAAAAGAAAAAATTGTACAGGTGATCAAATACCACCAATAGAAAGCTCCGTTTGTGGGGGGAAAATAGGACATTAATTGTATTTGGGTACAGCGTCACACACGACTGCGCAAGTGTCAGTTAAAGTAACGCAGTGCCGAATTGTGAAAAATAGCCTGGTCATTAATGGGCAAATCCTTTTGGTCCAGAACTGGTTAAACTAGCCTGTTTGTGAGGCAGTGTTGTGCCATCAGAGTCCAATATGTCCACTTTTCTCTATTTTTACAAACCTGTAAGGTGGAGCAGTACATAGAGCAAAAAAAAAACAAAACAGCTAATCAAAATCTTTAGAAGTCCCCTTCTTGAAGAAACTCCCCTCAAAGAGGACAAGGGGGCGCTCTTTACATCTGGAAGAAAAGAGATGTAACCCCCAAATACGGAAAGGCTTCTTCACAGTAAGAATAGACTCCCTCTAGAGCTGGTACCTTTCCAATCCAAGTGCCTGCATCATCCTGTTTTTAGCCCTGATGAAGGGAGTGCTAAACCCCTGAAACGAGATGGCTGTTTTAAAATAAGAATATTTTAAAAGTTTGTACAAGTTGGTGTGGCGTTCCCATCCTTTCAAAACTTAAAAAAAAAAAAAAAAACCTCTGGGGAGTCCAGCAAGACCCCCACAATTGCTGGTGAGCAGCCTCTAGAACCACAAATCACCTATCCTGTATAAACACATCCACATGCAAAATTGCATCTAGAGGTGGTTCTGGCCAGCTCAGTAGATTGCTTTAGGAAAGGCTTGGATTCTCTCCTAAATACACATAATATAACTGGCTATTAATATTTTTAGGTAAAGTTAATCCAGGGAATATCTGATTGCCTCTTGCGGGATGAGGATGATGCTTTATTGGGGTTTTTATTGCCTTCCTCTGGATTAACTTTGGGTATTGGATAGTGTATGTCTGAACTCAAAATTTCAAGTCCTAATGTACTAGCCAGGCCTTAAGAGTTACTTGCCACCAGTTGCCCCACCCAATCCCTACCCTGCCCCTAATTCCGCCCCTAAACACACCCTCATAAATTATCTCGTGAAATTACACTGGTAAATGTTTTATGCAGAATTAGGGCTCTTTCACACGGGCGGTCCGATCAGATCCGCCTGTCAGTTTTTTAGGCGGATCTGATCGGATGCCCCATTCAGCCCTATGGGGCAGGGGATGTCAGCGGTGACATGTCCGCTGACACCCGCTGCCATCCGCATCCGATCCTGTCCGTGAAATCCGGACGGATGGAAACCCTATTTTCCATCCATCCTGGGGATCGGATCGGATGAGAGCGGACAGGCGGTCCGCTCTCATCCGATTCCCCATAGAGAGCAGCGGGGGCTGTGACACCTCCCTCTCCGCTCTGCAAGTGGAGACGGAGCTGTCATCCGCCGGCTCAGCGGGGATCGCGGATCGATCCCCGCTGAGCAACACGGATCCGCCTACGGAGGCGGACCGTGTGAAAGAGCCCTTAAAGGGTAACTCCACTTCCGTGGGAAAAAAAATAGCAAATAAATAAATAAAAATAAAAAACAATATAGCGTATACAATTGTGACACAAGTCATATTGTAATTGAATGTTATTAAAAATGTCCTTTCCTTTTCAATCTGCAGCTGTTGTAATTTTCTGAAAATGCAATATGGCCGCCTGGAGCTGTTCTGTACACAGAATGTATACTGACCACACCCCCAGAAACATCATTTCCTGCTTGTGTGATTGGCTCACTGATTTTCCCAGAAGTCTGCACTAAGCTACAAGTCAGATTTCTGGCATCCCCTGCAAAAAAAAAAAATATAATTTTTTGGTGAGATACTCCCAATAGGAACACGTCTAAAGGGATGCAGACCCAGCAGATTTCCTCATTAGTGCTCTGCAGCGGCACAGCTGATAGATAATTTTGAAACCACTCCCATTTGACCCACTCAGCACAGAGGAACAATAATTAAAAGGTAGGCACCTTAACCAAAGGATGTTATAATCCAGGCAGGGGAAGGCGGAGGGGCACTTTTTGCTAGCCCGTCGCCCAAAAACCACCTTCACCCAGGACACAAAGGACTCCAGTACCGCCGTTAGTGCATCAATGGATGGTTGGGACCCGAAGGGCCCCGCAGCCTCTGAGAGGGGTTCAGGTAGGGAAATGTGCTCCAAAGACTCCGTGAGTCAATAGGGGGACCCCACAAAAAATAGGTGAGAAAACACCGCTAAGGGACACCCCAACCGCTCCGGCAGCGCCACCCAGTCGCCAGTAACAGAGCACCAATTTATCCTCAGCAGAGAGGGAGAGGAACCCACCAGACTCAACACCCAGCAGAAACAGGCACCTGCAGTCACCAGCAGGCCCGGATTGGCCAATCGGGAGAATTCCCGGTGGGCTGGTCGGGTTGAGGGCCAGTGACACCGGTGTTCTAAAATTTAGAACACAGCTGACAGAGAGGAGGCGGCACGGATAGAATACATCCTCGGGTCTGAGAGGAGGCGGGGCTGAGGCGGGACAAACTGCTTAGCTGGGAGGAGACGGGACGGAGGTAGAGAAAAAATGTAATCAGCAAGCTCTGCATTATTACAATTATGCTCGACCTCCGTCCCGCCTCCTCCTAGCTAAGCAGTTCGTCCCGCCTCCGCCCCGCCTCCTCTAAGACCCGAGGATGTCTTCTCTCCCTCCCACCTCCTCCCAGCTAAGCACTTCGTCCCGCCTCCTGTCTCAGCTAAGTAATCTGTCCCGCCTCCTCTGCCAGCAGTGACCTAATGACGCTGGGGGGCGCCATTTTTAAATCGAAAGAAAAAAACTGCAGTGGCCCAGCAGTGGCGCTCGCCTCTCATCACGGCCAGGTAAGACCCCTCCACAGCCTCTGACCATCTCTCCCTGTACCGTGCCCACAGCCTCTAACCATCTCTCCCTGTACCATGCCCACAGCCTCTAACCATCTCTCCCTGTACCATGCCCACAGCCTCTAACCATCTCCCCTTGTACCATGCCCACAGCCTCTAACCATCTCTCCCTGTACCATGCCCACAGCCTCTAACCATCTCTCCCTGTACCGTGCCCACAGCCTCTAACCATCTCTCCCTGTACCATGCCCACACCCTCTAACCATCTCTCCCCTTGTACCATGCCCACAGCCTCTAACCATCTCTCCCCTGTACCATGCCCACAGCCTCTAACCATCTCCCCTTGTACCGTGCCCACAGCCTCTAACCATCTCTCCCTGTACCATGCCCACAGCCTCTAACCATCTCTCCCTGTACCATGCCCACACCCTCTAACCAGCTCTCCCCTTGTACCATGCCCACAGCCTCTAACCATCTCTCCCTGTACCATGCCCACAGCCTCTAACCATCTCTCCCTGTACCATGCCCACAGCCTCTAACCATCTCCCCCCTGTACCATGCCCACAGCCTCTAACCATCTCTCCCCTGTACCATGCCCACAGCCTCTAACCATCTCCCCCCTGTACCATGCCCACAGCCTCTAACCATCTCCCCTTGTACCGTGCCCACAGCCTCTAACCATCTCCCCCTGTACCGTGCCCACAGCCTCTAACCATCTCCCCTTGTACCATGCCCAGCGCCTCTAACCATCTCCCCTTGTACCATGCCCACAGCCTCTGACCATCTCCCCTTGTACCATGCCCACAGCCTCTAACCATCTCCCCTTGTACCATGCCCACAGCCTCTAACCATCTCCCCCCTGTACCATGCCCACAGCCTCTAACCATCTCCCCCCTGTACCATGCCCACAGCCTCTGACCATCTCTCCCTGTACCATGCCCACAGCCTCTGACCATCTCTCCCTGTACCATGCCCACAGCCTCTAACCATCTCCCCCTGTACCATGCCCACAGCCTCTGACCATCTCCCCTTGTACCATGACCACAGCCTCTGACCATCTCCCCTTGTACCATGCCCACAGCCTCTAACCATCTCTCCCTGTACCATGCCCACAGCCTCTGACCATCTCTCCCTGTACCATGCCCACACCCTCTAACCATCTCTCCCCTTGTACCATGCCCACAGCCTCTAACCATCTCTCCCTGTACCATGCCCACAGCCTCTGACCATCTCTCCTTGTACCATGCCCACAGCCTCTAACCATCTCCCCTTGTACCATGCCCACAGCCTCTAACCATCTCCCCCCTGTACCATGCCCACAGCCTCTAACCATCTCCCCTTGTACCATGCCCACAGCCTCTAACCATCTCCCCCTGTACCATGCCCACAGCCTCTAACCATCTCCCCCTGTACCATGCCCACAGCCTCTAACCATCTCTCCCTGTACCATGCCCACAGCCTCTGACCATCTCTCCCTGTACCATGCCCACAGCCTCTGACCATCTCTCCCTGTACCATGCCCACAGCCTCTAACCATCTCTCCCCTTGTACCATGCCCACAGCCTCTAACCATCTCTCCCTGTACCATGCCCACAGCCTCTGACCATCTCCCCTTGTACCATGCCCACACCCTCTGACCATCTCTCCCTGTACCATGCCCACAGCCTCTGACCATCTCCCCTTGTACCATGCCCACACCCTCTGACCATCTCTCCCTGTACCATGCCCACAGCCTCCAACCATCTCCCCTTGTACCATGCCCACAGCCTCTAACCATCTCTCCCTGTACCATGCCCACAGCCTCTGACCATCTCTCCCTGTACCATGCCCACAGCCTCTGACCATCTCCCCTTGTACCATGCCCACAGCCTCTAACCATCTCCCCTTGTACCATGCCCACAGCCTCTAACCATCTCTCCCTGTACCATGTCCACAGCCTCTAACCATCTCTCCCTGTACCATGTCCACAGCCTCTAACCATCTCCCCTTGTACCATGCCCACAGCCTCTAACCATCTCTCCCTGTACCATGCCCACAGCCTCTAACCATCTCCCCTTGTACCATGCCCACAGCCTCTAACCATCTCTCCCTGTACCATGCCCACAGCCTCTGACCATCTCTCCCTGTACCATGCCCACAGCCTCTGACCATCTCCCCTTGTACCATGCCCACAGCCTCTAACCATCTCCCCTTGTACCATGCCCACAGCCTCTAACCATCTCCCCTTGTACCATGCCCACAGCCTCTAACCATCTCCCCCTGTACCATGCCCACAGCCTCTAACCATCTCCCCCTGTACCATGCCCACAGCCTCTAACCATCTCCCCCTGTACCATGCCCACAGCCTCTAACCATCTCCCCCTGTACCATGCCCACAGCCTCTAACCATCTCCCCCTGTACCATGCCCACAGCCTCTAACCATCTCCCCCTGTACCATGCCCACAGCCTCTAACCATCTCCCCCTGTACCATGCCCACAGCCTCTAGCCATCTCCCCTTGTACCATGCCCGCAGCCTCTAACCATCTCCCCTTGTACCATGCCCGCAGCCTCTAACCATCTCTCCCTGTACCATGTCCACAGCCTCTAACCATCTCCCCCTGTACCCCATACCCATGCATTATGTCCGTATATCATCCGCAAACGGATAGGATGATATGCAGACATACGGACCGGATGACACAAGTGTCATCCGTGTCCGTAAAAAAAAAAAAAAAAAAAAAAAAAAAAAGTGCCACAGCGGACAAAAAAACCGGAGCGGCCGTGTGAAAGAGGCCTCATGCCCCGTACACACGTGCAGATTATCTGCAGACTTTTGTCTGCAGACTTACCAAAACCATATAATATGAGGTCAAACCTAAACACTTTCAATTTGTATGCAATCCGGCAGGCCCTTGCACTACATAGAAAAGGTAAGTCTGCAGACAAAAGTCTGCAGATAATCTGCACGTGTGTACGGGGCATTAGGCTACTGAATTTGCACTGAATTGTAAATATATTTTGAAAAATACAATGAATTACAAGGCTGTAGAGAATAGAGAACAGTGCACCTTTGCAAACTTATATTCTGAGGTTTTAATTACATTATTTTAATATAGTCAGTCATGAACTAAAGTGGGCCGGTCTAAGTCATGAAACTCCAGGGCTGAAAATGAGTCCCACTCCGGCCCTGGTCACCAGGATAATCTGCACTCCACGTACGGCGATCAGGAAGTGAAAAGATCCAAGAGTCAGCACCAGGAAATGAGGAGGGGATCCCACCACCAAAATCACCGCCCAGAGGGCTCCACTGTCATTGCCGCCACAATTTTCAATGGTAAACCACCGCAAAATGGCCACCGGATTTAATTATAGACCGCTGTGCATTAAGCACACAGGCTACAAGAAAATAGTGGCCCCGTGGGTCCCAGGGATCCAGGAGGGATCCCTAGGCCTCAGAAAATGGCACAGGCAGGAAGGGGGGCCCTTGGAGGAGCCCCCACCAGGTACAGCCCCCCCACAGCCGATCGCCTGGATGCCGGTGACGCACCCCTGTCCCCATCGCCAGCATAGCACCCTGCCCCATCCCAGGAGGTGGACCAAACCCACCCACAGCCCCAGCATAGTGAAGGGGGGGGGGCAAGATGGCCCACAGAGACCACCAGATCGATGAGGGGGGGTGCCTAATGGGAAGGAGGGGAACCCAGGGGGTCCGACCGTCCTATTGAGGGGCCCACGTCCACCCCAAAACCCTCTAGGGGGAGAGGGGGGGACAGTTACTTACCATACCAGAAACCAGGCGGGCACCCCTCCAGACAGAACCTCCTCTCCATCGAAATGGGGGGCTGTCGGCCAGGAGGAACACTGCGACTCGGGCCAAGACCAGGTCGCATGTGACCTCGAGAGTCATTTAACTCACAGGCCAGCCCCCCGTCTGGTGGGGCTATGTCGCAGCCGACCTAGCACGGAGCTGAGGTCTGTGAATACTCGCTGGCCAGACTGGGGTGACCATTGGATCTAGATTATCCAGCCTGTCGCCCAGTCCGGCAGTTGATTGTAGGTCTCACAGGAAAAAAAACCAGGAGGAAAAAAAATCTATCTAAAAAGAAATAAATTGCCAGGACCAGAAATCCCAGCAAGGAACTAGGTCCTTACTCCTGTCCAGGCAGAAAAAAAAAAAAAACTGAGTACCTATACTGCCCCCTGCTCCAGTATAACCCAATGGTTAAGAAGACCAAGAGCTGTGTCCATCAATGAAGGAAAGGGAAAAGTAATTTTTCTCCTTCACTGGATGTGTGGAGATGGGGCTGCACTGATGGGCACTGGTAGGCTGCACTGATGGTCGTTGAGGAGATGGCACTGAAGGGCACCAATGAGGTGGCACTGATGATGAGGCACTAATATGCCACACAGATGGGCACTGATAGGTGGCACTGAAGGGCAGCGATAGGTGGCACTGATAAGCAGGCACTGACGGGCACTAAAAATCAGCACTGACTGGCATCACTGATGGGCACAGATTGGCATCACAGATGGTCACTAACTGGCATCACAGCTTGGCACTGTTGGGGCTGCACTGATAATAAGTTCCCTGATTATCTGTACAGGTCTCTCCTATGAGGAGATGCCGCTGATCGATTCTCCTCTCCGCTCACACTGTCAGTGTGAGAGGAGGAGAGCTGAATACTGGCACTTCTGGGTTTACATGTGATAAGCTGTGATTGGACACAGGCAATCATATGGGTAAAGAGTTGCGTCATCAGCTCTTTACCGTGATCGGGGTCCTGGGACACGGTGCGCGAGAGCGGGGAGACTTGGGCGACGTCATATGAGGTCGGCCCAGAACAAGAGAGGATCCCGCCTGCCGTCATTTTACTATACGGCAGGCGGTTAATGAATGTCATTTTTTTTTTTTGGGGGTCCGAGAAATGCCCTGAAAACCAAATCGAAAAAGAACTTGAAATTGTCAGGAAGTCTGAAATAGGGGGCTCTACCGCACTGAGAATATTGGCTTACACAAGGTTCATAGTGAAGAAGGGGCTCTAAACAAGAAAATAAAATTGCATTTTTGGGGCTTTATAAATAAAATGTAATAAAGTAGAAGTATAGGAAAAGTTTTTTTTTTTTTGATTGAGTAAGGGAGGGTTATAACCACTGTCAGGTTTTTTTTTTTTTTCACCATTTGTGTCCCATTGCGGAGATTTCCATTCACTTCCTGTCCCATAGCCAAACAGGAAGTGAGAGGAAATCTTGGGCAGGTCACAAGAATTGGTGTCCCAGTTGGAAGATTTCCTCTCTATTACTTTTCCTGTAACAACCCAAAATTTGGGATTTTCTTTTCTTTTTTTTTTTACTTTCACTGAGAATGGTAAACAGGACAAATAGAGAGGACGAATCTCCCAAACGGGGGGGGGGGGGGGCACAGACATTAATAAAAACATCTGTTAGGAATAAGGGTTCTAATCACCCTCCACTCTATTCATAACTAAAAGAAAAGTTTTGCCTTTAGTTATACTCTAACATGTTTAACGAATAAAAATCATATCAAAGTAAAAAGGTTGTGAAAGGGGAATTGGGAAAAATATATAACAAGTTGAAAGGGATACAAAGTTTGGTGCAACTGCTTTTTATAATAGGTTTACCTCCCTGAGGAACTTTAAGGACAGTTATCAATCCTTCCCCATAAAAACTTGGAATATTAGTCCAGAACGGATACAATTTACTAAGAAAATTCTCATATACCAGAGGTCTCCAAACTTTTGAAACAAAAAGGGCCAGTTTACTGCCCTTCAAGATTAAGGGGGTCTAGACTGTGGCCAGTGCAAGTAGAAAATGCCCTGGAATCATTGGGCGTAAACCGTGCCATATACTTAGTGGTCAGTGGGATTAAAAAATAACAATCATTGTCAGTTTGAGGAATAGTGCCCCATCTTCGGTGTCAGTAGGATGAATGGTAGCCCATCATTGGTGTCAGTGGGAGCAACAGTACCCCATCATTGGTGTCAGTGGGAGCAACAGTACCCCATCATTGGTGTCAGTGGGAGCAACAGTACCCCATCATTGGTGTCAGTGGGAGCAACAGTACCCCATCATTGGTGTGAGTGGGAGCAACGGTACCCCATCATTGGTGTCAATGGGAGGAATGGTACCCCATCATTGGTGTCAGTGGGAGGTAGCTACCCCATCATTGGTGTCAGTGGGAGGAACGGTACCCCACCATTGGTGTCAGTGGGAGGACCGGTACCCCACCATTGGTGTCAGTGGGAGGACCGGTACCCCACCATTGGTGTCAGTGGGAGGACCGGTACCCCACCATTGGTGTCAGTGGGAGGACTGGTACCCCACCATTGGTGTCAGTGGGAGGACCGGTACCCCATCATTGGTGTCAGTGGGAGGAAAGGTACAACATCATTGAATTCTAGCCAGATATTCTGCAACTAAATAAAGAGACACTTTATAGAGACGCAGCTTGGAATGTATTACATTTCAATACCAGTGAAATTATCTTTATTTTTAGATTTCTTTTATAGTACAGGAGGAATAGTACCCCGTCATTGGTGTCAGTGGGAGGAATAGTACCCCGTCATTGGTGTCAGTGGGAGGAATAGTACCCTATCATTGGTGTCAGTTGGAGGAATAGTGCCCCATCATTGGTGTCAGTGGGAGGAATAGTGCCCCATCATTGGTGTCAGTGGGAGGAATAGTGCCCCATCATTGGTGTCAGTGGGAGGAATAGTGCCCCATCATTGGTGTCAGTGGGAGGAATAGTACCCCATCATTGGTGTCAGTGGGAGGAATAGTGCCCCATCATTGGTGTCAGTGGGAGGAATAGTACCCCATCATTGGTGTCAGTGGGAGGAATAGTGCCCCATCATTGGTGTCAGTGGGAGGAATAGTGCCCCATCAAAAACCGGATTGCGGACCAAAACGAACGTCACTTCCGGTCAGGAACTTCCTGTGTGTGGAACGCACGCCGAGAGCGGCGCCGCACGAGTTCCTTGTATATGCCTAATTCCTATTCATGCTTGTGAGTACCCATCTGAATATTTTTTTGGGAATAAATTGCTCATACTTACTTCACCATGTATGGCCATTCTTTTGTTTAACGGTGGAAGCAGAAGCTGACCCAAAAAGTTTGAAGGCTACACAGGAGAAGTTCTGGTCCTTTAAAGATCCCGGGCAATGTGCAATAATCTTGAAGGTCTTAAGTTATCTGCAATCTGGTGAGTGGGGAACCTTGAGGGGCACCTTGTCACTCTGCAAGCACCTTAATTATTTGGCACCTTAATTGGATCACTTTAAGGACTTTTTTCAAGCACTGAATATTTATTTGGACTATTTCTAATCACATATTTGTATATTATGCACTATATTATTTATTGGTTATTGCATAGATATTTTTAGCACATAGCACTTTTTATATCTGATTATTCAGTGTGCACTTTATAAAATATTGAATATTGCATTTATATCACAGCACTTAACACTTTATTGGAGCTAGCGCTGCATAAATTCGTTTTCATCATATTTCCCTAAGATTTTCTTAGTGTCTGCAGCAGCTGCGCATTATTGCATTCTTGTACATTTAATTTTCACGTTGTGTAGCGCGGGTTTAATTTTTGTTTTCTACAGTACCCCATCATTGGTGTCAGTGGGAGGAATAGTGCCCCATCATTGGTGTCAGTGGGAGGAATAATGCCCCATCATTGGTGTCACTGGGAGGAATAGTGCCCCATCATTGGTGTCACTGGGAGGAATAGTGCCCCATCATTGGTGTCACTGGGAGGAATAGTACCCCATCATTGGTGTCAGTGGGAGGAATAGTACCCCATCATTGGTGTCAGTGGGAGGAATAGTACCCCATCATTGGTGTCAGTGGGAGGAATAGTACCCCATCTTTGGTGTCAGGGGGAGGAATAGTACCCCGTCATTGGTGTCAGTGGAAGGAATAGTGCCTCAAATCAGTGAAAGAACTGTTCCCCGAGAGCCGAATAAAGGCAGGCAAATGGCTACATCTGGCCCATGGGCCACAGTTTGGAGACCCCTGTCATAGACCATACAGAAGAGATATTCGAACCCACCACAGGTAAGCCATAACTTCCAGTATGTGGTTTTTAAAATGGTCTTTTAACGGTCTACATGCACTCCACCCTTGCCAAGTTTTGATTCTGCACTATGCGGTCCTCTACTGCATTTCATTGTATCCTAACTTGTAACCCGGTCTGCCTTTTGAGATGTTCTTCTCCTCGGGTGTGTTCATTGTAAATATTTAGACCCCTGAATGTCTGGAGCATTCCTATTTTCATCTGTCGTTTTTTCAAGCTATGCAAAAAAACAAAAAACAAAAAAAAACCCCAAGATTGTTCTTCGGAGCCAGTTAAAGAGTGATAAAAATGCTTTGTGCCTGGCTGTAGGTGCGCTATGTGGGGAAATAGGACTGCATCCACCAGAGGCTCCTTTGGGGGTGCACTACAAAAAAATTATATAAAATTCCATTCAACTCAGGGCAGACATCCCCGAGGACAAAAAAAAGGACTAAAATATGTAGGGTGACTGAGCTTTGTGACTACCCAAGGTTTCAAAGTCTGAGGCTTTGGTGGGACTACGTTGACCTATAAAGGCTCACATAAAAAGGTCTGCACAAAACAATTTAAAAAATAATTATGGTTACAGATTTTACAATATATTATTTTTAAAAGATCCTAAAACACAACAGAACAGAAGCGATCTCAGAGGAGGAATGGGGAACAAGCACGCCTCGTTTGTAAAGATGCCAATTCCTGTATAATGAAACAATGGATCGCTGTTTTACGCTCAGACCTAAAAAAGTGTCGCCAACAAAATAATGTAATGTAAAGATGACTGTGTTTATTTGCACTTACTCTGCTGGAGTTCCACTCTCATTTCTGGAGAACGCTTTATTCTTGAATTCTAGCCAGATATTCTGCAACTAAATAAAGAGACACTTTATAGAGACGCAGCTTGGAACGCATTACATTTCAATACCAGTGAAATTCTCTTTATTTGTATATTTCTTTTATAGAACTTTTTTAATGGGATGCTCCAGACAATGGTTTTATGGGACATACCAGAATGTTAATGTAAAAAGAGAACCAGTCATGACTGAGCTTTAGCAGGAAACTGAAAAACAAATCATGAATTATAATAAAAAGCAATATTTCTGGGTAGGCAACCTCCAATATCAATGAGTATTTTAGGGGTAGGCAACTTCCAGTATCATTGAGTAGTTCAGGGGTAGGTAACCACCAGTATCATTGAGTAGTTTAGGGGTAGACAACTGCCAGTATCAATGAATAGTTCAGGGGTAGACAACTGCCAGTATCAATAAATAGTTCAGGGGTAGACACCTGCCAGTATCAATGAATAGTTCCGGGGTAGGTAACCTCCAGGATCAATGAGTAGTTCAGGGGTAGAGACCCTCCAGGATCAACGAGTTGTTCAGGGGTAGAGACCCTCCAGGATCAATGAGTAGTTCAGGGGTAGGCAACCTCCAGTATAATTGAGTAGTTCAGGGGTAGGTAACCTCCAGTATCATTGAGTAGTTCAGGGGTAGGCAACTGCCAGTATCAATGACTGGTTCAGGGGTAGGTAACCTCCAGGATCAATGAGTAGTTCAGGGGTAGAGACCCTCCAGGATCAATGAGTAGTTCAGGGGTAGGTAACCTCCAGTATCATTGAGTAGTTAAGGGGTAGGCAACCACCTGTATCAGTGAACAGTTCAGGGGTAGGTCCCCAACAGTATGAATGAGTAGTTTAGGGGTAGAGACCCTCCAAGATCAATGAGCAGTTAAGGGGGTAGGGAACTGCCTGTATCAGTAAACAGTTCAGGAGTAGGCTACCACCAGTATCAATGAGTAGTTTAGGGGTAGGTAACCTGATCAATAGGCAACCTGATACTGATCAATGAGTGGTTCAGGAGTAGGGAATCTCCAGTATCATTGAGTAGTTCAGGGGTAGGTAACCTCCAGTATCATTGAGTAGTTTAGGGGTAGACAACTGCCAGTATCAATGAATAGTTCAGGGGTAGACAACTGCCAGTATCAATTAATAGTTCAGGGGTAGGTAACCTCCAGGATCAATGAGTAGTTCAAGGGTAGAGACCCTCCAGGATCAATGAGTAGTTCAGGGGTAGAGACCCTCCAGGATCAATGAGTAGTTCAGGGGTAGGCAACCTCCAGTATCATTAAGTAGTTCAGGGGTAGGTAACCTCCAGTATCATTGAGTAGTTCAGGGGTAGGCAACTGCCAGTATCAATGAATGGTTCAGGGGTAGGTAACCTCCAGGATCAATGAGTAGTTCAGGGGTAGAGACCCTCCAGGATCAATGAGTAGTTCAGGGGTAGAGATCCTCCAGGATCAATGAGTAGTTCAGGGGTAGGCAACCTCCAGTATAATTGAGTAGTTCAGGGGTAGGTAACCTCCAGTATCATTGAGTAGTTCAGGGGTAGGCAACTGCCAGTATCAATGACTGGTTCAGGGGTAGGTAACCTCCAGGATCAATGAGTAGTTCAGGGGTAGAGACCCTCCAGGATCAATGAGTAGTTCAGGGGTAGGTAACCTCCAGTATCATTGAGTAGTTAAGGGGTAGGCAACCACCTGTATCAGTGAACAGTTCAGGGGTAGGTCCCCAACAGTATGAATGAGTAGTTTAGGGGTAGAGACCCTCCAAGATCAATGAGCAGTTAAGGGGGTAGGGAACTGCCTGTATCAGTAAACAGTTCAGGAGTAGGCTACCACCAGTATCAATGAGTAGTTTAGGGGTAGGTAACCTGATCAATAGGCAACCTGATACTGATCAATGAGTGGTTCAGGAGTAGGGAATCTCCAGTATCATTGAGTAGTTCAGGGGTAGGTAACCTCCAGTATCATTGAGTAGTTTAGGGGTAGACAACTGCCAGTATCAATGAATAGTTCAGGGGTAGACAACTGCCAGTATCAATTAATAGTTCAGGGGTAGGTAACCTCCAGGATCAATGAGTAGTTCAAGGGTAGGCAACCTCCAGTATCATTAAGTAGTTCAGGGGTAGGTAACCTCCAGTATCATTGAGTAGTTCAGGGGTAGGCAACTGCCAGTATCAATGAATGGTTCAGGGGTAGGTAACCTCCAGGATCAATGAGTAGTTCAGGGGTAGAGACCCTCCAGGATCAATGAGTAGTTCAGGGGTAGAGATCCTCCAGGATCAATGAGTAGTTCAGGGGTAGGCAACCTCCAGTATCGATGGGTAGTTCAGGGGTAGGTAACCTCCAGTATCATTGAGTAGTTAGGGGTAGGCAACCGCCTGCATCAGTGAACAGTTCAGCGGTAGGTCCCCAACAGTATGAATGAGTAGTTTAGGGGTAGAGACCCTCCAAGATCAATGAGCAGTTCAGGGGGTAGGGAACTGCCTGTATCAGTAAACAGTTCAGGAGTAGGCTACCACCACCAGTATCAATGAGTAGTTTAGGGGTAGGTAACCTGATCAATAGACAACCTGATACTGATAAATGAGTGGTTAAGGAGCAGGGAATCTCCAGTATCAATGAGTAGTTTAGGGGTAGGTAACCTGATCAATAGACAACCTGATACTGATAAATGAGTGGTTAAGGAGCAGGGAATCTCCAGTATCAATGAGTAGTTCAGGGGTAGAGACTGTCCAGGATTAATGAGCAGTTCAGGTGTAGGGAACCTTGAGTATCAATGAGTAGTTTAGGGGTAGGGAACCTCCAGTATCAATGAGAAGTTCAGGGGTAGGGAACCTCGAGTATCGATGGGTAGTTTAGGGGTAGGGAACTTCCAGTATCAATGAGAAGTTCAGGGGTAGAGACCGTCCAGTATCAATGAGAAGTTCAGGGGTAGGGAACCTCCACTATCAATGAAAAGTTCAGGGGTAGGGAACCTCCACTATCAATGAGAAGTTCAGGAGTAAGGAACCTCCACTATCAATGAGACGTTCAGAGGTAGGCAACCTTAATACTCCAGTCCCATGAGGCACTGCAAGACTGAGAGCAACAGACATGACTCCCAGAGGCAGAGGCATGATGGGATTTCTAGTTTCATCAAAGATGCAGTGCCAAAGTTGCCTACCTCTGTATTACAGCCTTCTAGGTAAAAGCCCTTCAACTGCCGACTTCCTCTATTAGTGAGATCATGTGTAAGAAGATTCCACCTAAAACCATTGACTGGTGTTCTATTTAAAATCATCATGAAAGTCTAGTCAGAAAAAAAACAATACATTGTTAAATAACGTGACATTCTCCAAACTTTACCACAATTTACCCTTCTAAGTATTATGTCATACTCCAGGAAAAGTATGCTTTATGAGGGTAGAGTACAGTTCTTTTTACCATGTACAACAGCCTTCACCAGCCTCTCTCAACCTTTTTAACATGGAGAAGCCCTTAAAATAAAACGTTCAGGTCTCTGGAATCCCTTACTAATAAATGGTTATATATACTGATACTAGTCTATTAGGCAGTGGTCAGTGGGAAGAATGTTCCTTACATTGGTGGTCAGTGGAAAGAATGCTTCTTATATTTGGTGGTCAGTGTGAAGAATGCTCCTTACATTGGTGGTCAGTGGGAAGAAAGCTCTTTACATTGGTTGTCAGTGGGCAAAATGTCCCTTACATTGGCGATCAGTAGGAAGAATGCCCCTTACATTGGTGGTCAGTGGGAAGAATGTCCCTTACATTGCTGGTCAGTGGGAAGAAAGTCCCTTACATTGCTGGTAAGTGGGAAGAAAGCTCTTTACATTGGTTGTCAGTGGGCAAAATGTCCCTTACATTGGCGATCAGTAGGAAGAATGCCCCTTACATTGGTGGTCAGTGGGAAGAATGTCCCTTACATTGCTGGTCAGTGGGAAGAAAGTCCCTTACATTGCTGGTCAGTGGGAAGAAATCACTTTACTTTGGTGGTCAGTGAGAAGAAAGTCCCTTACATTATTGTTCAGTGGGAAGGATTCCTTCTTACACTGGTGGTCAGTGGGAAGAATGTCCCTTACATTGGTGGTCAGTGGGAAGAATGCTCCATACATTGGTGGTCAGTGGGAAGAATGCTCCATACATTGGTGGTCAGTGGGAAGAATGTTTCTTACAGTGGTGGTCAGTGAGAAGAAAGAATGCCCCTTACATTGGTGGTCGTGGGAAGAATGTTCCTTACATTGGTGGTCGTGGGAAGAATGTTTCTTACATTGGTGGTTATTGAGAAGAATGCCTCTTACATTGGTGGTCAGTGGGCAGAGTGTATAAAAAATGGATTTTTGTAAGAACTTACCGTAAAATCCTTTTCTCTTAAGCTCATTGACAGACGTAGTCTTCTTGATTCTCAAGAGCTGGGTTATGTTGTCTCCGCAGGAGTAGGACTAGGCAGAATGACAAAACGTTCTGGCTCCACCCTAGGGGGCAGTCCCTGAGGGTATATCCTCCCTCTCTCTGCTACAGGGAATCAGTTCTGTTTAAAGCAGTACAGAGAAATTAACCCAACCCAACTCAATGATAGAGGGGCGGGTACTACGTCTGTCAATGAGCTTAAGAGAAAAGGATTTTACGGTAAGTTCTTACAAAAATCCATTTTTCTCTATCGCTCATTGACAGACGTAGTCTTCTTGATTCTCAAGAGCTGGGACATCCAGAAGCAGTGCCACAAATGAGGGGTGGGATTGACAAAATCAAATCCAATCTAGTAGGCCCAACCGGTGCCAAACTAGAAGTTTTAAAGGCTCATTATAAACAAAGAATGAGACTAAAAGAAAAAATTTTCCAACGGAAAAAAACCCTCGAGGTAGACCACTGGTCTCCTCAAATTGCGGCCTGCAAAACCTTGCGGCCAAATGAGGCATCAGACGATGCCATTACATCAACTTTATAATGTTTAGAGAAGGTATGCACCGACGACCAGGTAGCCGCCTTGCACACCTGGACCACTGACGCCTGATGGCGAAAGGCCCATGACGCACTAAGTGCCCGAGTGGAGTGCGCCTTAACAGGGAACGGGGGCTCCCGACCCTTAATAGAATAAGCCTGTACTACCGTCTGTCTGATCCATTTGGAAATGGTCGCGGCAGATGCAGGCAACCCCTTTTTGGGTCCATCTGGGATCACAAAAAGTGAATCCGTCTTGCGAAACGAGTCTGTCGTTTTCAAGTATACCCTGATCGCCCGGACCACATCCAAGGAGTGCAAAGCAAATTCCCGAGGATGACTGGGCTTAGGACACAGGGAAGGTAATACAATTTCTTCATTCAGATGAAATTCTGAAACTACTTTTGGTAGGAAGGATGGATTCGGACGAAGAACCACCTTATCTCTATGAACCACCAGATATGGTGAACGACAAGATAATGCGGCCAGTTCTGACACCCTGCGTGCAGAAGTAATAGCCACCAAGAAGGCCACCTTCTGGGACAACGTGGGTAGAGGAATCTCCCTAATATCTTCAAAGGGAGGTTTCTGAAGAACCGACAACACTAAATTAAGATCCCAGGGGGGTAACGGCGCGTGCACTGGCGGAGCCAGATGTCGCACCCCCTGGATGAAATTCCGCACCAAGGAATGAGTAGCCAAAGGCTTCTGAAAGAAGATGGCTAATGCTGAGACCTGACCCTTGATAGTACTCAAGGCCAGTTTCTGCTCAACCCCTTGTTGCAGAAAAGCCAATATTCGACTAATCGAATAAGACCGAGGACGGAACCCCAAAGGTTCACACCATGCAATGTAGGACTTCCATGTGCGATGATAAATCTTTCTGGAAGTCGCTTTCCTTGCTTCAACTAGAGTAGGAATAACTGAAGCTGACAAACCTTTGTCCTTCAGCACCTGGGTCTCAATAGCCAGGCCGTTAAAGCCAGCGATCGTAAAGCAGGATGGAAGATCGGTCCCTGAGACAGTAGATCCTCCCTGAGAGGAAGTCTCCATGGGACGTCCGCCACCAGTCTGACCATGTCGGCGTACCAAGCTCGACGAGGCCAGTCCGGAGCTACCAGGATTACTGGGATTCCTTCCTCCTCTACCCTGCGAAGAAGTCTTGGCAGTAACGCGAGAGGAGGGAAGGCATATATTAGCTGGTATTGCCCCCACGGGGCGATCAGTGCGTCTGCGGTTTCTGCTAGAGGATCGCGGGAGCGAGCCACGAATCTCTGAACTTTCCTGTTGAATCGTGATGCCAACAGATCCACATCCGGTGTGCCCCACCGTAGGCACAACTGGTGGAAAACGTCTGGATGGAGGGACCATTCCCCCTGATCCAGGGTCTGACGGCTGAGATAATCTGCCTGCCAATTCTCCACCCCCGGAATGAACACCGCAGAGATTGCTGGAACAAATCGTTCCGCCCAGTGAAGAATGCAAGCCATTTCTTTGGCCGCTCGGACACTCTTGGTGCCCCCCTGATGATTGACATAAGCCACGGCCGTGGCATTGTCCGACTGGATCCGAACCGGGCTGCCCTGGAGCTGCTCGGTCCAGTGAATCAGACAAAGTCTGATCGCTCTCAGTTCCAATACATTTATCGGTAATCTGGATTCTTCCGGGGACCAAAGTCCCTGGACAGATAACTGACCAAGAATTCCTCCCCATCCGGATAGACTGGCATCCGTGGTCACTATCGTCCAATATATTGGCAGAAATGACTTTCCCTGGCGGAGCATTGGAGACCGAAGCCACCAAACCAGAGACTCTCTGGTCTGTTTGCTCAATTGTATCTGATTGTCCAGGGATTCCGGATTCCGATTCCATCTGAGAAGAATCTCTTGCTGAAGAATTCGGGTATGGGACTGGGCAAATGGGACTGCTTCGAATGAAGCCACCATCAACCCCAGAACCCTCATGCACGTCCGAAGGGAAGACCAGCTGTTGGACAGTAACGACTGGACTGCTGATTGAATCTTTCGAAGTTTCCCTACCGGAAGGAAAACTCTCGTCCTGACTGTGTCTAGAATTAGACCCAGATATACGAGCCTCTGGGTGGGAACCAGAAATGACTTTTGCTGGTTCACCAGCCACCCGAATTCCTGTAAAGAAATCATAGTAATTTCTATGTTTTGTAGCAAGGTCTGAGGAGATTCTGCATGAAGCAGAAGATCGTCTAGGTAACCTAGAATCGATATACCTCTTTGGCGCAGAAGTGCCAACATTGGGGCCAACACCTTTGTGAAGACCCGCGGAGCCGTGGCGAGACCGGAAGGTAACGCCACAAACTGATAGTGGTTCTTCTCTACGGAAAAGCGTAGAAAACGCTGATGTCCTGCGAAAATGGGAATGTGAAGATAGGCGTCCTTGATGTCTATGGACGCTAGGACATCCCCTGGATGCAGGAAGGCTGCTACCGTGCGAATGGACTCCATTCTGAATCTTCTTATGTTGACGAAAGAATTGAGTGCTCTTAAGTCCAGAATTGGACGCACTTTGCCCTCTTTCCTAGGTATTGTAAACAGGTTTGAATAAAACCCTTGAAACCGTTCTGTCCAAGGAACGTGGACTACCACTCCTTGTTGTAGTAAATCTGTGACTGCTCTCCGCAGATCTTCTAAACGATCTGCGGATAGACGGATATTGGAAGGGAAGAATCGCGCCGGTGGGAGAGATCGAAACTCGATCTTGTACCCTGACCTTATGACTTCGCAAACCCATTTGTCCGGGATTCTGGAAAGCCATGGATCCGGGAACCGGCGAAGACGTCCCCCCACCCCAGTTATGGGTGGGGGCGCACCTTCAGGCTTTGGATGGTTTATCTTCGGGTCTGGAGGGGGCGGGCTTTTGCTTGCCCGACCACCGACCCCTGACGCCTCCTGCAGGAGCTTTGGAGGACTTAGTTTTTTCACCCGCTGGACGAAAAAACCTCTTGTGAGCAGAAAAAGAAGGCCCTCGTCTTTGACGAGTTCCTTTACCTTTAAAATTTTGCGGTAAAAAGGTGCTTTTTCCACCGGTGAGATCCTTAATGATCTCATCTAAGTTGGCTCCAAATAGACGCTCTCCTGAAAAGGGGATATTAGCCAATGCTTTTTTGGAACCTTGGTCGGCTATCCAACCTTTTAGCCACAGTGTACGCCTGAGAACCACTGCTGAGACTGATGCTCGCGCCATTAATGGAGTGGCGTCTAACGCCGCATCACATACAAACTGTAACCCCTGTATCATTTGTTCCAACAAATCTGATACCGCCTGAGGGACTTCTTCTAAGTCCCGGCGTAACCACTTGGTCCATTCAGTTACAGCCTGCGAAACCAGACCAATAGCAATTATTGGCCTGAAAGCTGATCCAATCAAGGAAAACATGGTGCGAGACATAGCTTCTATCTTGCGATCCACTGGATCTTTAAAGGACGGAGCGTCTTCTAAAGGAATAACCGTGGCTTTATTCAATCTAGCAATAGGTGAATCCACCACAGGTGGTTCTGTCCATTTCTTAATAAGGGTTTCCTCAAACGGATAACGCCTGTCAATGCGTTTGGAAATATTAAAAGTGCGTTTTGGCAGACGCCATTCTTCATCGATTGGATTGCCAAAACATTTGGGCAATGGAAAAACCTTTGCCACTTTGATGCGCTTTTTAGTCCCAAAAGGGATCTCAGTTTCAGCTATTTCTGATGGAATACCCTGTAACCTTAAAGTCTCTTGAACAGATACAATGAGTGCGTTTACCAACGCTTCCTCTCGGGCTATGGCAGATGCCGAAACATCCTCCTCACTGTCTGAAGAGACAGGACCCGAGACACCAATACCAGATGAAGTACCTGCAACTGCAGAAATAGGCTCAGAGTCTGAATCCGAGGTTTCAGATAATAAGGGGTTAGGCGGGGGTCGCTTTCTTGCGCCCTGTCCCTGACAAGCCACTTCCACCTGGGACACAAAAGTTTCCATAATAGCTGACAAAGATTCAATTGTCAACGGGGTGCTGGAGGATCCCGCAGACCCCTCGAGGGGATCCGGAGGAGATACATGAGTGGCAGGGTCCATGTTAATACAGGACACTTTGCCAACAATAAACAAAAAAACTTTTTTTTTTTTTTTTTGTGTGTCTCCCCCTAGCGCAATAGCGCCCCTCAGAGTACCTGCTTCTCGATCCCAGAGAGAGAGAGAGGGACCCCCAAGGCTCACCAACCGATGCAGTGCAGTTTCCAACAAACTGCAGCCAGCGTCTGTCTTACACAGACTGGAAGGAGCTGTTTGCTTTTTCCCGGGCAGAAGGCGTGGCTCCGCCCCCTGTGTACGCCTTCCGGCGTTCCCAGCCCTCCACGAGGAAGCTGGGCTCACAAAACATGGCCGCCCCCATAGAAGAGACATAAGACTCCAAAAACATGGCGGCCGGCGTGACCTGAGGACATATATGTATTCGGTCTACGGCAAAATGGCGGCGGACCGCCGATATCGTCTTCCCAGCACATCCACCTGCACTCTGCTGAGAGGTGACATATGGATCTACAGAGATACACTGCACATAAGGTAGGATTATACCTCCTATGTCTGCTGTAATGTTACAGTCTGCTGGGTAGAGTGTTAGCTCTTGAACCAAGTCCACTTCCCACAAACACATGCTGTATTACAAGGGGGACTTGTAAGTGTCAGATATATACTGACCATATATGGAGGGGCCCATAATATATACTGCCTCATAAATGAGGAAAAAAAGGGAACGTCTTACTCACCATACCGAACCGACAGGCACCCTCTCTTCATAATACCCTCTCCACCGGGGTGGGGGTTTGTGGACGCCTCGACTCTCTGGTCCTGGCGTCCAAGCGAGCTTTAACTCGCAAAGTCAGTCCCTTTACTGGGACTCCGTCGCAGCCGACTCAGCGCACTGGTCTGCACGCGCCTTTTAGGCAGAAACCGGGGTGACCACTGGATCTCACATCCAGCCCGTCGCCCGGCCCCGCATACTTACTTGAATATGTCGCGGCCGACCAAGTGCAATGCCTGGTCTGCACGCGCTCGTAGGCCGGCTGGGGTGACCACAAGTGTCGCCCAGTCCGGCATTTTTGCTTGAAGATCTCACAGGAAAAAAACACTGGAGAAAACTACCTAAAAAATGTCTCTTTCTTAAAGAAAAAAAGTCTTGCCAGGACCAAAAGATCCCAGCAAGGAGCTTAGGTCCTTACTCCTGACTAGACAGAAAAAAACTGATTCCCTGTAGCAGAGAGAGGGAGGATATACCCTCAGGGACTGCCCCCTAGGGTGGAGCCAGAACGTTTTGTCATTCTGCCTAGTCCTACTCCTGCGGAGACAACATAACCCAGCTCTTGAGAATCAAGAAGACTACGTCTGTCAATGAGCGATAGAGAAAGGGTGGGGAGTGCTCTAGGCATCTCCTTTCTCCATCTCATGAGTTATGCGAAGTGGGTGTACGGGGCATTCCAGACTCGTTGGAATTTTGATTTGGATACACTTTTTCTAGTTAATATAGTTAGTTGTCCATTACTTCACGTGGAATGCACGGTGGTGCCAGATTACCCTGTGGAAGAAATTCCCCCCTGTCCAGGTGGTGGTGTACGATATTCTGGGTGAGGTTGGGAAGATTCGGGGTCTTGAGAAGGGCATGGAGCCTCGAGCGGTCTGGATAAGGGCGTGGAGGAATATCAGACCTGCCTTTGGTGCACTGTCCAAGAGGAGCCCTTTTCCTATGCTATTTCTTTCACTCCCCTAGTTTTTGTTGCTTATTATCTTCTTTTTTGAAGAAGGGCTGCATGCATAATGGGGTGGTTTTGTTTCTTGACCTCGCAGGTTGGATGTCTGGTGTGGTGGTGTGAGTCTTACTAAGATTATTTTCCCCGATAATAAATATGTTAATGTGAGTTTTGCTTATGCTGTAAAGCCATTCTTTGTTTGAGAGCAGAATTTGCTATGTATTTTTTTCCCTTTTCATGTAAATATGTATATATATTTTTTTATGAATATTGATTTTATGCGTATTGATTGCAAGACTTTTAATAAACAAAAATTGGGAAGAATGTCCCTTACATTGGTGATCAGTGGGAAGAATGCTCCTTTCATTGGTGATCAGTGGAAGAATGTCCCTTACATTGGTGATCAGTGGGAAGAATGTCCCTTACATTGATGGTCAGTGGAAGAATGTCCCTTACATTGGTGATCAGTGGAAGAATGTCCCTTACATTGGTGGTCAGTAGAAGAATGTCCCTTACATTGGTGGTCAGTGGGAAAAATGCCCCTTACATTGGTGGTCAGTAGAAGAATGTCCCTTACACTGGTGATTAATGGAAGAATGTACCTTACATTGGTGATCAGTGGAGGAATGTCCCTTACATTGGTGGCCAGTGAGAAGAACGCCCCTTACATTGGTGGTCAGTGGGAAGAAGGAGGAGGACACACCCAAGGAGCTCTCTGTGAGATCCAGCCCTTTTCAAGCCTGGGCCTTGCTTGCTAGCTTGGCCCAGGAACAATGCCTGATCCTGGGGGAGGCCCTGGGAGGGACCCCCCTGATGACACGGGGCCTAGTGAGGAGGAGGTGGAGGACCTGTCTGTGGGTCCAGGCCCCGATGAGAATGCGGATGTCTTCAGCCAGAAGGTTATCAATCGTTTTAGGGCGATTGGAAGAGCTGAAGAAAAGCTTAAAGTTTTGAAGGCTGAACATAAATCCTTCAGAGCCAAATACTGCCAGGCCTGGAGTAAAAATCGTACAGCCATGAAGCCTGAGTTACAGGATCTGGAAGATAAGGTAAAGAAACAATCTTTATTGTTGGAAAAGTTGAAAGATAGAAGCGGAGTGTTTAAAGAAAAATTTGATAATGAGAGGAGATTTGCCAGCCAAACATCAGCAAGTTCTGTGGATCAGCAGCCTCAGGTAAGGGATGACCCGGCTCCATCTGCCTCTGCACCTCTCCCCCCATGCCAGAACTGGGAATCACCAGCGGCAACCAGCCAGGGGGTTGAGAGTGGGCATGGATCCCTGACATTTATCCAGGAGATGGAGTCACCCCTGAGAGCAGATAAGTTTGCATTCACTGATGATCCATCAGAAATCCCTGTGGATGGGCAGAGGAGATACAAACCAGCAAAGCCAGTACTGGTGGAGAAATCCCAGTATACCATGCTGCCATCCAACATGTCTGCCCCACCTGCTGTAGTGGATGGTGTCCCAGGTGAGAAGGAGCTTTGCCTACAGCTACCTATTGGAGATTCTGCTGTGAACACAACCAGTACAGACATGCAGGGAAAATCCCTGACCGTGAAATCCCCGGACCATCAGGTGAATGTGGATGGACCTGCATCTAACACCCCAGACATGGATTTTGCTGGTCTGGCTGAGACCAGTAGTCCCTCTGAAAGCAAAATGGCTGCCAGCTCCAAGGAGTCTGTTTCACTTTCACCAGAGCTTCCCAGTGTTTCAGGGCTGATTGCTGGTGGGGGAGGGGATCAGCATGCTGCTGTTTTTGGAATGGAAGCAGCCATGGAAGTTACCTGCAGTGTTTTACCTGCTGCTGTGCTAGAACAGAATTCCATTTCCACAGCTGAAAACCCTGTCCCAGTGGAAGAGAAGATGACAGCTGAAACTCTTACCAGTGCAGCACCAACTATGGATTCTGCTGTGAAGACAACAAATATCCCAGCAAGTATTAAAAATGACAATAATCATAAAGCAATGAATGTGGTGGGTGGTGGTGAAGGGGATAATATTGCTGGGAAAAATAGAAATGACATTTCTCCCCCTGCTCAGCAGAGGAAAGATTTATCGATTGTACAGATCAATCCCGGATCTGTACAATCGTTATCTGTTATGTCTGTGTCGGATGTTTCAAAACAAACTGATGGATTTTCTGCTGGGAGGAATGTTGGAAGCTATGCTTCAGTTTTGGGGAGTCACACCAGGGTGGGTGGTGGGGTTTCGGTTAATAATCGCAATTCAAGGAGGTTTGTTGGGGGGTTGGTTAGTGGGTATAGGAGGAGGAATGTGGTACAGTTGCGGTGGGAGGGCGATGGAACGCCGCCAGTAAGGGGGAGAGTGGCCGAGTTGGTCTTGGAAATGGGGTTTAAAGCCTGTGACATTTTTGCTTTGATTTGCCCGGTGGGAAGTTATGAATTTGATTTATCGTTTGTGAAACCTGAGAGTATGGATCTCTTTTGGGAGAGATTTAGGAGGTGCAAGGGCCTTCAGCAGTGGAGTGGTTTGGTGCCAAAGGTGATCTCAAGACAGCCTCTGATAAAGTCGGTGACCATCTTGGTGCGTAACGAATCCATACCAGAGGCTGATTTATTAGTATGGCTACGCCGATATGGCGAGGTCCTCACTCCACTGCGGAAGGTCCTTGATGAGCATGGGATATGGACAGGGGCCTGGACAGTGTCACTAAAATTGGGGGTGCTGGGCGATGTAGTTCAGCACCTTCCCTGCTCAGCCTTTCTGGGTAGGGATAGGCTGACCATTTTCTACCAAGGTCAGCCTAAGGTATGTAATAAATGTGGTGATAAAGGCCACTTTGCATCGTCCTGCACCCACAAGAAGTGCTCACTGTGCCAGGATTTAGGCCATTTGGCCAGAGAATGCACCCAGATTCGGTGCAATTTGTGCCAGCAGCTGGGTCATCCATATAGCCAGTGCCCAGAGGCACTGCATAACTTGCCAGGATTGGAGACTGAGCTGCAGAGGCTTGATAAAGAAGAGGAAGCAGCTGAAGTTAGAGAGGAAATTGTTGTTGTCCCTCCTGTGTCTGTTGTGTCAGATTCTGTTTCCCCTAGTGATGTGGTCCCTGAGTCTGTCCCTCCTGTGTCTGTTGTGTCAGATTCTGTTTCCCCTAGTGATGTGGTCCCCGAGTCTGTCCCTCCTGTTGTTCCTACATCTACTGTGCGTAGATCCTCCAGACTAGCGGAAGCTGCTGGGGGGGCGGGTATAGTGGATCTTCCCCCTCGGCCTACTCCACCTCCAGTCCCTGTCTCTCGACACCGCAAACGCGGCCAAGAGGGTGCAGGGGTGCTGGATGGTGGTGGGGTCGATGGGGTTGAGGGAGGGGTGTCCATGTCCCATGTCTCACCCTCTGTTGTGGAGGATTCGGATGAGGAGGGGTGGGAGAGGACAAGGAGGAAGAAAAAGAAAAAGAGGAAAACCAGTAAAGCGGTCGTTTCCTCCTTACAGTTAGAGCCAGGAGGGGTTCCTCTTGGCAACACATTTTCGGTTTTATCAGGGGAGGAGTTAGTATCCGATTTATCTACTTCTTTATCATCTATGGATGAGGGGGAGTCACATAGTGTAAAGAGAGCTGCTTCGGGTGATGAGAGTGTGGTGGAGGTTAAGAAACGACTACCCCAATCATCCTGATGGCAGTGCCCGCTCTGATAAAGGTGGCGACCATTAATGTCGCCAGCGTGAAATCTGCAAGAGCTCGTGATATTGCCTTATTTTTGCTCAGTGAGTTTGATGCTGAGATTTTATTTTTGCAAGAGACCTGGCTCAATACTTTGGCCGATGTCCATCTAGCAAAAAGGGAGTGGAGATGCGGTCCCTCCTTTTGGTCTCTTGCGGCTGAGCCTTGCAGCGGAGTTGCGGTTCTTTTTAAAACCGATATGGTAACGTGCCGGCGGATAATTGAGGTAGAAATGGGGAGATGCATGGTCTTAGACGTCTCTGTTAGGGGGCAGGACCTGCGCCTGATCAATATCTATGGACCGCAGTCAAAATGGGACAGGAAATGCCTCTTCACAAAGATCAAGCCCTTCCTTTTTACATCCCAGCAGGTTGTCTTTGGAGGTGACTTTAACACCATAATTAGGCCTGAAGACAGGAGGGTCTCCATAGACAGGCTGGGTTATGATAGCGTTTTTCTTAGAGATATGGTTAGACAAGCAGGCCTGGTAGATGTGCACATTAAGCACTGCCCTGGCAGCACGGGATTCACGTTTCAGAGAGGGAATAGTCAGAGTAGGATAGATAGGTTTTTTTTAAAGGAGAACTCTGCTTTCTCGGCTCCTGAGTTGAGGGCGGTGGAGTTCTCTGACCACTGTATGCTGTCTGTGACTCTGAATGCCTCGGACACTCCACCCAGGGGAAGGGGTACCTGGAAACTGAATTTGGCTCTCCTGGAAGATGTAGAGGTAAGACAATCCTTTGAGGATTTTTTTCAGGCACAGGTTTCTATTCTGGACTTTTGCAGCAGTAAGTCAGAGTGGTGGGAGCTTGTGAAACAAAGGGCGGTTGGACTTTTCAAGGCCATAAGTAAGAAGAAGCAGCTTGGTATGTATATTGTCTACCAGCATTTGCGGAGGAAGCTTGATCGTCTTGTCTCGTATGGAGGAGATCCAGGGGAGATCTCGGAGGTAAAGCTTCTTCTTAGGAAGTGTCAATACGACCGGCATGCCTCCTTGGTTCTGGAGAGAGATTATGGGAAATATCACTCGCCTGATCCTTACCAGAACTGTAAGCAAGGCATAGCAGTTAAGACGGTCATAGGTCTGAGGGATAGTACGGGTTCCCTGGTGAAGTCCAGATCAGGGATCCTGGAGATCTTCAGGTCATATTACGCAGACCTTCTGGGAAGAAAGGACCTTAATCGGGACAGGATGGAAAGCTTTCTGGATTCTACTCCAGGATTGGGAAATTATACATTGCCTTTGATGGATTTGACAGAACCAATTTCAGCGGATGAGGTAGTTCGTGCTATAGAGAAGCTGGCTACCAAAAAATCGCCTGGGCCAGATGGGTTGACAGCTGAATTTTACAAGTGTTTTAAGTCCATTCTGGCTCCCTTTTTAGCGGAGGTTTATAACAGCTGTTTAGAAGAGGGTTCTCTCCCTCCCTCCATGAGGCAATCCGCTGTGATTCTTCTGTCAAAAGGTAAAGACCCCTCAATAATTGAGAACTGGCGCCCCATCAGTCTTCTCAATGTTGATAGAAAGATCTTGGCGAAGATTCTTTTTTGGCGCTTGTCGTCAGTAGCAGGCGATTTGTTGTCCAATCATCAGCACTGCTCGGTCCAGGGCAGAAGTACCTTTTCAGCAATTTTAGCTGTCCGGGAGGCTTTGGAGCGATGCAGGGCTGCTGGATGGAGAAAGTACTTGCTGGCATTGGATCAGGCGAAGGCTTTTGATCGAGTCAATCATGAGTACCTGTATTTGCTACTTGGTAGATACGGCCTGCAGGGGAGGTTTATTGATTGGCTGAAAACATTATATAAAGGGGCTGAGAGCTTCCCACTTGTTAATGGTTGGGTTGGACGGCCTTTTGAGGTTGGCTCTGGTGTGCGCCAGGGGTGTCCTTTGAGCCCCCTGCTATATGTATTCGCAATCGACCCCTTCATAAGAAGGTTAGAGAGTGGATCGTTGTGTGGGGTGCCTTTGGGCATTGCTGGTGTGCCACCTTTGAAGGTCGTGGCCTATGCCGATGATGTGTCTGTTATTATCTCTGGGATGGAGGAGGCGCAGGAGGTGGTCTCTGTGATAGAGCAGTACACAGAGGCTTCTGGCTCTAAAATCAATCATGAAAAGAGTGAAGTTTTCTGGATGGGTGAGGAGGGTGAAAGCTTCGAACTTCCGGATGCCTTCCCAGAGCCCCAGCAGGAAATTAAAGTGTTGGGCATCAAATTTGGTCCTGGTGACTATGGTCATCGAAATTGGGAAAGCAGGTTGTTGAATGCCAATGCCAAGGTGGCAAGCTGGAAGAAATGGAAACTTTCCTTGAGGGAAAGGGTTGACTTGATTAAAACTTACCTGATCCCAATCTTTTTATATGTCAGCTTTGTCTGTATCTTGCCGGAATCTCTCTATGCAAGGGTGTACAGCTGCTTTTTCCAACTGTTATGGGGAAATAGGCTGAACCTGATCAAACGCAATGTAACTTACCTGTCCAGGCGGGAGGGTGGTCTAGGAATGGTCAACCCTATAGTTTTCTTTTCTCTGCTCTTTTTAAAGTATAATCTTGGTAATATGTTAGCAGCAGGGCCGGACTGACCATCGGGCGGACCGGGCATAATCCCGGTGGGCCGCGGCGCCCGCTCTCACTTAGTCCGACTCCTCACAGTAGAATGTAAAGAAGCCAGACTGTCATTTTCCCTCACTGCGGCGGCCGCGGCCGGTGTTCTTGCCAGCTACACCGGCTCCGCGGCCAATCAGCCTTCTGCTGTGAGTCACACCCCCCTGAGCAGGAGGCTGATTGGCTAGGGAGCCGGAAGTGAAGAGAAGTTCGTATGTGTGTTCCTTCCCGCCGCAGCCGGTGTCCTGCCCGGCGCGGCCAGCAGCACAGCCCGCACTCGCAGGATCGGCCATGGAAGCAATCAGCTGCAGATGGCAGCTCCTTCACTCTGACTCCGGGCTGCTTGCGGGGGCGGCGACAGGCCGGAGAGAGAAGGTAAGCGCGGCTCCTCGCGACGCCAGTGTCTTCAGTGCTGTGCAGCCCTGGTGTCACCGGCCGTGTGTACTGTCTGCTACTGAATAGGAGGGGGATGGGGCGGCTTCATATAGAGGATTTGATGTTTCCCTCTTCCTCCTCCTGCTGCCGCTGGATGGATGCCTGACTCTCCTCCTCCCTTCTGCAGGCATTCTGCGGCTGCAGGAGAAATATCAATTTCTCTATATGCAGCTGAGCTGTCCCATCCCCCTCCTATTCAACTTATTTTACTGCCCCCCCCAGTGATCTTAACCCTCCCCCCTGCTCTTAGCCCCCCCTTGTGCTCTTCAGCCCCCCCCCTGCTCTTCAGACCCCCCCCTGCTCTTCAGACCCCCCCCTGCTCTTCAGCCCCCCCTGCTCTTCAAGTCCCCCCCCCTGCTCTTCAAGTCCCCCCCCTGCTCTTCAAGTCCATACAGTGCTTTTGATCTCCCCCTATGCTTTCTGGCTCCCCTAATGCTCTCCACCCCCCTGTGCTACCTGGCCAAGTGATTTCCAGTTCCCCCCCCAGTGCTCTCCAGTCCCCCTACCCTGTGCTCCCTAACCCCCTGGTTTTCCCTGCCCCCCCCCCAGTGCTATCCACACCCTGCGCCTTCCTTACTTCTCTCCAGTCCCCCCCCCCCCCTTGCCCTTCAGCTCCTCCAGTGCTATCTGCTTTCCCTGTGCTCTCCGGCCCCCCTAGTGTCCTATCTTCTGTCATGTCTGCAGTTTCTGACCTTCTCTTGTATCACATCTGCAGTCTCTCAGGTATCATGTCCGCAGTCTCTGACCATCTCCTGTATCATGTCCGCAGTCTCTGACCATCTCCTGTATCATGTCCGCAGTCTCTGACCATCTCCTGTATCATGTCGGCAGTCTCTGGCCATCTCCTGTATCATGTCGGCAGTCTCTGACCATCTCATGTATCATGTCCTCAGTCTCTGACCATCTCATGTATCATGTCCTCAGTCTCTGACCATCTCATGTATCATGTCCTCAGTCTCTGACCATCTCATGTATCATGTCCTCAGTCTCTGACCATCTCCTGTATCATGTCCTCAGTCTCTGACCATCTCCTGTATCATGTCCTCAGTCTCTGACCATCTCCTGTATCATGTCCTCAGTCTCTGACCATCTCTTGTATCATGTTTGCAGTCTCTGACCATCTCCTGTACTATGTCCAGCGGGAACACTCTGCAGCCACACCGCACAGCACACCTAAGGTAAGTGGAGGACTGGAGAGAGGAGTGACTTCTACTTAGGGATTTCTTTTGCAGATAGGCTGGACTGGCACTGGCAGCAACAATTTTATTCAAATAAATCAGGATTTCTTCTGCAATTGTCTGGCACTGGCAGCCAGGCATAGTACTATGCCTGCCAGTGCCAGGTCAGCCTATTTGCAGAATAAATCCAGATTTGAATAAAATTGTTGCTGCCAGTGCCAGCCTACCAGGGGCTGATCTGAGGTGTGAAGGTGCAGGAATTGGGGTGAACTAAGGTATGATAGTGCAGGAATTGGGGTGATTTGATGTGTGAAGGTGCAGGAATTGGGACTGATCTGCTTCATACTATTTTTAGGACTCAACCATCAAAAGAGGATTTAAAGTAAGACAAAATAAACAGCATCATATGGCAGCTCTGATCTAAATTGAAGATTAAACTAAAAAAGGTACCGTAATCAAATCCACACATCCTGGAACATTAAATCCTGTCATCAACCATCCCGACGAACGCCACGCCACGCCCCGCCACGCCCCCCCCCCCCCTCGCGGGCTGCTCAGTCCAAAATGCCCGGGCCTATTTTTTGTCCCAGTCCGGGCCTGGTTAGCAGAGACCCCGCCGGGATGGGTGGGTATTTTTCAATCTTGGTTTAGGCCTTTTCTGCGATGCTGGGAAGATGGCGGGCCAGTGAAAAGTCTGAGAGTCCGACATGGCAAGCTTCCGGCTTATGTTGCCCCGTGTCTGAAAATACTTAGGCAGTGGCAGGTGACAGTGGGGGATATCAAGTCCCTCCCCAGAAAGCTTCTGGAGAAGAGGATTTTGGGCTCTGCTTTCAGTGTGTCACTGACCTTAAGGGATTGCCCAGGCCCCGTAATGAGGGAGGGGTTGCGTTTAATTAACTTAGGAAGAATCCCTTTGAAGTTTAGGGATCAAGCCTGGCTCGCTTTCCATGGAAGGCTCTATGTGAGAGGGAACCTGAAGCATCGCCCTGTGGATGATCGGGATTGTCCTAGAGCGGAGTGTGTTGGTAAAGTGGAGTCTATGGACCACTTTTTGCTCCAGTGTCCCTTTAACATAGAGGTGTATAAAAGGGTGGGGAGGGCTCTAGGCCTCCCCTTTCTCTATCGCATGAGTTATGCGGAGTGGGTGTACGGGGCATTCCCGACTCGCTGGGATTTTGATTTGGATACACTTTTTCTAGTTAGTATAGTTGTCCGTTACTTCACGTGGAATGCACGGTGCCAGATTACCCTGCGGAAGAAAGTCCTCCCTGTTGAGGTGGTGGTGTACGATATTCTGGGTGAGGTTGGGAAGATTCGGGGTCTTGAGAAGGGCAGGGAGCCTCGAGCGGTCTGGATAAGGGCGTGGAGGAATATCAGACCTGCTTTTGGTGAACTGTCCATCTCTGGGTGAGGAGCTCTTTTCCTATGCTATTTCTTTCACGCCCTTAGCTTTTGTTGGTTAATATCTTCTTTTTGAAGAAGGGCTGCATGCATAATGGGGGTGGTTTTGTTTCTTGACCTCGCAGGTTTGATGTCTGGTGTGGTGGTGTGAGTCCTACTAAGATTATTTTCTCCGGTAATGACAGTTTCATGATGTGAGTTTTGTTTTTGCTGTAAAGCCATTCTTTATTTGAGAGCAGAACTTGCTATGTATTTTTTTTCCATTTTCATGTAAATATGTATATATTTATGTATATTGATTTTATGATTATTGATTGCAAGACTTTTAATAAACAAAAATTGGGAATAATGTTCCTTACGTTGGTGGTCAGTAGACAGAATGTCCCTTACATTGGTGGTCAGTGGGAAGAATGTCCCTTACATTGGTGGTAAGTGGGAAGAATGCCCCTTACATTGGTGATCAGTGGAAGAATGTCCCTTACATTGGTGATCAGTAGAAGAATGTCCCTTACATTGGTGATCAGTCGAAGAATGTACCTTACATTGGTGATCAGTCGAAGAATGTACCTTACATTGGTGGTCAGTGGGAAGAATGCCCCTTACATTGGTGATCAGTGGAAGAATGTCCCTTACATTGGTGGTCAGTGGGAAGAATGCTCCTTACATTGGTGGTCAGTGGGAAGAATGTCCCTTACATTGGTGATCAGTGGAAGAATGCTCCTTACATTGGTGATCAGTGAGAAGAATGTCCCTTACATTGGTGATCAGTGAGAAGAATGTCCCTTACATTGGTGGTCAGTGGGAAGAATGTTCTTTACATTGGTGATCAGTGGGAAGAATGCTCCTTACATTGGTGATCAATGGAAGAATGTCCCTTACATTGGTGGTCAGTGAGAAGAATGTTCCTTACAGATAGCTAAAAAATCAATTCAGTCAGTGGTCACATATCTTAAGAGGCAGAAATTGTTCATTGCTCAAGGAACATCTGGCAACCTCTAAAGGAACCCTGGTTGAGAAAGCCTGGTCTACACAGTTGAATATTCTAGTAAATTGTAACACCACATATAAAGAAATAAATATAATGGAGGTCCTACTGGAGTTTCACGTCCACCAAGGCTTTTTACAAATCTGTCTGTTCTTTGTCTCAGGTCGGCCATGAAAGGATGGGAGCGTAGAATGTTCTGAATGTCCTGCCCCTCCATGAGCTTCCTCTCCATCATGTTGAATCCATCCAGGAGTTGGTACAATGAGAGCCCAAGATGACTTCCTGAGAACTGCAGGAGCACAACGGGAGGAATGGTACAGTCATCTCCAACGTAAAACATAGATAAACTGCACAGCATACCAACACTTATCAAATCCATCTGAACATACCTGCTAAGCTTTCTGAGGCTGAAGATCAGCAGAATCATAGCAGACATGCCGGCACCACACTATGTAGAAATCAGGGGTTGATTTACTAAAAGTGGAGCACACAGATACTGGTGTAGCTCTGCATGGTGGCCAATCAGCTTCTAACTTCAGCTTGTTCAATTAAGCTTTGCCAATAAAACCTGGAAGCCAATTGGTTTCTCTGCAGAGCTGCTCCAGATTTTGCACTCTCCAGTTTTGGTAAAGCGACCTCTCAGTGACAACCAGCAACAATTTATTCTCGTGTAAGTAGTGTGCATCACTCTATGGCCCAGCTCAGCTTCTTTCAAACTTTTTAAATGGGGGGGAACTCTCAAAATAGCTTTTCGTTCTCAGAGAATCTCTACTAATAAATTAATTTCTCTACTGTTCATGGTACATATTAGGGATGCACGGATACCGATACCCAGCATTTTCACAAGTATCAGTATTCGTAAAAATACTCACGCTACCGAAACTTTGTGGTGCAATTTGAACTAATAAAAAATGAATGGCTGCAAATCGCACTGCAAAGAATTGAATATGATTTGAACAGGAATGCGGGTCAATTCCTATCCGAATCACATGCGACTTCCCCCACCATTCGCGTGTGTGTGCGCATAGAAAGGGAAGCGCCATCTAGTGGCTAGTTTATTAAAAATGTGCGCAAATGGGGACATGATAGCGATATACAAATACCTCAATGGTGAAACCCATGTCTTCCCCATTAATATACTGGTACCAGCTTATATACTTTGCAGCCATTTACCTTAGTCAGGAGAACCAGGGACATCCCATGCCACAGTGGCAGGCAGTACATGGAATGAGGCATCATGGGACAATAGCCATCCCTTAGGTTGGCATCCAAAAATACCCTCCTTGTGTTGGTGGACTCGGGTAAAGGGCCAGAAAGAATCTTCAGACTGTCTTCTGCAATCTGAGGGTCACAGAATACAGATCACTTTGCATCCTGCAAGTCCGTCATACAGGCACTAGACACAAATTTATTATCAGACAAGACAAGAGTTACCTGGATTTCAGGATCTCCCAGGCTAGAGGTGGATGATACGTCATCCAACCAGCTGTCATCACCTTCAATTTTAAACACAGCATCAATTTTGTTATTTTCAAAAAAATAAAAACGTATTTCATAGTTGACGAATTTCCCAAAGAGCTCCTAATATTGAGGACGATGACCAGACACATTATTAATTCCAAGGTCAGAGTACATGTAAAGCAGATAATCAGCAGGCCATCTTTTTTTATTACTCTATTATACTAAAAGGTGCCACCACCACCCTTTAGCAAAGGCCAGGTAAGGTGCCAGTTTTTCTAATTTATTACTAGCAGAAAGATGTCCCATCTTTTGACTGACTTGGACTTAAAAATTAGCAAATCAAGCAGACTCTATGGACCACTGTTTTTGAGAGAGGAGTGTCAATACAAGTTCATAAAACAAATTTCAAGCACCCCCATTTTTCCACATAGTAGGTGAAGCCATTTAAAACTTGGTTTTAAAAAAACAAGCAAAAAAAATAAAATATAACCACACCCCCATGTGCCCAATACCCCATGGGCAACACCCCATGGACACAGGGCTTTCCTTCGGCTGGAACGTGGCGGAACTCTGTTCTGCCACCTCCAACTCTTGCCCTTTGCTCACCACTGTCACTTGAAAACACAGAAGCCCGGCTTCTGTGCTTACAAGTATAGCTTGTCTTATCCGGCGGCTCTACAGATACCTCTCTGCCCTGCACTCACTGTGGGGACATGGGAGATGTGGGGAATTAGTGTAGTGCAGCCATGGCTGGGAGGTGGGGGGTCACAGGGTAGGCTGCACCCTCTGACTGCGGGTGCACAGATGCTGACGCCATCTGAGGTCAGAGCTGAGAAGGGGTGGGAGTGAGATGTGGATGCAGACGTAAGGGTCTGTGAAAGAGGGCTGAACCCTGCACTCTGCGCGCAGCGCACCCCTGAACCCTACACTCTGCATGTAGAGCACCCCTGCACTCTGCATGCAGCGCACCCCTGCACCCTGCATGCAGCGCACCCCTGAACCCTGCATGCAGCGCACCCCTGAACCCTGCACTCTGCATGCAGCGCACCCCTGAACCCTGCACTCTGCATGCAGCGCACCCCTGAATTATTCACGTAATGCCCATTTAAGACCCTCCCACTGCAATTTGGCCACACTCACCATTTCATTAAGTTTGTTGGGGGTTGAAGGGCGTGATTGAGTTCCTGCACCTATTGTCTGAGAAAAAAAAGCCCTGCTTGGACATATATAGCAATTGCCATATCTAAATCACATTTTTTGCATTGTGTGCTCTCCTAATGTATGTTTAAATGTATATGACGAGTCCTCTGTTCTTGCTAATCGATTAGAAGCTGGATTTACAGTTGGACTACTTTGGCAAACTGAACTGCTAGGAAATGGGTTTTATGGATTTTTCTAAAGTTCCTTTATTCAGAAAAAAAAAAAAATCATCTCGCTTTTGCGAACAAACCAACAACTTGCAGAGCCGAATGAGCATCAACAAATGTCTGATTAGATTAACAAGGTGAAGTCTGACCGGTTACAGTACATAACGGTACATTGTGATGCCGTAACATTAAAGAATTAGTGCACCTTGGTACAAAAATCCACCAACCCAATGCAAGGAGTATTTTACTTAATTACATTGAAGTGGGCACCCAAAAATAAAAGTGGAATGAAAAACACCTTTTGAGCACCAAACTAAATTACACCTGAGAGGCCAACAGCGTAACTTTCAGGTATGCAGTTACTTCTCCCTCTTCCTATAGTCCTTCTTTCAGAAAGGCTAAATCAAATGTATTCACTGTGAACAAGAGAGGCTGGCCATATTTATAAGATGGAATTGGATATGGGGGCTCAAGCCCACCACCCATAATCTTTTAACAGGCATTGTGTCACAAAAACATCACAATTTGTATTGCCTGACAATGGACGACTACCCACAAATGGACAACTATGAAGAAAGGAAGGACTACACAACAAGGGAGCACAGCCCAGCCCAACCCAACCCAACCAGGGAGCCCAGTCCAACCCAGCCCAAACAAACCCAACCAGGTAGCCCAGCCGAACCCAACCCAACCCAAAACAACAAGGGAGCCCAGCCCAACTCAACGTAACCCAACAAGGGAGCCCAACTCAACCTAACCCAACAAGGGAGCCCAGCCCAACTCAACCTAACCCAACAAGGGAGCCCAGCCCAACTCAACCTAACCCAACAAGGGAGCCCAGCCCAACTCAACAAGGGAGCCCAGCCCAACTCAACCTAACCCAACAAGGGAGCCCAGCCCAACTCAACCTAACCCAACAAGGGAGCCCAGCCCAACTCAACCTAACCCAACAAGGGAGCCCAGCCCAACTCAACCTAACCCAACAAGGGAGCCCAGCCCAACTCAACCTAACCCAACAAGGGAGCCCAGCCCATCCCAGCCCAACCAGGGAGCCCAGCCCAACCCAACAAGGGAGCCCAGCCCAGCCCAACCCAACAAGGGAGCCCAGCCCAGCCCAACCCAACAAGGGAGCCCAGCCCAGCCCAACCCAACAAGGGAGCCCAGCCCAGCCCAACAAGGGAGCCCAGCCCAACCCAACAAGGGAGCCCAGCCCAACCCAACAAGGGAGCCCAGCCCAACCCAACAAGGGAGCCCAGCCCAACCCAACAAGGGAGCCCAGCCCAACCCAACCCAACAAGGGAGCCCAGCCCAGCCCAACCCAACAAGGGAGCCCAGCCCAACCCAACAAGGGAGCCCAGCCCAACCCAACCCAACAAGGGAGCCCAGCCCAACCCAACCCAACCCAACAAGGGAGCCCAGACCAGCCCAGCCCAGCCCAGCCCAACCCAACCCAACCCAACAAGGGAGCCCAGACCAGCCCAACCCAACCCAACCCAACAAGGGAGCCCAGCCCAGCCCAACCCAACAAGGGAGCCCAGCCCAGCCCAACCCAACAAGGGAGCCCAGCCCAGCCCAACCCAACCGAACAAGGGAGCCCAGCCCAACCCAACAAGGGAGCCCAGCCCACACTGGAAATTTAGTAAATCTCCCTAGAGGTCAGACTTCTCACTGAGCCAGAGATTAAAGCATTCTGTCAAATTAATTTACCAAAACACTTATGCTGGTCCACATACACAGTGAAGCCGAGTCATTACTTTTAGAGAAATGAAAGAGCCCAAAAGTGAACCCCCCCCCCCCTTAATGGAAGAATTAAACAAGAATGCTGATTGGTCATTTCAGGCAACGTTTTCTTTTCTCCAACTGAAGCATTCAGCTCCTTAATGTGTATAACTGGGATTTACTGTTCATCGGATGTTTCTGTGTACCTTTGTAATGTTAAACTCAGCTCCTTTACCACCTGATGTACTATCACATTGTCCTGGCATAGGAATGCATGGGGGGGATGGGGGGGGGGGTAATGTCAAAATGGTCCCTATGGAATCATCAACTACACTAAGAATGAGCATCATTGGGACTCTAGGATGTGAATTATCAAAATGATTTGCACAAATAACAGTAAGTGTCTCCTATCAGTAAAATTGACTTCCTTCCATTCCGAAGGACAGGTCTAAACTGGTATCACAATTGTTAGCAATCACAATACATGAGGCAATGTATTATTATAATGATCATTATCTTTCCACATTTCTTGAAAACAAACCTGAACTGGTGGCACTTGGCGATGGGTTGGGGGTAAAATATTCTTCTTGAGCCACATTGTCTTCTATGTCCTAAAATAGTAATAAAATGTCATAACGTATACTGAAGCAAGAGAGGGGAAAAGAAAATGTAAAATAACAAAAAACTAACATCCTAAGAACGAACAGAAACAAACCGGCTTCCTGTAAAATAAATTTCTCGGAAATAAATCTGCAACCTGTTATAAGATCAGAGATTATAATCTACAGTTTGCATCTAAGCAGAAAGAAAACTCCACATCTGAGAGCCCTTTATACCATTCTATGGGAGTGGGAATTAAAAAAAGTTTTTTGTGCTAAATCTTTTTAAATGAAAACATTGGGCCCCATTCACACATCAGAGATTTGTAGCTTCACCAGAAGTGTTTCAATGCTTGACTGATATTTTGAGGTGTCTGCACAGCTGAGCATTGTGTCGCTTGAAGCTAAAAGCCTGGCGCTCAATAAATTATATTGACACCAATAAACTCAATGGGAGTGATTAAACTTTTTTTTTTATTTTCTTGGCTTGGTAACTAGCTTTTTATTGACTAAAATTAGATTAAAATAACTCAAGCCTGAAACACGTGCAAAAATATCTGTACAAAAGCTCAAAGAAAAAATGCCCAAAAATGCTAAGCTCAAGAGTGACTGGGGCCCAAGTCATGAACCATAAATCAATTCCAATATTCCTATAAAATATCCTAAAAATTGTTTTACTAGAAGTGAGAAGAGCTGTGTAGGTGGAGTACAGACCCTTACCTGAACATTCTGGTCCTGAGGGGCGCTGTATACAGGGTACAGATCCTGAACAATGAGAATTAAGGACAAGAGGTCTGCAGGCCTCAGTGAGCTGGCATTTCGGCTGGAAGCAACGGAATGAAGAATAAATGATTATTATTGGTAAAGTAAATCACTTTTTAGAATTATAAATGTATTTCTTATTAAAGTGTCTGTGAAAGACTGAACTCTGAATTGTATTTCTAGAATGGAAAGCTGCCCTTCATTAGATTCCTCTAGCACTCCTTCTATTCTATTCCTTCCTATAGCACTGCAATCAGCAAATGTCATGCTCCCTGCTGAGTGGAAAGCTCTAGCTTTGACTCCGTAGCGGGCATGACAGATCTATGCAGAGAGACCACTGCTTCTACACAAAGCAAGGATCTTTCTCTAAAGCATGCTGGCGGTGGACAGGCTTTTCTACTCAGGCTCTGGCTGCTTTCTCAAGGAAACAAACTGTAAGACTTGTAACAGCTTTAGTTTTCATGCACCTGGATAATATATAGCAGATTCCAACTGAATGCTGGGCTTTTGTAAGCTAGGTTTTCTGAACACAATTATTATGCTTTCTTGAAAGTGATCATTAGATTTTGTACCTTGAGAAAAGAGCCAGAAGTTTGGTGTTCACTAAAATGAAAGCATGGAGCACTTCCTCTCCGCCCCGCTCATTGCTGCTGTTTATGAATTGTACAATCTGTTTCTCCAAGAACTCGATGCATTGCTCACAAAGCTTTGGGTGAATCAGACGCTCCACAGCCTGCCGGGGTAAAAAAACACACATTATAAAATTCATTAGATGCTGAGCGCTAGTGTCCGAGGCTGAATATCCAAGGCTTAGTGACTTATATGGTCCTTCCATCCTCTCTAGTCTACTTATCACCAGCTTTACACCTTATGAAGTCCTCCCTACTCTAATCTTCCGCCAGTTCTGCAGGCAAACTGTATAATAATGAAAAAATCTACAAGGTTCAGACCTGTATCCATAAATGACCAAAATACCCTATTTTATGGAAGGTAGAAATTCTATTCCAAATAATAGGTGCAGACTCCTCCCACCACCTTGTGGATTTCCCCCTTACCCGGCGGATGAAGGCAAGTGCAAAATAATATCCAAATAGACTCTTCCAGTGAAACAAAACTGCAAAACCTGTGCTCTCAACTTCCAGTGAAAAAAGCAAAATCAGCCTCTTACCAGAAAAAAGGTCTATGTACGCTTGTGACTCTCCTAGGTTGGGGGAGGTTCTCTTTCCCCTTAACAGCAGATATGTAGACCATTTTATTTATACATACAGTAGCATTTATTTTCGTGTGCGCCGATTTACACATGACATTATACACATTTTTTTGAACTTCATGAAACCTGCCATCTACTGTTCTGGCAGTGGTAATTTTTATAATAGTAACGAGTAACTATGCAGCACAAAAAAAATATCGGAGTAGAAATATTGAAATTATCGAAAAAATGTAGTGAAGTAAAAGTAGGAGAAAAAAAATTCTACTCTAGGAAAGTACAGATACCGCTACTACTACTACTACTACCACCACCACTACCACTACCACTACGAAGAAGATGTGATACTCATTTCCTGACTGGCAGTGTCCCCTGCAGGGATTACTCTCTGCCACTAGATGCCCTCTTCCAGGTTAAATGACTCCCAGCTTCATCCAACCTAAAGACTGTGGAACTCCTGTATTACAGACCTGTCTTCTGAGGAATGGCACTCACATCATTGTCTCAGCATCACTCTGCATCAGGGGCTAAAAGAGAACCCTGTATATCTTATGATTCCTAGAAAAAAATCTGGGAGGCATTAGGGAGAATGGGTCGTAGCAGAAAGTTGAGCCCGTAGCTAGAAGTTGCCCCTTAAAAACAACCGATAATTGAAGTTTCTCTAATGAAATCCTGCTGGGTTACTCTAAATGGCTGTTCCATTTTCTGTTTAGTCTTCAGTTTTTTGGCATTTTTGCACTTTTACAGCATCATGGGCTTCTTACTAATGACATTTTGTCTACTTTAGTATTTTTAAGCTAACACAAAACATAAATTTGACACTTACTGAATTTAATCACTGTAAGCTATGGGGTAGAGACAACCATTGAATTTAGCTGCACCAACAAAACTGACTGAACATAAATGTCCAAGAACTGAATCATATTTCATGAGCTGTATGGAGTGACGGAACAAACATCATTTACCTCTACTGCAAAGCTTTGGTCTTCATTTCGTAGTGTGTTGTATGTAAGGAGCAGACTCTGGAACGTCTTCCACACCAAGATCCTCTGATCCGAATCAGAAGGCCGTAGCCTGCAGTGCAGAGATGAGAACAAATGAATTCCGAATGATCGGGGGGGGGGGGTCGTTGGGGGTCAGGCAGAGGCGTAACTAGAACCTTCAGGGCCCCGGTGCAAGAAACCATGAAGGACCCTCTGGACCACTGGCCGGGGCACTTCCATTCAAGTCTGGGGCTCTTCCCACTGATCCTGGGGCCCTTTACTCTCGTTGTGGGACCCTTTCACAAGTTCTGCTGTGGGCCCCCTTCCTGCCATCGTGGGGCCTCCCCACAGTGGTGGAATGCCAGGGCCCGGTCCCAAGTGTGACCTTTGCAATCCTGGAAGGTCACCCACTAGTGTCAGTAGTTTTTATTTTTTGGTATTTTAATTGTATTATGTTTTATAATTTTATTTTATTTTTTTACAATGTGACTGACTATGACTCTGTCCATTCAGAAAAGGAAGGAGCTGGTAAATTACATATTTACCAACCCCTTCCTGGTTCTCTATTGTGACACATCCCCTGCAGCAGCCGGCAGGAGAGGGAAGGGAGCACAGTGGGGAGGAGGGGGGGGGGGGCAGCACAGTAGAGGGGGGGCTAGGGGAGCACACAGGGGCCCAGAGACAGCAGAACACAAGTGAACTGGATTGGAGGAGCGGCGGGGGCAGCATACAGAGGAACCAATCTCCTCCATTTTCCTCCTGCAGCTACAGGAGAATAAAGGAGGACAGTGATTTCGCTACATGCTGCCCCCGCCGCCCCTCCTATCCAGGTGTACAGGGGAGCCTCACAGTCCCCCCCGATGCATGGGGCCCAGTTGCAATTGCAAACCCTGTAGTTACGCCCCTGGGGTTAGGATTTCATGTGACAGCATGGAGTCAAAAAAAATGGCACCAAGACCAAGAGAGCTGCCAAAGCTTCATGATCACACATACAGACCAGAAGCATGATTGAATATGACTGTCAAATTATCTATTTGTCTTCTTATGTTGTTTGTGTGAAATGATTTTCTGTGTGAAATGATTTTCAGAATTTTTTTTAAATGTTGAAAAACTGTGCTGTCTTTTTTATTTTTTAAAAGTAATTTTAAGCTACCCTTCATATTCATTTTAGCATACCCTGATGAGCATTAAAAGATTACGACCCATGTGTCATCTGTGGTTATAAAAAACAAAAAAAAACAAAGGACTTGGCTTTAAGGATCCATTTAAAAATGGCATCTCTCCTCCTGAGTGTCCGGATGAAGATGGCCCGGGCCACGCAGGCGACAGAACCAATTGTTGTAAATGTGGTATCAACCCTGTATACAGATTGGCTCCCATGTACACAAGTGGTGGTTATGTCCAGTAGCCCAGGCCTTTTAGACCAACATTTTTGATTTCCTAACTAAATTATTAGGTAAATCTGTTCCAGTAGACCCCATCCTGGCTCTCCTTAACAATTATCTGCTGGATTTTATTAATGCACAATTTAAACTTTAGATTGGATTACTCACGATGGTCAAACAAGCCATGGACAAAGCCTGGAAGAAAACCACCTTGTGCCTAGTTAGAACCAAAAATAGGATTACGCGAGCCATTACCAAGTGGGTTAAGGCAATGCTTTCATATAAGACCCTGAAATATACAGCGAGTATAGAAAAGAATCACCTACCCGAGGTACTTTCACATCTGTTAAGGTCATCATAATGTAGGATGTGGATTATGAAGGTAGTAGGCTAAAGCCTAGTACACACGCAACGATTATCGGCCGACCGATCGTCCGTCTTTTGTCCAGAGTGGTGTTTTGTTGGTTGGAATGTGCCTAGACTGCACACGAATTTTCTCGCCCGACAAAATTCTACTTCAAAAGTGATGTCATGTGTTGGTTTGGTTTCTTTGTGTTCTTTCTTCTCTGAGCATGCCCAGTCTTGCTCATTAGATTTTTCCCTGTCGAAATCTGTACTGACTGCACGAAAATCGGACGTGTTTTGACGGCGGACAAAAAAAGTATAGTCTGCACACCGACTTTTTTTTCGGCCGAAAAGTCGGAGTCGGTTGTCGGAAGCATCATACTAACAAGCCGAAAATCGGCAGATCGGTCGTCGGACGAAAATTCCCTGCCGATTTTCGACACGTGTGTACGAGGCTTTGGAGACATTTGTAGTTAACATACAAACCACAATTGGAGAAAGTCCACGATTGAAGAAAGTACAATGTGCAAAAACAGTGACTATTGTAACCTGGTTAAGAAGGGGAAGGGTAGTGTAAGGGGTACAGAGGAGGATAAATGATTCCTGGGAGTCCGAGGCTGAGGAAAGTCTGACTTGTCCTACAGGGTTATAGGTTTGACTGTCCTGGGGAGAGGAGGCCATCAAGATTCTAACAGTGATCTATTGAAGCCCAGTGATAGGTAGATATCTATCCAAGGTTACCAGTCTATGTACAGTGGGTATAGAAAATAAATTATCCCCCTGAAACGAAGACAGACACAGTTTTTGTTTTATGCAGATGTATTTACTCAGTGCAACTTATAACATCCAAGAGAAAGATATAAACCCCAACATGTCGGATAAAAAAAAAAAAAAAAAAAAAAATCGGAATCACGGAGTTGGAAAAGGGATCACCCCCTTGTGTCAGTATTTTGTTGGACCACCTTTTGCTTTAATTCAAGCCTTTAGTATGTTGGGTTATGTCTCTACTAACTTTACACATCTAGACTTTGCAATATTTGCCCGCTCTTCTTCTTTGCAGAACTGCTCAAGTTCAGGTAAATTTGATGGGGACCGTTTTGTGGACTGCAGTCTTCAAGTACTTCCACAGATTTTCAATGGGGTTTAAGTCTGGGCTCTGACTAAGCCATGCAAGGAAATTCACCTTTTTCTCCTTCAACCACTGTGTGGTCTTTGTTGGACGTGTGCTTTGGGTCTTTGTCATGTTGGAAGGTAACCTTTAACCATATAGGACAAGTCAGGCTTTCCCTCAGCCTCTGACCCCCAGGAACCATTTATCCTTCTCTGTACCCCTTACACTACCCTTCCCCTTCCTAACCAGGTTGAAATATTAGCTGTTGTTGCACATTGTACTTTCTCCAATTGTGGTTTGTATGTGAACTACAAATGTCTCAGCCTACTACCTTCATAATCTACATCCTACATTATGATGACCTTAACAGATTGTGAATGTACCTCGGGTAGGTGATTATTTCCTATACTCACTGTATATTTCGGGATCCTATGTGAAGGCGTTGCCTTAATCTATTTATTAATGGCTCGTATAATCCTATTTTTGGTTTTAACTAGGCACAAGGTGTTTTTTTCCGGGCTTTGTCCATGGCTTGTTTGGCCATCGTGAGTAATCGGATCAAAAGTTTAAAATTGTGCATGAATAAAATCCAGCAGATATTTGTTAAGGAGAGCCAGGATGGGTTCTACTGAAACAGATATACCTAATAAATTTAGTTAGGAAATCAAAAAGCTCATCTACATCCTACATATGTCCTAATACTGTATATCGCTACTATTAATCCTATATTTGTAACAATCATCTTGTACCCACTTCTGATGCAGTCTAGAGCAGAATAACTCAGTAGGAAGTTCAATACACAGTTGCCCTTATCAGTCCAACAAAATTCCATTTTAAGTTTTTGTTTTTCTCTTTTTTCCCACCAAATGATAGCCATACAGAAAAACGTTACATGTACAGTAACCCATGCTAAATATATTTGATACATATTAGCTGTGATAAGTAGTATGGAATTACATCTCGCTATACGTACTCCTTCCTGATGAGCTGCCCATCTAATGTCACCAGACCAAAGTGTACCTCCGTCAGTCTCTTCAACACATAAAGCTTACGCCGTAAATCGTCTTCCGTCTCCGTTCCGTCACCATTAACAGTAATGAAGAGACATTCTCCAAACTGCAGAGAGAGGACATGGAATACTGTAAGAGGAAAAATACCTCTGAAGTTCTCCTCACCCCAAGTGGACTGCTGAACCCTTATATTGGATGACACCAGTAGCCACTGGTGCTCCATGGGCCGGGGGGGGGGCGTCAGACGGACCGCACCATAACCCCCCCCCCCCCCCGACCCACACCAGGCCGCACACAGTACAGGACCCACAGCATAGCATGACATGACAATACAGGACCTCCCCCCCCCGGTTCACTCACCCATCTGCAGCAGGCGAACGGCGGTGGCTTCTTCCCCGTCTCCTCCTCCATGCCCAATGGCATGGCTCCTCCATTCGGGCAATCAGGAAACGGGTCTCAGAACCTGCTTCCTAATTGGCCAGGGGGAGGATCCGTCGGACAAGAGTGAATTTCCATTCGCTATTGTCACACAACTGGGTGGGCTCGGGGGGCGCAGTGCTCTGCGCCCCGAGCCCACCCTTTTTTTAGCCTATTAGAGCCTCTGGCTCTAATCACATGGCTAAACAAAAAAAAAAAAAAAGCCCCATTGACGTCCACGCGTCCGGTGCCCCGCATGTAGATTAGGGGGCCGGACGCATGGATGGCACTGAGCAATACACTGAGCAATACCTGAGCTGGGTGCAAGCTTCCCCCGGAATCTCATATTCAACACAGATGTGGACTTTTCACTATTTCCTGAAATATTTATTTACCTGAGCTTTTTTTTTTTTTTTTAAGGATTATTTATGTATGTATATACACTGAACAAAATTATAAAAACACAACACTTTTGTTTTTGCCTCCATTTTTCACGAGCTGAACTCAAAGATCTAAGACTTTTTCTATGTACACAAAAGGCCAATTTCTCTCAAATATTGTTCACAAATCTGTGTAAATCTGTGTTAGTGCCGAGATAATCCATCCACCTCACAGGTGTGACTTATCAAGATGCTGATCAGACAGCATGATTATTGCACAGGTGTGCCTTAGGCTGGCCACAATAAAAGGTCACTCTAAAATGAGCAGTTTTATCACACAGCACAATGCCACAGATGGCCCAAGTTTTGAGGGAGCGTGCAATTGGCATGCTGACTGCAGGAATGTCCACCAGAGCTGTTGCCCATGAATTGAATGTTCATTTCTCTACCATAAGCCGTCTCCAAAGGCATTTCAGAGAATTTGGCAGTACATCCAACCGGCCTCACAACCGCAGACCGCGTGTAACCACACCAGCCCAGGACCTCCACATCCAGCATCTTCACCTCCAAGATGGTCTGAGACCGGCCACCCGGACAGCTGCTGCAACAATCTGTTTGCATAACCAAAGAATTTCTGCACAAACTGTCAGAAACCGTCTTGGGGAAGCTCATCTGCATGCTTGTTGACCTCATCGGGGTCTCCACCTGATTGCAGTTCATCGTCGTAACCGACTTGAGAGGGCAAATGCTAACATTTGATGGCGTCTGGCACTTTTCTCTTCACGGATGATTCCCGGTTTTCACTGTGCAGGGCAGATGGCAGACAGCACGTATGGCGTTGTGTGGGTGAGCGGTTTGCTGATGTCAACGTTGTGGATGGAGTGGCCCATGGTGGCGGTGGGGTTATGGTATGGGAAGGCGTACATTGTGGATGGAGTGGCCCATGGTGGCGGTGGGGTTATGGTAGGGGCAGGCGTACTTGTTGATGGAAAGGGTAAACTGGGACCGAACCCTGGGATCCCTGACCACAGAGGAAAAATGGGAATGCTTTAGGAACATATTAAGCAAAGGCATCTTGCAGTGCATTCCTATGGGAAATAAATTTAGAAGGGACAAAGCCAAACCTGGCTGGCTAAACCGGAGCGTTAAAAAACTTATTAGGGGAAAAAAATTGGCCTTCAGGAAATATAAATCAGAGGGCACAGTATTGGCTTTCGACCAATACAAGGAGGCAAATAGGAAGTGTAAACACAAAATCAAGATGGCTAAAATAGACTTTGAGAGACAAATAGCGGAGGATAGCAAAAAAAACCCAAAGAAATTCTTTAAGTATATCAACAGCAAAAAAACTAGGGCAGAGCATATTGCACACATAATTAGCGATGATGGGGGGATGGTTACAGAAGACACTGAAAAAGCAACCGTGCTGAATGCTTTTTTCTCATCAGTCTTTACACAGGAATCGGAGGGGTACACTGACCATGACTGTATGGTTAGTAGTAATACACAGGACTTGCCACTATGGCTAACAGAGGGTGAAATCAGGGAAAGGCTGGATAAACTCAACACAAACAAATCACCAGGCCCGGATGGCATACATCCGAGAGTACTCAAGGAACTGAGTAAGGTTATATCCAGACCACTGTTCCTGATCTTTGCGGACAGTATTAGGACAGGAGATGTACCAGGGGAGTGGAGGAAACCTAACGTAATTCCGATATTCAAAAAGGGTCAGAGGCATATACCGGGAAATTATAGGCCTGTAAGTCTGACATCAGTAGTATGTAAACTTCTGGAGGGGATGATAAGGGACTATATCGTAGAGTTTGCTAAGGACAACAGCATCATCAGTAGTAACCAGCATGGGTTTACAAATGGGCGTTCTTGTCAAACCAATCTCTTAACATTCTACGAGGAGGTGAGCTGTGAGCTAGATAGGGGCAGACCAGTGGATGTGGTGTACCTAGATTTTGCTAAGGCGTTTGATACAGTTCCCCATAAGCGCTTAATTTATAAAATAAGGTCTGCAGGTATCGACAGCAGGGTTTGCTCTTGGATACGGAACTGGCTAAAAGGGCGTGTCCAAAGGGTAGTAATAAACAGCGCGTACTCAGACTGGTCTGAGGTAGTAAGCGGGGTGCCCCAGGGCTCAGTCCTAGGACCAACTTTGTTCAATTTATTCATAAACAGCATTGAGGACGGGATCAGTAGTTCAATATCAGTTTTTGCAGATGACACAAAATTAGGCAGGGCAATAACAGCACAGCATGAAGCAGATATCCTACAGAATGACCTGGACAAAATAACGGAGTGGGCAAAGACATGGCAAATGAGGTTTAACGTGGAGAAATGTAAGGTTTTACACTTGGGGACTAGAAACATAAAAGCACAATACACGTTAGGAGGGGAACCCTTGGGAGAATCAAAAATGGAGAAAGATCTGGGAGTCTTGGTTGATGATAGACTAGGCAACAGCATGCAATGTCAAGCGGCAGCTGCCAAGGCTAGCAGAATATTAGCATGCATAAAGAAAGGGATGTATTCCAGAGATAAGACTATAATCCTTCCACTTTATAAAACTCTGGTCCGACCTCATCTGGAGTATTCGGTCCAGTTCTGGTCACCAGTCCTCAGAAGGGATGTGTTGGAGCTGGAGAGAGTCCAGAGAAGGGCAACTAAACTAATTAGGGGATTGGAGGACCTTGATTATGAGGAGCGTCTGCAATCGCTTGATTTATTCTCCCTGGAGAAGAGACGCCTGAGGGGGGACATGATAGCAATTTTTAAATATCTAAATGGGGATCTAGGCTTAGAAAAAAAGCTGTTCAGTCGAAGGGATTGCATGAGAACTCGGGGGCATACAATGCGATTAGAGGAGAAGCGTTTTAACCTCAGGCAACGTGGGGGGTTCTTTACTGTTAGGGCTACAAGATTGTGGAATTCTCTACCACATGAGGTGGTTTCTGCGGGTAGTATGGTGGCTTTCAAAAGACTCTTAGACGTACATCTCAAGGATCAGAACATTCAGGGGTATGCAAGATGATTACGGCCACACACATCTACACAGGTTGAACTGGATGGACTTTTGTCTTTATTCAACCTCACCAACTATGTAACTATGTAACTATGTACATTGTGGATGGAGTGGCCCATGGTGGTGGTGGGGTTATGGTATGGGAAGGCATACATTGTGGATGGAGTGGCCCATGGTGGCGGTGGGGTTATGGTATGGGAAGGCGTATGTTATGGACAACGAACACAGGTGCATTTTATTGATGGCATTTCGAATGCACAGAGATATCGTGACGAGATCCTGAGGCCCATTGTTGTGCCATTCATCCACGACCATCACCTCATGTTGCAGCATGATAATGCACGGCCCCATGGTGCAAGGATCTGTACACAATTCCTGGAAACTGAAAACATCCCAGTTCTTACATAGCCAGCATACTCACTGGACATGTCACCCATTGAGCATGTTTGGGATGCTCTGGATCGGCGTATACGACAGCGTGTTCCAGGTCCTGCCAATATCCAGCAACTTCGCACAGCCATTGAAGAGGAGTGGACCAACTTTCCACAGGCCACAATCACCAACCTGATCAACTCTATACCAAGGAGATGGTCACACCAGATACTGACTAGTTTCCGAACCCCCCATCCCCCCCCCTTCCCCCCCAATACAGTAAAACTGCACATTTTAGAGTGGCCTTTTATTGTGGCCAGCCTAAGGCACACTTGTGCAATAATCATGCCGTCCAATCAGCATCTTGATATGCCACACCTGTGAGGTGGATGGATTATCTCAGCAAAGGAGAAGTGATCACTAACACAGATTTGTGAACAATATTTGAGAGAAATCGGCCTTTTGTGTACATAGAAAAAGTCTTAGATCTTTGAGTTCAGCTCATGAAAAATGGGAGCAAAAACAAAAGTGTTGTGTTTATAATTTTGTTCAGTGTATTTATATATGTATGTATCGTATGTAAAAAAGATGCATAAATTGTAAGCACTAAATAAAATACCTGTAAGTAATAATACCAACAAGAGTAATAATATTAGAGTGAAAAATTGATGATATTTAACGCCTGTATAATAATAATAATCAGGGTTTAAATATCATCTCTCACTATTGATAATATATATATATATATATATATATATATATATATATATATATATATATATATATATATATATATATATATATATATATATATATATATATATATATATATATATATATATATATATATATTTTACAGGAGTTAAAAATCAGCAACATCTTTATTATAATAATTATTATTCATATTTAGGAGTCAAATATTATCTCACTATATTATTATTATATAATAGTGAGAGATGTCGATGATATTTAACTCCTGAATAATAGTATTATATTATTATTCAGGCGTTAAATATCAACATCTCTCTCTATTATAATGATAAACCATAAAAGTGAGAGATGATGATATTTAACTCCTGAATATTTGTTATTATTAGGAGTTAAATATCAAAAATAATATCCATGCATTAAATATCTCTCACTAATATTATTATTATATTATAATAGTGAGAGATATTGATATTTAACGTCTGACTACTACTACTACTACTAATCATAATATTATTCAGGAGTTAAAGCGGAGATCCGAGCACAGAAGTAATTTTTTAATAAACATACCCCCGGGACAGTCAGGGCTAGCACATTCCACAATGGCTAGCCTCTGATCTGTCCCGGTTCGCACTTACCTTTTAGAAGAAATACTTACTTATAAAACTTCTTCCACAGCGTTTCCATCTCTCTTGTGGGCAGCTGAAGCCGGCACGGTCCTCTTCTGTGTCTTCTTCCGCGTCTTCTTGTCCCAGAATGCGCCTGCACCGGCCCCTCTCGTCACCTCCGGTGCGGCGTCGCATTCCTCCACAGCTTCTGGGCATGCCCAGAAGCTGTTTAGCAGGGGAATGCGGCGTCGCCCGGAAGTGACGTCGGGGCCGGTGCCGTCGCATTGAGTCCTGGGAGCGATGACGTTCAGCTCCCAGGAATCATAGCGAGACAGGAAGTGACGGGGTGAGCCGTGGCTCCGAGGGAGGAAGTACTCTGAGGTGAGTATTTACGATCTTCAATTAAAAGGTGAGTAAACAAAAAAAAAAAAAAATAACTATCCAATTCCTTTTCAGGTGATCTCGAACTAGCGGAGGGGCACAAAAAAAAAAAAATATTGTTTTTGTGCCCGGAACTCCGCTTTAAATATCAGCAACATCTCTCACAATTATATTATTATTACTATTCTTAAGGATTTAAATATCATCAACATCTCTCACTATTATTATCATTAGTATTATTATTATTTAGGAGTTAAATATCAATATCTATCACTAATATTAAAATAATAATAAGATTATTATTATTATAATAGTGAGAGATGTTGATGATATTTAACTCCTAAATAGATTATAATATAATTTAGGAGTTAAATATCATCAACATCTCTCACTATTATATTATTATAATGATATATCAGTGAGAGATGTTAATATTTAACGCCTAAATAAAAATACTAATGATAATTATAATATAATTGTGAGAGATGTTGCTAATATTTAACTCCTGAATAATACTATTATTACTAAAATTCAGGAGTTGAATATCAATATCTCTCACTATTGTAAAATAATAATAATAATAATAATAATAATAATAATAATAATAGTGAGAGAGGATATATAACTCCTGATTATTATTATTATATTATGGATATTTAACTCCTAAATAATAATAATAATATTATTATAATAATAGAGATGTTGGTATTAATTTAACTCCTTATAAAAATAATAATAATAATATCATTATTGATATTCATCATCAATAATAATTATTTTTATTGTTATTTTTATACAGGATTTAAATATCACCAAGATCTCTCATCATTATTATTATTATAAATGTCCCAAACCTGCATAAAATTAGTTGTATCAAATCTCACAAAAACACCTTCTGACATTTTCAGTGGGTGCTGAGCAAGAATGTAATTTTTCATTTTTTTTTTTTTTTACTGTATTTAAGAAATAAAACAAAGTGTAAAGAATTCAGTAAATAATATGAATTTAGAATACACATAAATAGGAGGAAATACCATACACCTATACACAGCAATCCTGACACAGCGCAGTTTTTCCCAGCAGAGGGCAGAAGAGAACGTAGAACAGTACAAAGCCAGGAGAGACCCAGCCCCAAACACAGCACCCTCCTGCCTCCTCCTCGGCCCGGCCCTGGAAGGGACATTTAGGAGCCGGACGTCCTGGACGCCAGAGATTTTTATTTTATAAATAAGTAACTTGCCATGTGAAGAACACAGAGGTGGTCATTCTCCGTTGTGAAGCAGGTATAGGTGTCACCGATCTTCTCCAACAGCGTCACACAAGAGATGATCAGAGGGGCAAACAGAGTGTTGATGCTGTCACCAAATGTTGGAGACTGAGGAGAGAAAAGATTTAGAGAATATCCTGACATTATTATAAATGTATAAAAAATATACAATACATATACTGATTAACCACTTCAGCGCTGGAAGATTTACCCCCCTTCATGACCAGGCCATTTTTTTGCGATACAGCACTGCGTTACTTTAACTGACAATTGCGCAGTCATGCGACAACTGTACCCAAATAAAATTGATGTCCCTTTTCCCCCCACAAATAGAGCTTTCTTTTGGTGGTATTTGATCACCTCTGCGATTTTTATTATTTGTGCTATAAAACAAAAATGACCCACAATCTTGAAAAAAAATAAAATAAATATTTTTTACTTTCTTTTTTTTTTTTAATCTCTTTTTATTAATTTTTTTAATAACCAACAAGTCATACAAAACATGCAAAAAAAATAATCACAATAACAAAATCTATGATCTAAAGTAAATCGAAAATTCCTTTTTTTTTTTTTTTACTTTCTGATATAAAACAAATCCAATAAAAAAAATTAAAAAAATGGAAAAAAGCTAAAAATTTCTTCAAGAGGTTGCAAACCTCCTAAAAAAAAATAAAATAGAAACCTGTAAGACAAAGGCATAAAGAGCTGGTATGCATCGCATACTAGCTCATTATAAAAATACTTAACTTGGAACAAAGCCCTTCCAGTGGCGCCCGCACCCCGCTGAGACAACCGGTAAGGTCACCCGTCTTCCTTCCAGGTTTGTGCCCTCCGGCTGTCTGATTGGCTGGAGCCGCGATGACGTCACTCCCGCGTTCACGGCACAGGGCTCTGAAGGAACGGCGCGGGTGGCTGTTCCTTCAGACTGCACGTGCCAGTGATGTCACTGGCTGCATGCAAAATAAATACGTGCACCGTTTAGGAGATATTTACAGTACCTTATTATAGGGCAGTGATGTCAAACCTTGGCATCCCAGATGTTTTGGAACTACATTTCCCATGATGCTCATGCACTCTGCAGTGTAGTTGAACATCATGGGAAATGTAGTTCCAAAACATCTGGGGTGCCAAGGTTCTCCATCACGGTTATAGGCTCACCTCTAGGTACAAGTTACAGAGGAAAGTTCACTTCCTCTTTCATCAGTTTAGCGTCTACAAACTAGGGGATATATTTATGGAATTTTTTTTTCTTTTTTACTAGTAATGGCGGGGATCAGTGATTTGTAGCTAGACTGCGACGTTGCGGTGGACAAATCTGACACTAAGTGACAATAATACAGTGATCAATGCTAAAAATATGCACTGTCACTGTACTGACACTATCAGGGAATGGGTTACACATCAGGGGCGATCAAAGGGTTAAATGTGCTCCTAGGGAGTGCTTGCCAACTGTGGGAGGTGCTCTGACTAGGGGAAGACAGAGATCTGTGTTCCTGCTTAGCAGGAACACAAGATCTCCATCTTCCCCTCTGACAGAACACCGATCTGCCCTGTTTACATAGGCAAAACCAGGGATCCTCAAACTACGGCCCTCCAGCTGTTGTGGAACTACACATCCCATGAGGCATTGTAAAACTCTGACATCCACGGACATGGCTAGGCATGATGGGAATTGTAGTTTCTGAACAACTGGAGGGCCATAGTTTGAGGAACCATGGGCAAGACGGACGTTCTGCCTCTCTCCAAAATGATCGCTGGGTGCCGGCGAACATTGGGTCCGCCGGACCCGCTGATTGGCTCCCGCTGTGTTCATTTACAGCGGATCACCGGCTCCCCCTCCAGAGTTCTGAGACACATCATGGGTCCTAGAAGTCTATGAGACCATTCACAGGGCTTCACGCACAGTAGGAAACCAGCTGTGAAGCCGCAAGGCTTCACTTCCTGTTTCCCTTACGTCAGATGCCAGCGCCTGCACCTGAAGTGGATTAAACAATCGGCTCGGTTGAGGACATCGCTGGATCCGAGGCAGATAAGTGTCCTTATGCTAAAAGTCAGCAGCTACAGTATTCGTAACTGCTGACTTATTTTTTGGGGGGTGGGGGGGCCTGAAACTCCTCTTTAGGCTTGACTGTGCCAATTATGGAAAATACCCATATATAGACCCCTTCCACCAGAAACCAACCACCACCAATAGGAAACCCAATTCTTCAGACCCAAAACAATGTTGTCACCTAGTTTCAGAACTGTGGTGCCTATGCTGTTCTAGTACAGTCTTGTTGAGGAGGCCAACTGTTATTATTCCTATATTCGGTACACTTGGGGCCTATCACACTTGTCCATTCCCTGGCGGTAACAAGTGAAAATGATGTTCAAAGTACAAATCTGATCATCTAGCAGTAGTTGGTCATATTGACCTGGACTAGTTGAAGACATTTAGTAGCCTCTCTAAGTGACTTCTTCAGTTCTCAGTGTCAGGAAGAGACCCCAACAAATATTATATTTAAACAGGTAATACCGACAACTTCATCTTCAAGACGTCATCCACCCACCTGTCATCTTCAGCAGTGCCGGGACAAGACCATCCAGACAGCAATAAAAATTTAGGGGTTCCAATTCATTGGTGCAGCCTCACCAGTGCCCACCATTGGTGCAGCCTCATCAGCGCCCACCATCGGTGCAGCCTTACCTGCGCCCACCATCAGTGCAGCCTTACCTGCGCCCCCACCATCAGTGCAGCCTTACCGGCGCCCCCACCATCAGTGCAGCCTTACCTGCGCCCCCACCATCAGTGCAGCCTTACCTGCGCCCCCACCATCAGTGCAGCCTCACCAGCACCCCCACCATCAGTGCAGCCTCACCAGCACCCCCACCATCAGTGCAGCCTCACCAGCGCCCACCATCGGTGCAGCCTCACCAGCGCCCACCATCGGTGCAGCCTCACCAGCGCCCCCACCATCGGTGCAGCCTCACCAGCGCCCCCACCATCGGTGCAGCCTCACCAGCGCCCCCACCATCGGTGCAGCCTCACCAGCGCCCCCACCATCGGTGCAGCCTCACCAGCGCCCCCACCATCGGTGCAGCCTCACCAGCGCCCCCACCATCGGTGCAGCCTCACCAGCGCCCCCACCATCGGTGCAGCCTCACCAGCGCCCCCACCATCGGTGCAGCCTCACCAGCGCCCCCACCATCGGTGCAGCCTCACCAGCGCCCCCACCATAGGTGCAGCCTCACCAGCGCCCCCACCATAGGTGCAGCCTCACCAGCGCCCCCACCATCGGTGCAGCATCACCAGCCTCAGTTCAGCCTCACCAGCGCCCACCATTGGTGCAGCTTCACCAGCGCCCACCATTGGTGCAGCCTCACCAGCGCCCACCATTGGTGCAGCCTCACCAGCGCCCACCATCGGGTGCAGCCTCACCAGCGCCCACCATCGGGTGCAGCCTCACCAGCGCCCACCATCGGTGCAGCCTCACCAGCGCCCCCACCATCGGTGCAGCATCACCAGCCTCGGTTCAGCCTCACCAGCACCCACCATTGGTGCAGCCTCACCAGCGCCCACCATCGGTTGCAGCCTCACCAGCGCCCACCATCGGGTGCAGCCTCACCAGCTCCCACCATCGGGTGCAGCCTCACCAGCTCCCACCATCGGGTGCAGCCTCACCAGCTCCCACCATCGGGTGCAGCCTCACCAGCTCCCACCATCGGGTGCAGCCTCACCAGCGCCCACCATCGGTGCAGCCTCATCAGCACCCACTAGTGCAGTCTCATTAGCGCCCATCATCAGCGTCCATCAGTGCAGCCTCATCAGCGCACACCAGTAAAAAGGGGAAAAAATTACCTAAATTTACAAAATTTTATAAACAGAAACAAAGAAACTTTTTTTTTCAAAATGGTCAGCCTTTTTTCGTTTGTTTAGCAAAAAGAAAAAAAAAAAACCCAGTGGTAATTAAATACCATCAAAAGAAAGCTCTGTCTCAAAAAAATAATATAAATTTTACATGGGTACAGGGTTGCATGACGGCACAATCGTCATTTAAAGTGTGAGAGCGCTGAAAGTTGAAAATTGATCTGGGCAAGAAGGGGATGAAAGTGCCCGGTAGGCAAGTGGCTAAGGAAGAGAACAGATGGGCATTATATGTCAGCCATTGGCCTTTCCATAGATCTGGTCTCATGGACTGTAAAAACTGTCATCAAATTTGGATACTTACCTGTAAGAACTCGTCAGAGTGAGAATATCTGGTGTGAAGTTTCTTTTCAAATTCTTCATCAGCCCAACAGAAGAGAACTTCTGCCCCCTCCGAGACTATGAGTACACATTTCATCTGCCAAAAGAGCAAAAAACTGTAATATATATACTGAAATAGAATAAACTATCAGAGTAGGAGGCACCAATATCATTCCAAGTATATTTTTGTTTTCAATTAACTATCATCCAAAACTATCTTATAAGCAAAACAATTCATCATGCAGAACAACGTTCATCTTTGTTGATTTGTAAAATAGATATCCATCTTCATCCACATTTTAAAAATACACTATATGGCCAAAACTTTGTGTACACCCAACCATCACATCTACCTTATATAGTTAAACATATGTCAACCCTCTCCCTATGAATGAGTTCAGGTGTACCAGCGAAGGGTCCTGGTAATACTCCATCATACAAAGACATTGTAGACAATTCTGCTTTTCCAACCTTGTGGTAACATTTTTGGTAACATTTTTGTGAAGCCCCTTTTCTGTTCCAGCATTACTGTACCCCTGTGTACAAAACTAGCTCCATAAAGACATGGATGACCAGTTTGGTGTGGAGGAACTCCAGTGTCCTGCACAGAGCCCTGACCCCAACCCTACTGGACACCTTTGGGATGGATTGGAGCACCGATGGTGAGCCAGGTCTTCTCATTCAGCATCAGTACCTGCCCTCACAAATGGGCACACATTTCACAGACCCCCTACAAAATATTGTAGGAATCCTTCCCACAAGAGTGGAGCCAGCTCCATAAAGACATGGATGACCAGTTTGGTGTGGAGGAACTCCAGTGTCCTGCACAGAGCCCTGACCCCAACCCTACTGGACACCTTTGGGATGGATTGGAGCACCGATGGTGAGCCAGGTCTTCTCATTCAGCATCAGTACCTGCCCTCACAAATGGGCACACATTTCATAGACCCCTCCAAAATATTGTAGGAAGCCTTCCCAGAAGAGTGGAGCCAGCTCCATAAAGACATGGATGGCCAGTTTGGTGTGGAGGAATTCCAGTGACCTGCACAGAGCCCTGACCCCAACCCTACTGGACACCTTTGGGATGAATTGGAGCACAGACGGTGATCCAGGTCTTCTCATCCTGCATTAGTCTCTAACATCACATAGGGGAAAAATTTCACAGACCCCTCCAAAATCTTGTAGGAAGCCTTCCCAGAAGAGTGGAGCCAGTTTCATAAAGATATGGATGACCAGTTTGGTGTGGAGGAACTCCAGTGTCCTGCACAGAGCCCTGACCCCAACCTTACAGGACAGTGGACACCTTTGGGATGGATTGGAGCACCAATGGTAAGCCAGGTCTTCTCATTCAGCATCAGTACCTGACCTCAAAATGGGCACACATTTCACAGACCCCCTCCAAAATATTGTAGGAAGCCTTCCCAGAAGAGTGGAGCCAGCTCCATAAAGACATGGATGGCCAGTTTGGTGTGGAGGAACTCCAGTGTCCTGCACAGAGCCCTGACCCCAACCCTAATAAACATCTTTGGGATGAATTGGAGCACAGACGGTGAGCCAGGTCTTCTCATCCTGCATTAGTCCCTAACCTCACATTGGGTACAAATTTCACAGACCCCTCCAAAATCTTGTAGGAAGCCTTCCCAGAAGAGTGGAGCCAGCTTCATAAAGATATGGATGACTAGTTTGGTGCGGAGGAACTCCAGTGCACACAGCCTTGACTTCCACCCTACTAAAACCCTGATCTTTAAAAATGGACACAAATTCCCAAAGACACCCTGCACAGTCTTGTGGAAAGTCTTCCTAGAAGGAGTGGAGGAACTCAACAGGCCTGACCTCAACCCTACTGAATGCCTTTGGGATGAATTGGAATGCCGATGGTGGGACAGGTCTTCTCAATGAACATAAGTCTTGTCCTTGCAGGCTCATGACTAACAAACTCAATCGACCATGGTCATTAATTATATATAGCACACATCTTAAAGGCCCTTCAAACTACACTATATGGCCCAACCTATGTGGACACCTTTCTAGATCATGGGGTTCAGGAGTTTCCAGTGGCAGGTCCTGTTAATACTCCATCATGCAAAGAAAATGTAGACAATTGTGCTCTTTGAACCTCTTGGTAACAGTTTGGTGAAGACCCTTTTCTGTTCCAGCATGACTGTACCCCTGTGTACAAAGCCAGCTTCATGAAGACATGCATGACCAGTTTGGAATGGAGGAATGGAGGAACTGGTGTGGTCTTCACAGACGCCTAACCTCAACCATACTGAACAGCTTCATAAAGACATGGTTTGACCAGTTTGGTGTGGAGGAACTGGAGTGTCCTGCACAGAGCCCTGACCCCAACCCTACTGAACATCTTTGGGATGAATTGGAGCACAGACGGTGAGCCAGGTGTTCTCATCCTGCATTAGTCCCTAACATCACACATTGGGTACAAATTTCACAGACCCCTCCAAAATCTTGTAGGAAGCCTTCCCAGAAGAGTGGAGCCAGCTCCATAAAGACATGGATGGCCAGTTTGATGTGGAGGAACTCCAGTGCACACAGCCTTGACTTCAACCCTACTAAAACCCTGATCTTTAAAAATGGACACAAATTCCCATAGACACCCTGCACAGTCTTGTGGAAAGTCTTCCTAGAAGAGTGGAGGAACTCAACAGGCCTAACCTCAACCCTACTGAATGCCTTTGGGATGAATTGGAATGCCGATGGTGGGACCGGTCTTCTCAACAAACATCAGTCTTGTCCTTGCAGGCTCATGACTAACAAACTCAATCGACCATGGTCATTAATTATATATAGCACACATCTTAAAAAGGCCCTTCAAACTAATACACTATATGGCCCAACCTATGTGGACACCTTTCTAGATCATGGGGTTCAGGAGTTTCCAGTGGCAGGTCCTGTTAATACTCCATCATGCAAAGAAAATGTAGATAATTGTGCTCTTTGAACCTCTTGGTAACAGTTTGGTGAAGACCCTTTTCTGTTCTAGAATGGCTGTACCCCTGTGTACAAAGCCAGCTTTATGAAGACATGGATGACCAGTTTGGAATGGAGGAACTGGTGTGGTCTTCACAGACACCTAACCTCAACCCTACTGAACAGCTCCATAAAGACATGGATGACCAGTTTGGTATGGAGGAACTGGTGTGGTCTTCACAGACACCTAACCTCAACCCTACTGAACAGCTCCATAAAGACATGGATGACCAGTTTGGTATGGAGGAACTGGTGTGGTCTTCACAGACGCCTAACCTCAACCATACTGAACAGCTCCATAAAGACATGGTTTGACCAGTTTGGTGGGGAGGAACTCGAGTGTCCTGCACAGAGCCCTGACCTTAACTCTACTGAACACCTGATCTCTAAAAACGTGCACAAATTCCCATAAACATACTCCACAATCTTGTGCAAAGTCTTGGCGTATTGGAGAGTGGAGGAATTCAAGAGCCCTTACCTCGGCCCTACTAAATGCCTTTGGAATGACCTGGAACATTTCACACTTGAAAATCTCCCAGAAAGCCTTCTCAGAAGAGTGATGGAGGGTGGTGGTTGTTGTAGCAGCATGGTATTACTAGCCATGGTTTGGTGTGCACACAACTTTAGAGCATACAGTGTATTCAATAAAAACCAAAGTTTAAAAGCATCAAAATAAAATGCTCAGCTCTGGGTTGATGTCAGGAGGTTGAACCAACCATTGGCTTCTTATGTGTCGCAAGTAGTCATGAGTTCTCAGCTCCATCAACTTTCAGCAAAGGCAAGATGCTATTACTCTTCCAGCTTAACTACCCGGTTAAGGTAAATTGTGTCTGGCATTGCTGACCTCCTAATACTAGTTGCCTGGCTTTTTGTTGACCACTTAGATCAGGGGTCTTCAAACTATGGCCCTCCAGTTGTTCAGGAACTACAATTCCCATCATGCCTAGTAATGTCTGTGAATGTCAGAGTTTTACAATGCCTCATGGGATGTGCAGTTCCGCAATAGCTGGAGGGCCGTAGTTTGAGGATCCCTGACTTAGATGAAATACTCCCTGAGCCACCCATGAAAAATAAGAATGCAGATCAGGAAGTTTAGAATAGTCAGAAATCCTAATCTGCCTAATAGTTCCGGGTTTGTAATTCAAAGGATTGAAGTAAGAGTGATCAGGAGAGCTCAGCAATGGCGCCATCTATGTTTCTGATGACAAAGACTTGAACCTGAATACTGCTAAAGATCTGTTTGGATACTAATATTATATTGGCATGACTACTGGTGGTGAGCAAACTATGGTTCACACCTGTGTCAGGAACTCTTCAAGACTTCATGGGGTAACTACAACAGGAAGGTGACCATGCATAGCCAGTTTTAGAACCAAGTCCCTCAGTCTCTCATTGTGGTCTGATCCATATAATTGTATATAAAATGCACTATTTATCTTTCAAAAAGTGTTTCCCAGTGCTAAACCTTTCATTCACTTTCCAAATTGCCGCTTCTGTTAATTCCACAAGTCAATATAAAGGAATAGTAGTGGTAAAAAAAGCACTTGTGGGTTTAGCCAATCATTTTTTTTTAGTACAATTCTCCTTTAACCACTTGCCGACCGCCCCAAGTACATATACTGCGGCGGTCAGCCCTGCCCAGGCAAAGTGACGTACCGGTACGTCACTAGCCTGTCACCGGCTTGTGAGCCAATAGCGGCCCGGGCTCATTCCCTAACAGGTCAGTGCGTGTGACTGGCGGACCCGATGTCCGCCGGTCACTCGGCGATCGTCGGTGGAGAGGGAGAAAGACAGACCGCTAATGTAAACAAGCCGCCTGTCATTCTCCCCTGTGTAAAAATGGAGATCAGACGGTTCTACTATGTAGGACCGTCGATCTCTGTTTTTACACTAGTAGCCATGTCCAATCACAGTTAGAAACACGCCCCTAGGACACACTTAACACCTCCCTCTCCAATACAGTTAACCCCTTCCCTGCCAGTGTAATTTTTACAGTAAAAGTGCATATGTATAGCACTGATTACTGCAGTAATGTCACTGGTACCCCCAAAAGTGTAAAAAAATGGCAGTCAAGGGTCCGATCTGTCCGCCGCAATGTCGCAGTACCGCAAAAAAAAAAAAATCGCATATCCCCAAAATGACAAAAATTTTTCCCATAGTTAGTAAACGCGATAACTTTTGTGCAAACCAATCAAAATACGCTTTTTGGGATTTTTTTTACCAAACATATGTAGCATAAAACAAATTGGCCGAAAATGTTAAAACATTTAGATTTTTACATTTTTTTTGGGGAATTTCATATAAAAAAATGTGAAAAATATTGTTATTTTTGCAAAATTTACGCTCTTTTTTTGTTTATAGCGCATGATCACAAAAAAAAAAAAAAAAAAAAAAAAAAAAAAAAAAAAAAAAAAAAAAAATCGCACAGGTGATCAAATACCACCAAAAGAAAGCTCTGTTTGTGGGGGAAAAAAGGACGTCAAATAAGTTTAGGTACAGCGTCGCACGAAAAAAAAAAAACCCTGGTCAGGAAGGGGGTAAAATCTTCCGGGGCTTAAGTGGTTAAAATGGTTCTAAAGCCTCAAGTTTTTTAACCCTAAGGAGAGGTACAGCCAAAGCTCACTGTAGATCATTCTGCACTCCTGTGATCTGTAGATCAGCAGACAGCGGGCATAGAGCCGGTCGAGGCTCAGGAAAGATCACAATCAAATGGTCAAGATCTGCCCACATGCCTGGACTGGCACCCGGCTCATGCCTACATACTTTTGCTAATAGGCACCTCTCATTCCAATCTCAGACTTTTGCTAATAGGCGCCTCTCATTCCCATCTCAGAAAGTTGGGAGGTACGACCATCTGGAGGCAGAGGTCATCCGGTTCCTGGCCTGTTGGGTATCTATAGTGTGATCCCATATTGCTGATCTGCTCTGATTGGGTAAAGTATATTGGCAAACCTAAAGTCAGTAAATTCCATTGAACAATCTCTCAGAATAAATCCCAGTGTTACAGAACATACACCAAGTATCTTCCTATGGAGACCGTATCTTTGTCGATGAACCTTCTTTTCCATCGTAAGACATCATCCTGACTGAATCTCACAACAGAACTTTTTAGATAAAGAGAAAGTGGTTGGAAAAGAAAGTTATCGCCTTTAAACAGAATGCTCTCCATGTGTCACCTTCATTTCATAGGTGTGGGTCTTTTCCTCACTAACCGATGGCAGGGTGTGGGCCTGAAGTCTGTGGGGATGTGTGGCCCCCCAGGTTCCTTCCTCCCTTGCCTTGGGAGGGCGTCTCTTTTCGGCACTCTAGTACTCGGTGGTCGGCATTGGCTAATCACGAGGAGAGGTGTCCGTCAGGCCTTTTGGGTAAGTGGACCTAAGAGAGCCCCCCAACAGGAGTCTTGCACCCCAGGTGGTCAGGGTTCCTCTTTGGGAGGGGGCTATATGACACACCCTAGTGCCTGAAATATTAGTTTTGAGTGGACCAACCCCTCAACCTAGAGGCGATTGCGACCTGGCTCAATGCTCCAGGGGGCCATGCAGCTTCCCTCTACACCTGGACAGGAGGGGCGGCATATAGAGGAACCAATGGTCTCCATGTTTCTCCTGCAGCCACTGAATGCCTGATTTTCCTACTCTCCCTTCCACAGGCATTCAGTACTGCAGGAGGAACATGCAGGGCATGATTCCCCTGTATGACGCCCTCCTGTCCAGCTTCCTTCTGCTGCCCGTGGGTTCCTCTACTTTTCCACAGCAACTTCTGTGCCCTTTTCTTGCCCCTCCTTTCTTCTCCAGTAATACTGTGCTCTTCTCCGAGCCCCCCCTTTTCCCAGCCCCCTTCTTGTCTGAAATGACAGAGTCAGAGATCCGTTAATGGAGGCATAGTAAACTCTGTTTCCTGCTGCCCCTGTGTGCTCCCCCCTCCCTGTGCATTGCTGCTGGCCTCACCACTCCCCTCTTCCACCGGCTGCTGCAGGATAGAGCAGGGAAGAGGCCAGCAAATATGTCATTTACCAGCCCCTTCCATTCCTAATGGACACAGTGAGTGATCAGTACCAATCAACGACCCTGTTTATTCACAATTGAAGCATAGTAAATGTTTCCTATGCTTTAGTTTGTGAATGAATGGAAAGCTCTGTACAGAGCTCTTTCCCGTCCATTCATTCTGTGCAGCGGAGGCTGCAGAGATGGAGATTGAGGGCTGTGTCCTCAGTCTTCTTTCTCCATCTTAAAAAGGTGGAACATCAGAGGTCTATTTAGATCCCCACTAGCCCACCAATGCCCCCCCCCCCCCCAACGTTCTCCTAAAAAAATAATAAAAAATAATAGTGTAAGGAAAAAAAAAAATCGTATATAACAAACACTACTGATATCAGTGGCGGAACTACCAGGGTCGCAAAGGTCACACTTACGACCGGGCCCTGGCGTTTTCTGCCACTAGGCTCTGAGGTAAGGGTCCTTGGCGGGGGTCAGGGGGGGCCCTTCGTGGTTTCTTGCTCCTAAGCCCCGAAAGTTTTAGTTACACCACTGCCTCCACCCATATAGAAAAAGCACAGCACCTACGTTTATTGCTGGAAATGTCCTCGTTCTTTTCTTGGCGAGATTAACTGAGGCAGCATGTCGCTCTCATCCGCGGAGCTCAACCTTCACAGAGCATGGTCCTCCATGTCACCTAAGACACATAAACATAATTGACCCAGGAATGGGTAAAGGATTGGACAGTTCAGAATTCAATCCAGCTAATCCAGTGACATGTGCTCCACTAATTGCTCTACGTTCCTCTACTGGTTAGCTGGCTGCCGGATCCCTCTGACCTTCTGGAGTGGTCCCCTCTCATAGGCAGACCCCGGGGCAGTTTACAGTACTCACGACACTGCTTTGCTGTAGCCCTCTGCCCAGCAGCTCCACTCGGTCTACAGCACACTGGATCCCTCTCTGCAGCTCAGCTCAACCTTCTGTCCTCCAGTCCGACTGCCAAGGAACCTTCCTCACGCTGACAGGAGGAGAGACAGCCGCCACCCTCCTCCTGGGACTCTGCTTCCCGCCAAAGACGCCCTGTCATGTGCTCCCCTCAGACTTATACCCCCTCCCAGGATGCAGTGCGGCAGATTCTGCCCTCTGGGACAGATACAAGCCCTGGTGTGCTATTGGTCAGGTTTCCTCCACTGTCCAATAAGATCCCTCATTGGATACAGTGGGGAGACTCCCCAAGCTCAACAGACACACCTGGAAACACATGACAGTCTAGCTGAACAATCAGGCCCCCCTGATAAGCAGACAGGGCTCCCCTTATAGTTTTCCTTGCACCTACCGAGGAGGGTGCAACATCTGGATAGGAACAGATCCTTCATGTTCAATAGATCTGCCCTCCTCAACGCCAGGACGTCGGCCCTCCTCAACGTCAGGACGTCCGCCCTCCTCAACGTCAGGACGTCCCCCTTCCTCAACGCCAGAACGTCCGCCTTCCTCAACGCCAGAACGTCCGCCCTCCTCAACCCCAGAACGTCCCCCTTCCTCAACGCCAGAACGTCCGCCCTCCTCAACCCCAGAACGTCTGCCCTCCTCAACGTCAGAACGTCCCCCTTCCTCAACGCCAGAACGTCCGCCCTCCTCAACGTCAGAACGTCCCCCTTCCTCAACGCCAGAACGTCCGCCCTCCTCAATGTCAGAACGTCCCCCTTCCTCAACCCCAGAACGTCCGCCCTCCTCAACCCCAGAACGTCCGCCCTCCTCAACCCCAGAACGTCCGCCCTCCTCAACCCCAGAACGTCCGCCCTCCTCAACCCCAGAACGTCCGCCCTCCTCCACACCAGAACGTCCGCCCTCCTCCACGTCAGAACGTCCGCCCTCCTCCACGTCAGAACGTCCGCCCTCCTCCACGTCAGAACGTCCGCCCTCCTCAACGTCAGAACGTCCCCCTTCCTCAACGCCAGAACGTCCGCCCTCCTCAACGCCAGAACGTCCGCCCTCCTCAACGCCAGAACGTCCGCCCTCCTCAACGCCAGAACGTCCGCCCTCCTCAACGCCGGCACGTCCCCCTTCCTCAACGCCAGAACGTCCGCCCTCCTCAACGCCAGAACGTCCGCCCTCCTCAACGTCAGAACGTCCCCCTTCCTCAACGCCAGAACGTCCGCCCTCCTCAACCCCAGAACGTCCGCCCTCCTCAACCCCAGAACGTCCGCCCTCCTCCACGTCAGAACGTCCGCCCTCCTCCACGTCAGAACGTCCGCCCTCCTCCACGTCAGAACGTCCGCCCTCCTCAACGTCAGAACGTCCCCCTTCCTCAACGCCAGAACGTCCGCCCTCCTCAACGCCAGAACGTCCGCCCTCCTCAACGCCAGAACGTCCGCCCTCCTCAACGCCAGAACGTCCGCCCTCCTCAACGCCGGCACGTCCCCCTTCCTCAACGCCAGAACGTCCGCCCTCCTCAACGCCAGAACGTCCGCCCTCCTCAACGTCAGAACGTCCCCCTTCCTCAACGCCAGAACGTCCGCCCTCCTCAACCCCAGAACGTCCGCCCTCCTCAACCCCAGAACGTCCGCCCTCCTCCACATCAGAACGTCCGCCCTCCTCAACATCAGAACGTCCGCCCTCCTCAACACCAGAACGTCAGCCCTCCTCAACGCCAGGACGTCCGCCTTCCTCAACACCAGAATGTCCGTCCTCCTCAACACCAGAACATTCCTTTCATTCCTATAAACTAGCTCCACAGATTTACACCAAGACGTGTTTGTTTTCCATATTACTGGAATATTTCCTAAATTAGATAGACAAAGAAGTCATTCTGCTGGGCGCCGGGATCTGAGCTGTGAAAGATCATGAAAAGATCAATGTCTGTTGACCATTCTGGATAGAGAACGGGAGGATTAGAACCACGGTCAGGTTTTTATTGCGGTCTGTGATTCCCCAGGAAGATTTTCCTTCTCAAATTGTCATGGTGACAGAAAGTGGGAAATACAAATTTTGGCTGTTGTCACCAGAACAAACTGTGAAGGTAAATCTTCCAATGGGGACACATGCTCTGTTGCCAACTGTCTCAGGGAAAACTTCCCTCACTTTCTATAGATTTCCTTTCACTTCCTGCTGCATCTCCAAGACAGGAAGTGCAATATAAAAAGTATATATAGTATAAAATATAATCATCCAGCCAGCAAGATCACCTTTACAGCACTGTGAACTCCCCCACCCCAAAATTTCCCACCCCTGTGGTGGTTCCACGGCCCTCTCGTTCCCCCAAGAGCACACATCCTCCGCATTATACCATCCATTCATAGATATTATATACAATGCAGAGCCCGGACACATCCCCCGTCTATTACCATCCATTCATAGATATTATATACAATACAGAGCCCGGACACATCCTCCGTATATTACAATCCATTCATGGATATTATATACAATGCAGAGCCCGGACACATCCCCCGTATATTACCATCCATTCATAGATATTATATACAATGAAGAGCCCGGACACATCCCCCTTATATTACCATCCATTCATAGATATTATATACAATGCAGAGCCCGGACACATCCCCCTTATATTACCATCCATTCATAGATATTATATACAATGCAGAGCCCGGACACATCCCCCGTATATTACCATCCATTCGTAGATATTCTATACAATGCAGAGCCCGGATACATCCCCCGTATATTACCATCCATTCATAGATATTATATACAATGCAGAGCCCGGACACATCCTCCGTATATTACAATCCATTCATAGATATTATATACAATGCAGAGCCCGGACACATCCCCCGTATATTACCATCCATTCGTAGATATTATATACAATGCATAGCCGGGACACATCTCCCTTATATTACCATCCATTCATAGATATTATATACCATGCAGAGCCCGGACACATCCCCCGTATATTACCATCCATTCATAGATATTATATACAATGCAGAGCCCGGACACATACCCCGTATATTACCATCCATTCATAGATATTATATACCATGCAGAGCCCGGACACATCCCCCGTATATTACCATCCATTCGTAGATATTATATACAATGCAGAGCCCGGACACATCTCCAGTATATTACCATCCATTCATAGATATTATATACAATGCAGAGCCCGGACACATCCCCCTTATATTACCATCCATTCATAGATATTATATACAATGCAGAGCCCGGACACATCCCCCGTATATTACCATCCATTCGTAGATATTCTATACAATGCAGAGCCCGGATACATCCCCCGTATATTACCATCCATTCGTAGATATTCTATACAATGCAGAGCCCGGATACATCCCCCGTATATTACCATCCATTCATAGATATTATATACAATGCAGAGCCCGGACACATCCCCCTTATATTACCATCCATTCATAGATATTATATACAATGCAGAGCCTGGACACATCCCCTGTATATTACCATCCATTCATAGATAATATATACAATGCAGAGCCCGGACACATCCCCCGTATCCCGTATATTACCATCCATTCATAGATATGCAGAGCCCGGACACATCCCCCATATATTACCATCCATTCATAGATATTCTATACAATGCAGAGGCCGTATATTACCATCCGTTCATAGATATTCTATACAATGCAGAGCCCGGACACATCCCCTGTATATTACCATCCATTCATAGATATTATATACAATGCAGAGCCCGGACACATCCCCCGTATATTACCATCCATTCATAGATATTATATACAATGCAGAGCCCGGACACATCCCCCGTATATTACCATCCATTCATAGAGATTATATACAATGCAGAGCCCGGACACATCCCCCGTATATTACCATCCATTCATAGATATTATATACAATGCAGAGCCCGGACTCATCCCCCGTATATTACCATCCATTCATGGATATTATATACAATGCAGAGCCCGGACACATCCCCTGTATATTACCATCCATTCATAGATATTATATACAATGCAGAGCCTGGACACATCCCCAGTATATTACCATCCATTCATGGATATTATATACAATGCAGAGCCCGGACACATCCCCTGTATATTACCATCCATTCATAGATATTATATACAATGCAGAGCCTGGACACATCCCCTGTATATTACCATCCATTCATAGATATTATATACAATGCAGAGCCTGGACACATCCCCCGTATATTACCATCCCTTCATAGATTTTATATACAATGCAGAGCCCGGACACATCCCCAGTATATTACCATCCATTCATGGATATTATATACAATGCAGAGCCCGGACTCATCCCCCGTATATTACCATCCATTCATAGATATTATATACAATGCAGAGCCCGGACACATCCCCCGTATATTACCATCCATTCATAGATAGATATTATATACAATGCAGGAGGTGGGGCGGTAAGATAAAAGATTTCTGTGCAGTGTTTGTATCTTGTTGATAAACATTGTGAGGATGGGAAGGAAACAAACAATAACACAATGGTAACAATGTATCATCTCACACTCTTTATATTATATGTGTCAGTAAGAGGAGATACTGCTACTATATTATAATAATAATAATAATAATAATAATAATAGGAGTCTCACCTCTCCGCACACTGATCACTGACACTCTGCTAACTGCTGCACTTCCTCAACTGACATGTGATGTCAGCCCATGTGACAAGGGGAGGGGGAGGGGGAGGGGGAGGGGGAGGGGGAGGGGAAGGCTCACATGGACAAGGCTGGAGGAATTTCTGCATGATTGGAAGTGTGAATTCATTCCTGGGGAAGAAGCGGAGATCTGCGGATTTCACAGTCCTGAGATGCAGCGAGGATCAGCGATAAACACAATGGGGGGGACTTAACCACTTAACCACTTCAGCTCCGGAAGGTTTTACCCCCCTTAATGACCAGGCCATTTTTTGCGATTCGGCACTGCGTTACTTTAACGAAAAATTGCGCGGTCGTGCGACGCTGTACCCAAATAAAATTGATGTCCTTTTTTTCCCCACTAATAAAGCTTTCCTTTGGTGGTATTTGATCACCTCTGCGTTTTTTTGATTTTTCGCTATAAACAAAAAAAAAAGCGACAATTTTGAAAAAAAAAAAAAAAACGCCATATTTTTTACTTTCTGCTATAAAACATTCCCAATAAAAAAATGTAAAAATTTAATTGTTTTATCAGTTTAGGCCAATTTGTATTCTACTACATATTTTTGGTAAAAAAAAAAAAAAAAAAAACCCCAAAAAGCGTATTTTAACCACTTTACCACCGGAGGATTTTGCTGTCTTACGTCTGGGCCACTTTTTGCGATTCGGCGCTGTGCGACTTTAACTGACAATTGCGCGGTCGTGCGACACTGTAACCAAACGAAATTTACGTCCTTTTTTGCCAACAAACAGAGCTTTCTTTTGGTGGTATTTGATCACCTGTGCGATTTTTACTTTTTGCGCTATAAACAAAAAAAGAGCATAAATTTTGAAAAAATAACAATATTTTTCACATTTTTTTATATGAAATTCCCCCCAAAAAAATGTAAAAATCAAAAATTTTTAAAAATTTTTGGGCAATTTGATTTCTGCTACCTATGTTTGGTAAAAAAAAAATCACAATAAGAGTATTTTGATTGGTTTGCGCAAAAGTTATTGTGTTTACTAACTACGGGAAAGGTTTATGTCATTTTTTATTTTTTTTAACGCGTAATGGCGGCGATCTGCGATTTTTTTTTTGTGTGACTGCGACATTGCGGCGGACAGATCGGACCCTTGACTGACATTTTTTGGGGGTACCAGTGACATTACTGCAGTAATCAGTGCTATACATATACACTGTTACTGTAAAAATGACACTGGCAGGGAAGGACACCCTCCTACCTCCCCTTCCTATTATCTTCTTCTACCTCCCCCCTATTTATCACCCTCCCACGTATGACACCCTCCTACCTGACCTTCCTATTATCTCCTTCTACCTCCCCCTACTTATCACCCTCCTTCTACCCCCCCCCCCTTTCCTAACACCCCCACCCCCTTCTTATCACCCCAGAGGCGTAACTAGAACCTTCAGGGCCCCGATGCAAGAAACCATGAAGGGCCCCCCAGACCCCTGGCCGGGGCCCTTCCCTTCAAGCCCGGGGCTCTTCCCACTAATCCTGGGGCTCTTTACTCTCATTGCATGGCCTTTTATTATGGTCCCGCATCAGGATCCTTTCACAAGTTCTGCAGTGGGCCCCCTTCCTGCAATCTTGGGGCCTCCCCACAGTGGTGAAATGCCAGGGCCCGGTCGCAAGTGTGACCTTTGAGATCCTAGAAGTTCACCCACTGGTTTGCTACCGGGCCCCCTGGAGCATGGGGCCCGGTAGCGATTGCAACCCCTGCAACCCCTGTAGTTACGCCCCTGTATCACCCTCTTACCTTCCCCCTCCTACTTCCCCCTTCTTATCACCCCCCCTACCCCCCCCCCCTTGTTATTACCCCCTTCTTACCTTAACCTCTTCTTATTACCACCTTCTACCCCACTTCTTATTATTCTCCCCATTCCCCCCAACTTCATATCATCCTCCTTCTACCTGCTCCCCCACTTTTCATCCCCCTTCTTATTGCCCCTTCCCCGCCACAACTTCTGATAACCCACCACTTACCCCCACCCTCCTACCTGGCCTCCTTTCTTTTCACCCCTCTCTTACACCCTCCCCCCTTATTATTACATCCAACCTTCCCGCCTTCTTATCATCCCCCTCCTACACCTTCCCCCCTTCTTATTAGCTCCTCCTACCCCCCTCTTCTTATCCACCTCCTACCTTCCCCTATTTTTTGCACCCCCCTTCCCACATATCACCCCCTTCCTACTTCCCCCTGTACTTATCACCCCTCTCCCCCATGTATCACACCCTTCTACCTCCCTTTCCTCTTATCTCCTTCTACCTACCCCCTACCTATCACCCTCCTCCTGCCTCCCCCCTTTCTAACACCCCTACCCCTTCTGATCACACTCCCTCCTATTTCTCCCCCTTCTTATCACTCCCTGCTACCCCCTTCTTATTACCTCCTCCTACCCCCTCCTTCGTATCCTCCACCTCCTACCTTCCCCCATTTTTATCACCCCCTTCTAACCTCCCCCTACTTATCACAGCCCCCCCCCCCCCCCATGAACCACATCCTCCTACCTCCCCTTCCTATTATCTTCTTCTACCTACCTCTTACTTAACACCCTCCTCCTACCTCCCCCCCTTCCTAACACCTAACACCCCCCACTCCCCTTCTTATCACCCTTCTTTTACCTCCCCCCTCCTACTCCCCCCCTTCTTATCACCCCCCCCCCCCCTATTTCTCCCCCTTGTTATTACCCCTTCTTACCCTAACCTCTTCTTATTACCGCTTTCTACCCAACATCTTGTTTTTTTCCCCTATCCCCCCCCCCAAATTCATATCATCCTCCTTCTACCTTCTCCCCTACTTTTCAACCCCCTTCTAAACCCCCTTCTTATTGTCTCTTCCTAACCCCCTCTACTTACCATCCCCCTTTTACCTCCCTCCATTTTTATCACCCCACTTCTTACCTCCCCCCTACTTATCACCCTCCCTCTACTTCCCTCCTTTCTAACAATCCCCCCCCCCCCGTTTCTTATCACCCTCCCCCTTCCTCCCTCCTTCCTAACAACCCCCCCCCCCTTCACCCTGCTTCTTATCACCCTCCTCCTACCTTTCCTTCTCCTACTTCTCTCTTATTACCCCCTCTAACTATGAACCCCTTTTTCATTACTTTATTACTGCCTTCTACACCACTTCTTATTACTCTCCCCTATCACCCCCCCCCAGCTTCTTATCATCCTCCTCCTATCTTCCCTTCTACTTTTCAAGACCCTTCTAACCCCCCCGCCTCCCTTTTGCCCCCTCTCCTCCACAACCAGGCACACCTGTGCGCATGCCTATGACATTGGGGCACAAAGTACTATTATAAGCACAGTGGTGTAGTGCCTAGCAGCAAAAGGGTCGCTGGTTCGAATCCCAACCACAACACTACCTGCCTGGAGTTTGCATGTTCTCCCTGTGCCTGCGTGGGTTTCCTCCGGGTACTCCGGTTTCCTCCCACACTCCAAACACATGCTGGTAGGTTAATTGGCCCCTAGTATGTGTATGTATGAATGTGAGTTAGGGACCTTAGATTGTAAGCTCCCTGAGGGCAGGGACTGATGTGAGGGTACAATGTATATGTAAAGCGCTGCGTATATTGATAGCGCTATTAAAGTACCTGAAATACATAAATAAACAAAACCGACCACCTATCTATGTATTCCTAGAAATGTATAGCGTTGTAGCCAATGTTTCATCCTCTCGTGAGATTTTCCATCGGATATTTGGATAAATCCTTCCAGTTCTCTGCATAGGTGTGCGCAGCCTATTGCATTAGGGTGTGCACCACAAAGCCCAAACACAAATCCCTGTGTATATACTGATGGTGTCAGTAGGGTAGAGAGTTCTATTGTTATTTTTTATTGTTTTTTTACAATTTTTTTTATTTTTTGTTAACACAGTTAGGGAGCTTTGGTGAAATATCAGGGGTCTAAACAGGGGGGATCTGCACAACAAGGGGTGCTTAGTGTGTGCCCAGGCACACCTGGCACACCCTGTGCGCACACCTATGATTCTCTGTATGATTTGTTCTATTTATTTATTGATCGTAATGTTTCGCTTCTTTCATAAAAACTCTGATACAAATCCTAAGGAACTTTCAATAACATATATTTTCCAGCAGGTGGCGCCAAATGACCGGCTGTGAACTGTCACTTCTCCTCCACCCTTCACTTCTAGATCAGGAAATGTTGGGTTTTGTAGTTTTATCTTTTGTTTTACAATTTATTCTCTCTGATTAATGTCCCGTACACGCGTGCAGATTATCTGAAGACTTTTGTCTGCAGACTTACCAAAACCATATAATATGAGGTCAAACCTAAACACTTTCAATTTGTATGCAATCCGGCAGGCCCTTGTACTACATAGAAAAGGTAAATCTGCAGACAAAAGTCTTCAGATAATCTGCACGTGTGTATGGGGCATAAAGGAAGGATGACAAATTATACAGAATAGGATTATAATCCTCCTTATAAAATAGAACGAGTCCAGATATGGGCAACACAAATGGTGAAAGGTCCGAGAGATAAAAACATTTCAGGCGAGACAATATATTAGATAATTGGGCTGCTAAAAAAAAAATCAATAAATAAAATTTGTGCTAAATAATCTCACCCTTGTGTCCTGAGAGTTATTAAAACAAATATATAAGTGTCATATAAATCAATAAATGTGCAAAACCATCCATATATTCTATAAACTATATATAATATATATTATATATTATATTATATATATATAATATATATATATATATATATATATATATATATATATATATATATAAAATATAATGTCCAAAAATAATTGTTCCACTTCAAGTTCAATCATATACAAATTACCACTTCAGCCCCCCCAGAAGGTTTTACCCCCCCAGGCCATTTTTTGCTATTCAGCACTGCGTTACTTTAACTGACAATTGCATAGTCGTACGACTCTGTACCCAAAAAAAAAAAAAAAAAAAAATGATGTCCTTTTTTTCCCCACAAATGGAGATTTCTTTTGGTGGTATTTAATCACCTCTGTGATTTTTATTTGTTTGCTCTATATTAAAAAAAAAAAAAAAAAAAAAAAAGATTGTATTGTAACTGTATTGTCTTCCCTCATATTGTAAAGCGCTGCGCAAACTGTTGGCGCTATATAAATCCTGTAAAATAATATAATAAAAAAGAGAAACAATTTAAAAAAAAAAAAACAATATTTTTTACTTTCTGCCAGAAGACACATCCAATAAAAAAATGTATAAAATCAAATTTCTTCATCAATTTAGGACAATACATATTCTGGCTACATATTTTTGGTTAAAAAAAAAAAAAAAAAAATCCCAAAAAGAGTTTATTGATAAGTTTGCGCAAAAATTATCACGTCTACAAACTATGGAATATTTTTATGCCATCTATTTATTTATTTATACTGTATATCTATTTATACTGGCACTGAATATCAGCACAATTGTGGATTTATTTCTTCCTATGGACTGAATTATTATTATTATTATTATTATTATTATTATTCTGTTACTTAAACCACTTAAGCCCCGGAAGATTTTACCCCCTTCCTGACCAGGGGGTATTTTGCTATTTGGCACTGCGTGACTTTAACGGACAATTGCGCGGTCGTGCGACGCTGTACCTAAACAAAATTGACGTCCTTTTTTTCCCACAAACAGAGCTTTCTTTTGGTGGTATTTGATCACCTGTGCGATTTTTTGATCATGCGCTATAAACAAAAAAAGAGCGACAATTTTGCAAAAATAACAATATTTTTCACATTTTTTTATATGAAATTCCCCCCAAAAAAATGTAAAAATCAAAATTTTTTAACATTTTCGGCCAATTTGTTTTATGCTACCTATGTTTGGTAAAAAAAATCACAAAAAGCGTATTTTGATTGGTTTGCGCAAAAGTTATCGCGTTAACTAACAAAGGGAAAGATTTTTGTCATTTTTGTTGTTTTTTTTTAACGCGTAATGGCGGCGATCTGCGTATTTTTTTGCGGGACTGCGACATTGGGGCGGGCAGAGCGGACCCTTGAGTCCGTGACCGCGCGGGAGCGTACCTCCAGAGGCGGGGCGCGCTCGCCCCCCAGAGCCTCACAGGCTAGTGACGTACCCATACGTCACTTTGCCTGTGAGGGGCTGACCGCCGCAGTATATCTACTTGCGGCGGTAGGCAAGTGGTTAAGTGTCGGTTCACACTATGGCGACACAACTTCGGGGCGACTTAATGAAGTCGCTGTGCACCGCAACTTCAGCGCGATTTTCACCGACTTCACATAATGGAAGTCAATGCAAGTCACTCCGACTTTGTGCAAAAGTAGAACAGGACCCTTTTTCTAAGTCGGAGCGACTTGAGTCGCTCCTATTAGAACGGTTCCAATTGCACAGCACGGTCCGCAACTTGTCAGGCAACCAAATCGCCTGACAAGTCGGAACAGTGTGAACCGGCACTAAATCACTGTTTAAACACTGTAACATAATGCTGCAACTTATTTCATATGTATGTGACATAATTGCCACACACAATATTTTACATTTTTGGATTATTTGTCACCTTTTATCACCACTTTTAGCGCTGCAACCTTATTTTCCATCTATTTATTTGTTTATTTTTTTTACTAGTAATGGCGGCGTTTTTTTAGGGGGAATGCGACAGACAAATCGGACACCTAACTGACACTTTTGACATTTTTTTTTGGCAAGCGGTGACCTTATTACAGTGATCAGTGCTAACAATATGCACTGTTACTGTACTAATGACACTGGCAGGAAAGAGTTTAACATTAGGGGCGATCAAAGGGTTAAATGTGTGCATAGCTGGTGCTTGCTAACTGAGTGGGGGAGGTGATCTGACTGGATGAAGACAGAGATCGATGTTACGGCTTAGCAGGTACACAAGATCTCTATCTTCTCCCCTGTCAGAACGGCGATCTGCCTTGTTCACATAGGCAGATTGCTGTTCTGTCTGTCTCGGGAACAATCGCGGGTGGCCGGCTGGACCCATTGATTGGCTCCCCCTCTGTCCCCCCCCCCTCTGTCCAATCAGCGGGTGATTGCAATTCCAGGGTTACAGGAAATGATGTACAGGTACGTCCTTTCGTGCAATAGAGCCAACCTGTCACAGTACAACTGCGGTAGGCGGCAGTGGTGTATGTTCATTTTGTGCTGCCCTAGGCAAGACTAAAATTGAGCGCCCCCATCCCCCTCCTATGTAAGCTTGCCCCACTCCTTCCTTTTTAACGGATGTAAGGATGGAAGGACTACAAGTCCCAGCATGAACCCCTGAGATCTAACAAGGGGACAAGGGGGGGGGGGGGGAGGGAGAATAAGAGGGGGGATGAGAGAGAGAATGGGGGCGATAAGAGGGGGGGAGAGAGACAGAGAGCGAGGGGGATGAGAGAGAGAGAGTGGGGGGGGGATGAGAGAGAGAGAGGGGGGCGATGAGAGAGAGAGAGAGAGAGAGAGAGAGTGGGGGGGATGAGAGAGAGAGAGAGAGAGAGAGTGGGGGGGGATGAGAGAGAGAGAGGGGGGCGATGAGAGAGAGAGGGGCGAGAGAGAGAGGGGGTGAGAGAGAGAGGGGGGGTGAGAGAGAGAGAGAGGGGGGAAGGGGAATGAGAGAGAGAGAGAGGGGGGGGCGAAGGGGGGATGGGAGAGAGAGGTGGGATGGGAGAGAGAGAGGGGGGGGGAGAGAGCTGTCTCCCTTTCTCCCTCTCCTGAGCGAGATCGCGAGTGACCAGCGGACATCGGAGCCACCGGTCACACGCACGGGGATGTAAGTGAACAAGCGGGGTCAGAGCGCGCCAGCGGCGGCGCGCACTCGCCCTCTACAGGCTTGTGGGGGAGTGAGGAACCGATATGTCACTTTGCCCAGGAGAGGCTGACTGCCGCAGTATATAGTCGTGCGGCAGTCGGCAAGTGGTTAAGGTGCCCATCTAATAGTTTTTTAACCGGTTCCCGACGGCAATGTGACTCTCCTGCACGAATCGATGTAGACCTACGTCGGTCACGAGCAGGGAGTTAGGAGGCGCCTCCGGCGGCACGCTCCCGCCACTCAGCAGCAGGGACTCGGATGCACGGGGCTGGCGGCTCCGATTGCCGCCTGACACTCTCGATCGCTCCCCGCTGAGAGAGAAGGACGGGCAGCTGTCCGTTCTTCTCCCTGAAAATGATCACAGAGCTCCTGTGATCCTTCTATATAGGAACACAGGTCTCTATGGTCATTTCAGAAGCCACTCCCCCCACAGTTAGAATCACTCCCCTAGGCTCACATTTAACCGCTTGATCACCCACAATGTTAACCCCTTCCCTGCCAATGTCATTATTACAGTAACAGTGCATATTTTTAGCACTGATTACTGTAGTAATGTGACCGGTCCCCCCAAAAGTGTCAAAAATGTCAGTTAGGGGTCCGATCTGTCCGCCGCAATGTCACAGTCCCGCTAAAAATCGCAGATCGCCGCCATTACTAGTAAAACAAAAAAAAAAAAAAACAATAAAAATAACATAAATCTTTCCCGTAGTTTGTAGACGTGATAACTTTTGCGCAAACCAATCAAAATACGCTTATTGTGATTTTTTTTTTACCAAAAATATGTAGCAGAAAACAAATTGGCCTAAAATTTAAAATTTTTTTTTTTTTTTATTGGGAATGTTATATAGCAGAATGTGAAAATTATTATATATTTTTTTTTTTTTTTTCAGAATTGTCGCTCTTTTTTTGTTTATTGCACAAAAAATAAAAATTGCAGAGGCGATCAAATACCACCAAAAGAAATCTCTATTTGTGGGGGAAAAAAAGGTCATCAATTTTATTTAAGTACAGCGTCGTATGACCACGCAATTGTCCATTTAAGTAACGCAGTGCCGAATCGCAAAATATGGCCTGGTCATTAAGAGGGAAAATCTTCCGGTCCAGAAGTGGTTAAAGTGATTGTAAAGTCTGTTTTTCTTAAATAACAAACATGTCATTCTTCCCTCTTCTGTGCAGTTGGTTTTGAACAGAGCGGCCCGGATCCTCCTCTTCTCGGGTCCCTCTTTGCTGCTCCTGGCCCCTCCCTCCTGTCGAGTGTCCCCAGGGCAAGCATCTTGCTATTGGGGCACCCGAGCTGAGCTGCAGCTCCATCTGTCTATTCAGACACAGAGCTGCTGTTCAGCCCAGCCCCCTCTCGCTCCTGATTGGCTTACTGACTTTGATTGACAGCAGCGGGATCCAATGACACCGCGGCTGTGTCTCAGCCAATCAGGAGGGAGAGTCCCTGGACGGCCAAGGGACTCATGGACATTGCTGGACAGAGAGAGACCTCAGGTAAGTATTAGGGCGGCTGCAGCACACAGAAGGCTTTTTATCTTAATGCATAGAATGCACCTTCTGCCTTTACAACTCCTTTAAACTATTAATATTCCCCACTGAAACCACCAATTGTGGAAGAGAGTTCCACATCCTTATCACCCTGACAGTGAAAAAAAAACCCCTACACAGCTTAAGGGTAAATCGCCTCTCCTCCAATCTCATTGTGTGGCCACGTGTCCTCGTAGGCTCCATTCACACTACCGCGACTTGTCAGGCAACTTGTCAGCCTGACAAGTTGCGGTCCCTCGCGGTCCATGCAGTGCTACAGGACCCGTTCTAATAGGAGCGACACAAGTCGCTCCGACTTAGAAAAAGGGTCCTGTACTACTTCGGGGCAACCTCGGAGCGACTTGCATAGACATTCATTATATGAAGTCCGTGCAAGTCGCACCGAAGTTGCGGTGCACGGGACTTCACAGGTCGCCCCCGAAGTCGTGCCGCTGTAGTGTGAATGCGGTCTTACACTCCCTGAGACGGAATAGCTTTTTTCCTACGCTGGGATCACCATTGAGATATTTGTAAATAGCGATCATGTCCCCTCTCAGGCCTCTCTTCTCTAGAGAGAGTAAGTTTATAACTTGCCTACAGGGCACTTTCACTCCCTTCCTGCCCAGGCCAATTTTCAGCATTCTCACAATTTGAATGACAATTAAGCAGTCATGCTACACTGTACTCATGTAATTTTTATCATTTTTGTCACACAAATAGAGCTTTCTTTTGATGGTGTTTGCTCACCACTGGGGTTTTTTATTTTGTTCTGAACAAACAAAAAAAGACTGAAAACTATGAAAAAAAAAAACAGTTTTCCATATTTTGTTATAAAATTTTTCAAACAGGTAATTTTTCTCCTTCACTGATAGGCACTGACAGGCGGCACAGAGAGAAGGCACTGACAGGCGGCACAGAGAGAAGGCACTGATAGGCGGCACTGATCGGCTGCACTTATGGTGCACTGATGAGATGGCACTGGTGGGAACTGATAGACGGCACAGAGAGATGGCAATGATAGACAGCACTAATAGGTGGCATTGATGGGCACTGATAGGTGGCACTTGTGGGCACTGATTGTTGGCACTTGTGGGCAGTGGGAACTAATCAGGGGGCACCGTTTGGCGGCACTGATTAGCAGTACTGGAGGGCACTGATTAGCAGCACTGGTGGGCACTTAGGGGACCGATGTCCCTCTAACAGAAGCTGGTTAACGGCTTTCTCCCTTTCTTCACGCTGACAGCGTGATGGGAAAAAAAACCTGGTAACCGGCTTCTGTTTACTTTTGTGATCAGCTGTCATTGGCTGACAGCTGATCACATGGTAAAGGGTCCGTTGTGATTGACCCTTTACCCTGCTCGTGATCAGCTGAGTTCCAAGGACTTGGTGATTACAGAGTGCGCCGCTCGCAGCGCAAGAATGATATGACGTTCATGTACCTCCTCCCGGCATTTGCAGCCCCCGCTGTAGCCGACTTTCGGCTATAGCGTGGGCGTCAGGTGGTTGACGCTTGTAGTCTTTCCCCATAGCGGAGATCCTCCAGTCCCTTTATTAGCTTTGTTGCCCTTCTCTGGACTCTCTCCAGTTCCAGCACATCCTTCCTGAGGACCGGTGACCAGAACTGGACAGAATACTCCAGATGTGGCCGGACCAGAGTCTTGTAGAGTGGGAGAATTATCATTTTATCTCTGGAGCAAATTTCTTTTAAATGCATGCCAACATTCTGTTGGCTTTGCTTGCAGCATCTTGGCATTGCATGCCATTGCTGAGCCTGTCATCTACTAGGACCCCCAGATTTTTCCATCCTGGATTCCCCCAGAGGTTCTCCCCCTAGCGAGTAACTTGCATTCGTATTTTTAGCACCCAAATGCATTACTTTTCATTTTTCAACAATAAACCTCATTTGCCATGTAGTTGCCCACCCCATTATTTTATTGAGGTCTTCTTGTAAGGTTTCCACATCCGGTTGTGAAGTTATTGCCTTAGCTTTGTATCGTCTGCAAATACTGAGATTGAGCTGTTGATACCGACCTCTATACCATTTATGAATAATTTAAACAAAGTTTGTCACAGGAGAGATCCACCACCCTTTGGACACGCCCCTGTAACCAGTTTTCTATCCAGGTTTATACCCTATGGTCCATGCCTACAGACCTAAACGTTTATGGGTGACAAATGCCTTTGCAAAATCCAGGTCCACAGGCCTTCCTTTATCTAGACGGCAGCTCACTTCCTCGAAGAATGTTAATAGATTGGTCTGGCAAGAACAATCTTTCATGAATCCATGCTGACTACTAATGATACTGTTTTATCAGCAATTTTTTAGATATGGTCCCTTATCATCTCCTCCAATAGTTTACAAACTATTGATGTTAGGCTGACTGGTCAGTAGTTTCCAGGGATATGTCTTTGCCCTTTTTTTAATATTAGTACCACGTTGGCTTTTCTTCATTCAGCTGGTTCCATTCCAGTCAGTAAACTGTCCATAAAAATTAGAAGCAATGGTCTAGCTATTGCCTAGCTGAGTTCCTTAATAACCCTCGAGTGTAAGCCATCTGGTCCTGGTGATTTATTTCAGTACATTTTTTCAAGTTTATTTTTGACAGTGGCTTCTGCTAGCCATGATGGTACATTCTGTGATGTGTTATAGGCTTAGTTACTATACCCCCCCCCCCCTTTTCTTTGGGAAAACTGAAACAAATGCATTTAAAACCTTTGCCTTCTCCTTGTCTTTTGTAACCAAATTCCTTTCATCGTCTCTTAGGGGGCTAATATGCTTTTGGCCTCTCTTTCTTACTGTTAGAATTTTAAAAACATTTCTTGGGTATTTTTTTTTTTTTACTCTCCTCCGATATGTGCCTATTGTGGCCTATTTGTATACTTCCGTAGACCTTCAAATATTGACCTAGGGCAGAAATGGCAAACCTTGGCACCCCAGATGTTTTGGAACTACATTTCCCATGATGCTCATGCACTCTACAGTGTAGTTGAGCATCATGGGAAATGTAGTTACAAAACATCTGGGGTGCTAAGGTTCGCCATCACTGACCTAGAGAATAGGTCAAAGTACGCTTTCCCCTTCCAGGGGTAGTTTGGATTGCCTTTCGATTTTGACAGGTACTCCGTTTACCCACTCTGTTATTCCACGTCACTGTATCTTCACTGCACCACTGCGTGTCTCTAAAGGGTTAACTCAGAACCATAATAGCACTCCCATAGTGTAGTAGTTAAAACCAGCAAAATATATATATTAACCACTTCAAAACCAGACACTTTTACCCCCTTCCTGCCCAAGCCAATTCTCAGCTTTCAGCGCTGTAAACCTTTGAATGACAATTGCGCGGTTTATGCTACACTGTACCTATATTACATTTTTATCATTTTTTTTTTCACACATATAGAACTTTCTTTTGGTGGTATTTATTCCCCACTGGCTTTTTTTATTTTCTGCTACATAAATAAAAAAAGGCCAACAATTTTGGAAAAGTAGTGATTAAGCACACAGTCAGTGTGTGAAACGCGTCTACCTTGTCACGATTGTGATATTTGGATGTCCAGTCAATAAATCTGGATTTTGACTCAACCTGGAGTGCTGCCAATTCCTTTTCCTTTATCAAGTTTCCACGGAGGCGAGGCGGGGCATGCACCGGTGTGAGTCATCAGGCAATTACACCACCTTGAGCAGTGAGTTCTTGTCTCTTCAATAACAATTTTGGAAGCAGACCTTTTTCTTTGTTTCCATTATAAAATGTTGCACATAAATAAACTTTCTTCTTTTTTAGAAAAAAAAAAAAAAACTTTCTCCATAAATTTAGGCCAAAATGTATTCTGCCACATTTCTTTGGTGACAATAAGTCCCGGGTTCACACTACCGCGACTTGTCAGCCTGACAAGTCGCAGTCCATTCTGTCCTACGGGAACCGTTCTAATAGGAGCGACTCAGATCGCTCCGACTTAGAAAAAGGCTCCTGTACTACTTCGGGGCGACATCAGAGCAACTTGCACTGACTTCCATTATGTGATGTCCGTGCAAGCCGCGCCGAAGTGCGCGCGACTTCACAGGTCGCCCCCGAAGTCGGATCGCCTTAGTGTGAACCGACACTAACACAGACCAGTGTTTATTATTTAGTCTGTAGGAAAGTTATAGAGCCTGAAATCTATGGTTTATATCTAAAAAATGTTTAATCCTGATGTACTGATAGCCTTTCTCATTTCTTGAGACCCAAAAATGCCAGGACAGTAAAAATATCCCCCAAATGGCCCCTTTTTTTGAAAAGTAGACAGTCCAAAATATTTAGTAAGAGACATGGAAAGTTTTTTTTATGTTATTATTTATTGTCACAATTATTTGGAAAATCAAGAAAAAAACACTTTTTTTTTTCTTTTTTCTTTTTTTTATTTTTTTTACATACTGTCACCAGTACAGCCTCATCCTATAGCTGGTTTGGTGATGATGAGGGACACTGACTGGTGAGAGTATGTAAAAGAAAATAAATAATAATAATAATTTTTTTCACATTTTTAAAAAATTTTTTTTTTGATCAGGGTCACTGACTGGTGAGTGTAAAAAAAAAAAAAAATAATTTTTTTCATTTTTTTTAAAATATATATATATTTTTTTTAACGTACTGTAACCAGAGCAATACAGCGTTACCATAGTACCACTCTGGGAGTTGATTCAGGATTTTCTTTTTTTTTTTATTTCACTGCTATAAGCAAATGTTTTTTCTGAACGACAGTGTGTAGACACTGTGTATTGTTGTGATTAGCCATGACTGGACACAGCTAATCACATGGTACAAATGGGCTGTGATTGGCCCTGTATGTACCATGTGATCACTGTGACCAATCACAGCTAGCAACACATTTGTATACAGTGAATGGCATGAAAGGAAGCCATTCATTTTTTACAACTGTCATGTGATCTGCTGTGATTGGTCACAGCTATCACATGGTGCTGGTACACTGATCGGTCATCTGTTGTATCCAGTGGGTGACAAATTGCACCACAGCGTAGCCTGGAGTGGCCGTGCGAGGCGCGTTCTCAGGAGGACCTTATAGGACATCCTTCCAGAACAATAGGGTTCCCGTCTGCCCGTAATTTTACAATAGCATGGGTGGGAAGCAGTTAAAGAACTGCACTTACAGATAACATAGTAAAACCGCATACAAGTTGATACAGATACTTAGGATATGAAATATAATGATGGCACTTTTGGTCCTCAGCTCGGGCATCACCTGGCTCCGCCCCACGTGTTTCGTCACAGACCGCATCCCTTCACCAGGGATTAGGTTGATTTATATGACACTTACAGTATCTCACAAAAGTGAGTACACCCCTCACATTTTTGTAAATATTTTATTCTATCTTTTCATGTGATAACACTGAAGAAATGACACTTTGCTACAATGTAAAGTAGTGAGTGTACAGCTTGTATAACAGTGTAAATTTGCTGTCCCCTCAAAATAACTCAACACACAGCCATTAATGTCTAAACCGCTGGCAATAAAAGTGAGTACACCCCTAAGTGAAAATGTCCAAACTGGGCCCAAAGTGTCATTATTTTTTGTGGCCACCAATATTTTCCAGCACTGCCTTAACCCTCTTGGGCATGGAGTTCACCAGAGCTTCACAGGTTGGCACTGGAGTCCTCTTCCACTCCTCCATGATGACATCACAGAGCTGGTGGATGTTAGAGACCTTGCGCTCCTCCACCTTCCATTTGAGGATGCCCCACAGATGCTCAATAGGGTTTAGGTCTGGAGACATGTTTGGCCAGTCCATCACCTTTACCCTCAGCTTCTTTAGCAAGGCAGTGGTCATCTTGGAGCTGTGTTTGGGGTCATCCAGTAATACAATGTCTCACCCTGCTCTGCACATGCTTAGTTTCTCTCTATTTTTAGGCATTGCTGAGTTTGTAGAGACTGATCTGCTGATAGTCTTAAAGCCAAATTAAACCTTCCTATCTTTTACAGCCAAGGAAACTGCTTCTGTTTGATCTGCAACGTTCATGGTGCTGCACATGTGATCAGTTATGATACCAGCCAGTTTGAGTGAGGACACAAAGACAGTGACAGTAAGCAACTCTGGCATTCCAGGAATGTAACTTTTTTTAAATTGATGGGTTTAGTTCCGCTTCATGATCTACTGCTGCTCAGGGGCTCTGGGCTTCAGCACAATGGCAGCCTCCAGCAAGAAGAAACAGGAGCAATGCTGGAGGTAATTAACTGCACACACTAAGTTTGGTAGCTTAATTATTATTATCATGGTACGTATGTTCCTTGCTAAAGAACATAATTTTTTAGTTGTTATGGGTACATTTCCGCTTTAACAAAGAGATTTAAGTTTAGTCCTAAAGGATATCAAATCCTCTGATCCAGAAATGATAATATTCTGCAAAAGAAGAAGGAAATCTCACCTTGATTGCTGCTCTTTGCAAATGGCTCGCGTTGTCCATTTGGGGTGGTAAGGTCCCTTGAAAATCTGAGACCGGAAAGTTATTTCAAGAATTCCTCCATGTTTCCTCCATGTTAAAAAAGGTTGAGAGAGGCTGCTGTTGGCTAACAAGTGTCATTTTATATCATGTACAGTGCATTCAGAAAGTATTCACAGCGTTTCACTTTTTCCACATTTTGTTAGGTTACAGCCTTATTCCAAAATGGATTAAAGGAGTTGTAAAGTCAGAAGATTTTCTTATCTTAATGCATTCTAAGTGTAGCACCCTACAGGTAGGTGCTAGGTAAATGCATAGTGGGCCTTGTCTGCCTAACAGCAGGGCTTTGATTGCTTTTTTGGTTAGGTTGTCATGGCTTCCAGGTGTGTCTGCTGAGAGGGGAGTCTCCCCACTGGCTCTGTGAGAGGCTTCTCATAGGGCAGTGGAGGAAACCCAATCAGGGACACATTCAGGATTGTAACTACCCCAGAAGGCAGATTCTGCTGCAAAGGATTCTGGGAGTGGGTATAAGTCTGAGGGGAGTGCGTGACTGAGCGTCTTTGGCGGCAAGCAGAGTCCCGGGAGGTAGAGGGCGGCTGTCTCTACTCCTGTCAGAGGAAGGTGGATGTCTCGGGTGCTGCCTGAGAATCCAGAAAGTGCTGAGTTGAGCTGAGGGGATCCGCTGTGCCGAGAACCAGTGGAGAACGAGAGGGGTCCAGTTCCAGGAAAGCCTACACAGGTTGTGAGTACTGAGGATGGCCCCTCGGGGTCTGCCTAGCATCAGTGGGGACCACTGCGGAGAAGGTTCTAGGATCCAAGTATCAGCTAGCTAGAAAGGGGGTACCTGGTCAGAGGACCCTGAAGTGGTAGAGGGGGTATCTAGGTTGAGGACCCTGAAGTGGTAGAGGGGGTACCTAGGTTGAGGACCCTGAAGTGGCAGAGGGGGTACCTAGGTTGAGGACCCTGAAGAGGAAAGGGGGTGTCTGCAGTTTGGGCCCCAAAAAGTCAGTGCACAGTGTGAGTGCATCAATTAAGAGTTGCAGCCATACAGGGATTCACTCAAGATACCGCAAGCCAGTGCAAGGCAGGAGGGAGTAGTCAGTGACTTTTGAGTGCAAGTGTTGCTAGAAGTCCAGTATTCTACAGTCCTGGATCTTCTGGACTTAAGTCTGAGTTCCAGCACAGCTTTCAGAGATACAGTGTATTCAAAGCGCCAGTAAGCGTTGGCTAGCGTCCGCTGGCGTCAAGACAAAGCTAATGGGCATTTTAGCTATAAAGTCCCAGAATTGTATGTAGTCAAGCCAAAGGAGTATCCCACTCATTCCCTTCTCCCATCCCCTAAAAATACAATAAAACAACCAAACAAAGATGCCGGAGTTGTCAATGTCTCAGTTCTCACACCCAGGGTCGCAGCTCACATGGGCTGTAGAGGTAACCGGTAACAACGGCAGACTCACATCAGGCCCAATGCCTGGAAAACCTGCTACATAAGCATTAAGATAAACAGTCTTCTGTGTGTAGCAGCCGTCCTCAGCCCCCCTAATGCTTACCTGAACCCCCTCTCTGTCCAGCGATGTCCACAAGTCCCTCGGCCGTCCAGGCCTCTCCCTCCTGATTGGCTGAGATACAGCCATGGTGCCATTGGCTTCCGCGGCTGTCAATCAAAGTCAGCGAGCCAATTTAGGAGAGAGAGGGGGCGGGGCTGAACGGCTGCTCCGTGTCTAAATGGACACATGGAGCTGCAGCTCAGCTCAGGAGCCCCCATAGCAAGTTGCTTGCTGTGGGGGCACTTAATATGAGGGAGGGGCCTGGAGCAAGGACGGGGGAGAAGAGGAGGATCCAGACTGCCCTGTGCAAAACCAACTGTACAGAGCAGGTAAGTATAACATATTTGTTTTTTTTTGTTTTTGTTTTTTCAAAACAAGACTTTACTATCACTTTAACCACTTCCGCACTGCTCACTAGTAGTGTTGAGCGAACACGGACTGTATTATTCGTGTTCGTACCGAATAATTGGATTTTTTTTACCCGAACACGGACACGGACACTTTACTGTATGTTCGGGTAAAAATCCGTGTTCGGTCGTTTTATTTCCGGGTTTTGCATGCTTTGGCGCTCTTTTCATGGCGGGCTTTCAACAGCCAATCAACAATCGTTTAACTGGTGTGCCTTAAGCCATCCCAGCCATGCCTGCAAATGTCTTAGTAGCTGTGATTGGCCGTCTGAAGCATGTGACCAAGTCTTTATAAGTTCGAGGCAGCCGCCGCAGCAGCGTCATTCTGCTGCTTAGCTAAGGGACAGAGCACACATCAATGTGCTGGCTGCTGATTAGGGACAGATAGGCAGGAAAAAACCATTTGTGTCCGGATAGAATTGAGGGACAGGTCGGAGTGTTTAGGCAGGGCGAGTTGTAGGCATTTTAGGGATAGAGTCTGCTGAATTATAGGGTCAGTGTCTTCTACAAACTACAATCGATATTGCTGTGTGGGGGGTGGGGTGAATCTGCACTCAATCCTGATCTACGATCTCTTCTCAATCCTGTTAGGGACAGAGTCTGCTGAATTTTAGGGAAACTGTGTTCTACAAACTACAATCGATATTGCTGTGTGGTGTGGGATTGGAGATAGGCAGGTGTCAGTGATCCACATCCATTTTTCTGTGTGTGAGCTGCAGTGAACACAATCTTTTTGGGCTGCAGTGAACACAATCTTTTTGGGCTGCAGTGAACACAATCTTTTTGGGCTGCAGTGAACACAATCTTTTTGGGGTGCAGTGAACAAAATCTTTTTGGGGTGCAGTGAACACAATCCTTTTTGGTGTGCAGTGAACACAATCTTTGTGGGGTGCAGTGAACAAAATCCTTTGTGGGGTGCAGTGAACACAATCTTTTTGGGGTGCAGTGAACAAAATCCTTTTTGGGGTGCAGTGAACAACATCCTTTTTGGGGTGCAGTGAACACAATCTTTTTGGGGTGCAGTGAACAAAATCCTTTGTGGGGTGCAGTGAACACAATCTTTTTGGGGTGCAGTGAACACAATCTTTTTGGGGTGGAGTGAACAACATCCTTTTTGGGGTGCAGTGAACAAAATCCTTTTTGGGGTGCAGTGAACAAAATCATTTTTGGGGTGCAGTGAACACAATCTTTTTGGGGTGCAGTGAACACAATCTTTGTGGGGTGCAGTGAACACAATCTTTTTGGGGTGGAGTGAACAACATCCTTTTTGGGGTGCAGTGAACAACATCCTTTTTGGGGTGCAGTGAACACAATCTTTTTTGGGGTGCAGTGAACACAATCTTTGTGGGGTACAGTGAACAGAATCTTTGTGGGGTGCAGTGAACACAATCTTTGGGGGGTACAGTGAACACAATCTTTTTGGGGTGCAGTGAACACAATCTTTGTGGGGTGCAGTGAACACAATCTTTTTGGGGTGGAGTGAACAAAATCATTTTTGGGGTGCAGTGAACAACATCCTTTTTGGGGTGCAGTGATCAAAATCCTTTTTGGGGTGCAGTGAACACAATCTTTTTGGGGTGCAGTGAACAAAATCCTTTGTGGGGTGCAGTGAACAGAATCTTTGTGGGGTGCAGTGAACACAATCTTTGGGGGGGTACAGTGAACACAATCTTTTTGGGGTGCAGTGAACACAATCTTTGTGGGGTACAGTGAACAGAATCTTTGTGGGGTGCAGTGAACACAATCTTTGGGGGGTACAGTGAACACAATCTTTTTGGGGTGCAGTGAACACAATCTTTGGGGGGTACAGTGAACACAATCTTTTTGGGGTGCAGTGAACACAATCTTTGTGGGGTGCAGTGAACACAATCTTTGGGGGGGTACAGTGAACACAATCTTTTTGGGGTGCAGTGAACAACATCCTTTTAGGGTGCAGTGAACACAATCTTTGTGGGGTGCAGTGAACAACATCCTTTTAGGATGCAGTGAACACAATCTTTGTGGGGTACAGTGAACAGAATCTTTGTGGGGTGCAGTGAACACAATCTTTGGGGGGTACAGTGAACACAATCTTTTTGGGGTGCAGTGAACACAATCTTTGTGGGGTGCAGTGAACACAATCTTTTTGGGGTGGAGTGAACAAAATCATTTTTGGGGTGCAGTGAACAACATCCTTTTTGGGGTGCAGTGATCAAAATCCTTTTTGGGGTGCAGTGAACACAATCTTTTTGGGGTGCAGTGAACATAATCCTTTGTGGGGTGCAGTGAACAGAATCTTTGTGGGGTGCAGTGAACACAATCTTTGGGGGGGTACAGTGAACACAATCTTTTTGGGGTGCAGTGAACACAATCTTTGTGGGGTACAGTGAACAGAATCTTTGTGGGGTGCAGTGAACACAATCTTTGGGGGGTACAGTGAACACAATCTTTTTGGGGTGCAGTGAACACAATCTTTGGGGGGTACAGTGAACACAATCTTTTTGGGGTGCAGTGAACACAATCTTTGTGGGGTGCAGTGAACACAATCTTTGGGGGGGTACAGTGAACACAATCTTTTTGGGGTGCAGTGAACAACATCCTTTTAGGGTGCAGTGAACACAATCTTTGTGGGGTGCAGTGAACAACATCCTTTTAGGGTGCAGTGAACACAATCTTTGTGGGGTACAGTGAACAGAATCTTTGTGGGGTGCAGTGAACACAATCTTTGGGGGGTACAGTGAACACAATCTTTGTGAGGTGCAGTGAACACAATCTTTGTGGGGTGCAGTGAACACAATCATTGTGGGGTGCAGTGAACTCAATCTTTGTGGGGTACAGTGAACACAATCTCATACTTCTGAAGATTTGAGGGTGCTGCCTGTTCCATACCCCCCCTACTCCTCATCTAGCCTTTTAGGGGTACAAACAATAGTAATTGGGGCCTAGTGTGGTTGTGTACGTGTGATATACATACACTTTTTTTGGATCATATTTTCTATTCCGCTATTTAATCAAAAACCTTTGGGGATCAGTTAAATTGGGGGATAGTCTGTGTTGGTACGTGTGAGAGAGATCCACCTTTCCAAGTTGTTGGGGTTCATCTCATACTTCTGAAGGTTTGAGGGTGCTGCCTGTTCCATACCCCCCCTACTCCTCATCTAGCCTTTTAGGGGTACAAACAATAGTAATTGGGGCCTAGTGTGGTTGTGTACGTGTGATATACATACACTTTTTTTGGATCATATTTTCTATTCCGCTATTTAATCAAAAACCTTTGGGGATCAGTTAAATTGGGGGATAGTCTGTGTTGGTACGTGTGAGAGAGATCCACCTTTCCAAGTTGTTGGGGTTCATCTCATACTTCTGAAGGTTTGAGGGTGCTGCCTGTTCCATACCCCCCCTACTCCTCATCTAGCCTTTTAGGGGTACAAACAATAGTAATTGGGGCCTAGTGTGGTTGTGTACGTGTGATATACATACACTTTTTTTGGATCATATTTTCTATTCCGCTATTTAATCAAAAACCTTTGGGGATCAGTTAAATTGGGGGATAGTCTGTGTTGGTACGTGTGAGAGAGATCCACCTTTCCAAGTTGTTGGGGTTCATCTCATACTTCTGAAGGTTTGAGGGTGCTGCCTGTTCCATACTCCCCCTACTCCTCATCTAGCCTTTTAGGGGTACAAACAATAGTAATTGGGGCCCAGTGTGGTTGTGTACGTGTGATATACATACACTTTTTTTGGATCATATTTTCTATTCCGCTATTTAATCAAAAACCTTTGGGGATCAGTTAAATTGGGGGATAGTCTGTGTTGGTACGTGTGAGAGAGATCCACCTTTCCAAGTTGTTGGGGTTCATCTCATACTTCTGAAGGTTTGAGGGTGCTGCCTGTTCCATACTCCCCCTACTCCTCATCTAGCCTTTTAGGGGTACAAACAATAGTAATTGGGGCCCAGTGTGGTTGTGTACGTGTGATATACATACACTTTTTTTGGATCATATTTTCTATTCCGCTATTTAATCAAAAACCTTTGGGGATCAGTTAAATTGGGGGATAGTCTGTGTTGGTACGTGTGAGAGAGATCCACCTTTCCAAGTTGTTGGGGTTCATCTCATACTTCTGAAGGTTTGAGGGTGCTGCCTGTTCCATACCCCCCCTACTCCTCATCTAGCCTTTTAGGGGTACAAACAATAGTAATTGGGGCCTAGTGTGGTTGTGTACGTGTGATATACATACACTTTTTTTGGATCATATTTTCTATTCCGCTATTTAATCAAAAACCTTTGGGGATCAGTTAAATTGGGGGATAGTCTGTGTTGGTACGTGTGAGAGAGATCCACCTTTCCAAGTTGTTGGGGTTCATCTCATACTTCTGAAGGTTTGAGGGTGCTGCCTGTTCCATACTCCCCCTACTCCTAGCCTTTTAGGGGTACAAACAATAGTAATTGGGGCCTAGTGTGGTTGTGTACGTGTGATATACATACACTTTTTTTGGATCATATTTTCTATTCCGCTATTTAATCAAAAACCTTTGGGGATCAGTTAAATTGGGGGATAGTCTGTGTTGGTACGTGTGAGAGAGATCCACCTTTCCAAGTTGTTGGGGTTCATCTCATACTTCTGAAGGTTTGAGGGTGCTGCCTGTTCCATACTCCCCCTACTCCTCATCTAGCCTTTTAGGGGTACAAACAATAGTAATTGGGGCCTAGTGTGGTTGTGTACGTGTGATATACATACACTTTTTTTGGATCATATTTTCTATTCCGCTATTTAATCAAAAACCTTTGGGGATCAGTTAAATTGGGGGATAGTCTGTGTTGGTACGTGTGAGAGAGATCCACCTTTCCAAGTTGTTGGGGTTCATCTCATACTTCTGAAGGTTTGAGGGTGCTGCCTGTTCCATACCCCCCCTACTCCTCATCTAGCCTTTTAGGGGTACAAACAATAGTAATTGGGGCCTAGTGTGGTTGTGTACGTGTGATATACATACACTTTTTTTGGATCATATTTTCTATTCCGCTATTTAATCAAAAACCTTTGGGGATCAGTTAAATTGGGGGATAGTCTGTGTTGGTACGTGTGAGAGAGATCCACCTTTCCAAGTTGTTGGGGTTCATCTCATACTTCTGAAGGTTTGAGGGTGCTGCCTGTTCCATACCCCCCCTACTCCTCATCTAGCCTTTTAGGGGTACAAACAATAGTAATTGGGGCCTAGTGTGGTTGTGTACGTGTGATATACATACACTTTTTTTGGATCATATTTTCTATTCCGCTATTTAATCAAAAACCTTTGGGGATCAGTTAAATTGGGGGATAGTCTGTGTTGGTACGTGTGAGAGAGATCCACCTTTCCAAGTTGTTGGGGTTCATCTCATACTTCTGAAGGTTTGAGGGTGCTGCCTGTTCCATACCCCCCCTACTCCTCATCTAGCCTTTTAGGGGTACAAACAATAGTAATTGGGGCCTAGTGTGGTTGTGTACGTGTGATATACATACACTTTTTTTGGATCATATTTTCTATTCCGCTATTTAATCAAAAACCTTTGGGGATCAGTTAAATTGGGGGATAGTCTGTGTTGGTACGTGTGAGAGAGATCCACCTTTCCAAGTTGTTGGGGTTCATCTCATACTTCTGAAGGTTTGAGGGTGCTGCCTGTTCCATACTCCCCCTACTCCTCATCTAGCCTTTTAGGGGTACAAACAATAGTAATTGGGGCCCAGTGTGGTTGTGTACGTGTGATATACATACACTTTTTTTGGATCATATTTTCTATTCCGCTATTTAATCAAAAACCTTTGGGGATCAGTTAAATTGGGGGATAGTCTGTGTTGGTACGTGTGAGAGAGATCCACCTTTCCAAGTTGTTGGGGTTCATCTCATACTTCTGAAGGTTTGAGGGTGCTGCCTGTTCCATACTCCCCCTACTCCTAGCCTTTTAGGGGTACAAACAATAGTAATTGGGGCCTAGTGTGGTTGTGTACGTGTGATATACATACACTTTTTTTGGATCATATTTTCTATTCCGCTATTTAATCAAAAACCTTTGGGGATCAGTTAAATTGGGGGATAGTCTGTGTTGGTACGTGTGAGAGAGATCCACCTTTCCAAGTTGTTGGGGTTCATCTCATACTTCTGAAGGTTTGAGGGTGCTGCCTGTTCCATACCCCCCCTACTCCTCATCTAGCCTTTTAGGGGTACAAACAATAGTAATTGGGGCCTAGTGTGGTTGTGTACGTGTGATATACATACACTTTTTTTGGATCATATTTTCTATTCCGCTATTTAATCAAAAACCTTTGGGGATCAGTTAAATTGGGGGATAGTCTGTGTTGGTACGTGTGAGAGAGATCCACCTTTCCAAGTTGTTGGGGTTCATCTCATACTTCTGAAGGTTTGAGGGTGCTGCCTGTTCCATACTCCCCCTACTCCTCATCTAGCCTTTTAGGGGTACAAACAATAGTAATTGGGGCCTAGTGTGGTTGTGTACGTGTGATATACATACACTTTTTTTGGATCATATTTTCTATTCCGCTATTTAATCAAAAACCTTTGGGGATCAGTTAAATTGGGGGATAGTCTGTGTTGGTACGTGTGAGAGAGATCCACCTTTCCAAGTTGTTGGGGTTCATCTCATACTTCTGAAGGTTTGAGGGTGCTGCCTGTTCCATACTCCCCCTACTCCTAGCCTTTTAGGGGTACAAACAATAGTAGTTGGGGCCCAGTGTGGTTGTGTACGTGTGATATACATACACTTTTTTTGGATCATATTTTCTATTCCGCTATTTAATCAAAAACCTTTGGGGATCAGTTAAATTGGGGGATAGTCTGTGTTGGTACGTGTGAGAGAGATCCACCTTTCCAAGTTGTTGGGGTTCATCTGATACTTCTGAAGGTTTGAGGGTGCTGCCTGTTCCATACCCCCCCTACTCCTCATCTAGCCTTTTAGGGGTACAAACAATAGTAATTGGGGCCTAGTGTGGTTGTGTATGTGTGATATACATACACTTTTTTTGGATCATATTTTCTATTCCGCTATTTAATCAAAAACCTTTGGGGATCAGTTAAATTGGGGGATAGTCTGTGTTGGTACGTGTGAGAGAGATCCACCTTTCCAAGTTGTTGGGGTTCATCTCATACTTCTGAAGGTTTGAGGGTGCTGCCTGTTCCATACCCCCCCTACTCCTCATCTAGCCTTTTAGGGGTACAAACAATAGTAATTGGGGCCTAGTGTGGTTGTGTACGTGTGATATACATACACTTTTTTTGGATCATATTTTCTATTCCGCTATTTAATCAAAAACCTTTGGGGATCAGTTAAATTGGGGGATAGTCTGTGTTGGTACGTGTGAGAGAGATCCACCTTTCCAAGTTGTTGGGGTTCATCTCATACTTCTGAAGGTTTGAGGGTGCTGCCTGTTCCATACTCCCCCTACTCCTCATCTAGCCTTTTAGGGGTACAAACAATAGTAATTGGGGCCTAGTGTGGTTGTGTACGTGTGATATACATACACTTTTTTTGGATCATATTTTCTATTCCGCTATTTAATCAAAAACCTTTGGGGATCAGTTAAATTGGGGGATAGTCTGTGTTGGTACGTGTGAGAGAGATCCACCTTTCCAAGTTTTTGGGGTTCATCTCATACTTCTGAAGATTTGAGGGTGCTGCCTGTTCCATACTCCTCCTCCTACTGCTCAACCATCCTTTTAGGGGTACAAACAATAGTAGTTGGGGCCTAGTGTGGTGGTGTACGTGCGAGATACATACACTTTCTTTTTGATCATATTTTCTATTCCGCTATTCAATTAAAACCTTTGGGGATCAATTCAATTGTGAGATAGTCTGTGTCGGTACGTGTGAGATCCACCTTTCCAAGTTGTTGGGGTTCATCTCATACTTCTGAAGATTTGAGGGTGCTGCCTGTTCCATACTCCTGCTCCTACTGCTCAACCATCCTTTTAGGGGTACAAACAATAGTAATTGGGGCCTAGTGTGGTTGTGTACGTGCGAGATACATACACTTTTTTTGATCATATTTCCTATTCCGCTATTCAATAAAAACCTTTGAGGATCAATTGAATTGCGGGATAGTCTGTGTCGATACGTGTGAGATCCACCTTTCCAAGTTTTTGGGGTTCATCTCATACTTCTGAAGATTTGAGGGTGCTGCCTGTTCCATACTCCTCCTCCTACTCCTCATCCATCCTTTTAGGGGTACAAACAATAGTAATTGGGGCCTAGTGTGGTTGTGTACGTGCGAGATACATACACTTTTTTTGATCATATTTCCTATTCCGCTATTCAATAAAAACCTTTGAGGATCAATTGAATTGCGGGATAGTCTGTGTCGGTACGTGTGAGATCCACCTTTCCAAGTTTTTGGGGTTCATCTCATACTTCTGAAGATTTGAGGGTGCTGTCTGTTCCATACTCCTCCTACTCCTCATCCATCCTTTTAGGGGTAGAAACAATAGTAATTGGGGCCTAGTGTGGTTTTGTACGTGCGAGATACATACACTTTTTTGGATCATATTTCCTATTCCGCTATTCAATAAAAACCTTTCTAGGGCAAGATCTTAAATTACAGAAATATGAGGAGACCGTCAAATAAGGGCCGTGGCCTGGGTCGTGGTGCTGCTGGTAGAGCTCCTGTTGCAAGGAGAGGACGTGGTCGATCTGTGCCAGCTACACGCACAAGTGAAACACCTTCCTCAAGTGTGAGTAGGCGACAGAACCTGCATCAGTATTTGGTAGGGCATCAAACGCCCCTAGAAGTGATGAGGCCAGAACAAGTTGAGGCGATAGTAGATTGGTTTGCTGCTGACAGTGCCTCCAGTTCCTTCACATTGTCTCCCACCCAGTCTACTGCAGAAAGGTCAGAGTTGGCACCTGCAGCCAATGTCCAACCGTCTTTCACCTCACCCCCTTGCAAATCAGGCCAGCAGTCTGAGCCCCAAGCCATACAGCAGTCTCTTATTCTTTTTGAGGACTCTGTCAGCAGGGTTTCCCAGGGCCATCCACCTAGCCCTGCCCCAGAAGTGGAAGAGATTGAGTGCAGCGATGCCCAACCACTTATTTCTCAAGATGAGTACATGCAAGGATCATCGCAGCACGTCTCCGATGATGACGAAACGCAGGTGCCAACTGCTGCGGCGTTCAGCATTGTGGAGACCGACAAGGAGGGCAGGGGTGAAGACTGGGTGGAAGATGATGTGGAGGACGATGAGGTCCTCGACCCCACATGGAATGAACGTCATGCAGGTGACCTGAGTAGTTTGGAGGAAGAGGCGGTGGTCGCACAGAGCCACCAGCACAGCAGAAGAGGGAGCAGGGTGCAGAAGCGGAGCGGCCGTGCCCTAGACACTACGCCCGCTACTGCCCAACGCAGCAAGGGAACGAGCGCACCAAAGTCAGCTCAAAGGAGTTCTCTAGCGTGGAAGTTCTTTAGAAAATGTGCTGATGACAGGACACGAGTGGTTTGCACCCTGTGCAATCAGAGCTTGAAGCGAGGCATAAACCTTCTCAACCTGAGCACAACCTGCATGATCAGGCATCTAAGTGCAAAGCACGAGCTGCAGTGGAGTACACACCTTCAAAACCAAGAAACGTCTCTGGCTCATCCTGCTTCCTCTTCTGCTGCAGTCTCGGCCGCTCCAGCCACATCTGTAGTGATACCGGCACCTGCCACCCCGCAAACAGACGATCTGTCAGCAACACCACCACCTGGGTCACCAACAACCATCTCCACAATGTCCCGTGGAAGCGTTCAGCTTTCCATCTCCCAAACACTTGAGAGGAAGAGGAAGTACCCCCCTACCCACCCGCGATCCCTGGCCCTGAATGCCAGCATTTCAAAATTATTGGCCTTTGAAATGCTGTCATTCCGTCTGGTGGAGACGCACAGTTTTAAAAACCTTATGTCGGTGGCTGTCCCACAGTACGTCGTGCCCAGCCGCCACTACTTTTCCAGGCAAGCCATCCCTTCCCTGCACAACCAAGTGGGGGAAAATATCAGGTGTGCACTGCGCAACGCCATCTGTGCCAAGGTCCACCTAACTACGGATACGTGGACCAGTAAGCACGGTCAGGGGCGTTATATCTCCCTAACGGCACACTGGGTAAATGCAGTGGCGGATGGGCCTGAGGCGGATAGCAATTTGGCGCATGTCCTTCCACCACCGAGGATTGCAGGGCGCTTCAGTTTGCCTCCTGTTCCTAACTCCTCCTACTCCGCTTCCTCATCCTCTACCGCCTCCTCATCCGGACAGCGTAACACCTTCACCACCAACTTCAGCACGGCCAGGGGTAAACGACAGCAGGCAGTTTTACAACTTGCCTGTTTGGGGGACAAACCACACACCGCGCAGGAGTTGTGGAGGAGCATGGAACAGCAGACAAATGAGTGGTTGCTGCCAGCGAGCCTCAAGCCCGGCCTGGTGGTGTGCGATAACGGGCGAAATCTCATAGCAGCTCTGGGCCTAGCCGGTTTGACGCACATCCCTTGCCTGGCGCATGTGCTGAATTTGGTGGTGCAGAGGTTCCTTAAAAACTACCCCGATATGTCAGAGCTGCTGCAGAAAGTGCGGGCCGTTTGTGCGCACTTTCGGCGTTCTCACCCTGCTGCTGCTCGCCTGGCAGCGCTGCAGCGTAACTTCGGCCTTCCCGCTCACCGCCTCATATGTGACGTGCCCACAAGGTGGAACTCCACCTTGCACATGCTGGAAAGACTGTGCGAGCAGCAGCAGGCCATAGTGGAGTTTCAGCTGCAGCACGCACGCGTGAGTCGCTCTGCGGAACAGCACCACTTCACCACCAATAACTGGGCCTCCATGCGAGACCTGTGTGCCTTGTTGCGCTGTTTTGAGTACTCCACCAACATGGCCAGTGGCAATGACGCCGTTCTCAGCTTAACTATCCCACTTCTATGCCTCCTTGAAAAAACAATTCGGGCGATGATGGAAGAGGATGTGGCACAGGATGAGGAGGAGGAGGAGGATGAAGAGGTAACATTTCCAAGGCTTTCAGGGCAGTCATTCGCAAGGGGCTCCGAGGGTGGGTTCCTGCACACGCAAACGCCAGGGACGCAATTGTCCAGCAGGGGCACAGTTCTGGAGGATGAGGAGGATGAGGAGGAGGAGGAGCTGGAGGAGGAGATGGAACCATGTTCACAGCAGGGTGGCACCCAGGCCAGCTCATGGCCATCACTGGTGCGTGGCTGGGGGGATACAGAGGACACGGACGATACACCTCCCACAGAGGACAGCCTTTCGTCGCCTCTGGGCAGCCTGGCACACATGAGCGATTACATGCTGCAGTGTCTCCACAACGACCGCCGAGTTGCCCACATTCTAACTTGTGCTGATTACTGGGTGGCCACGCTGCTGGATCCCCGTTACAAGGACAACGTACCGTCCTTAATTCACTCACTGGAGCGCGATCGCAAGATGCGCGAGTACAAGCGCACGCTGGTAGACGCCATGCTGCTGGCATTCCCATCTGACAGCGGGGCCACAGTGGAAGCACAAGGCAGAGGAGGAGGAGGAGGAGGTCGCCAACGCAACCAGGGCACCGCCAGCACCTCAGAAGGCAGGGTTAGCATGGCCGAAATGTGGAAAAGCTTTGTCAGCACGCCACAACAAACAGCAGCACCAGCAGCTCAGATGGAACGTCTTAGCAGGAGGCAGCATTTTACCAACATGGTGGAGCAGTATGTGTGCACACGCCTACATGTAGTGAATGACGGGTCTGCCCCCTTCAACTTCTGGGTCTCCAAATTGGGCACATGGCCTGAGCTTGCCCTTTACGCCTTGGAGGTGCTGGCGTGCCCTGCAGCCAGTGTATTATCTGAACGGGTATTTAGCACGGCTGGGGGCGTTATAACAGACAAGCGCAGCCGCCTGTCCAGAGACAATGTGGACAAGCTCACGTTCATTAAAATGAACCAGGCATGGATCCCACGGGACTTTTCCGTACCTTATGCAGAATAGCAATGGATACCGACCTTACCCACCCATTGTTCCATTTTTGCTCTTTCTCACTCTTTTGGGGTGTACCCTCATTTAAAATTTTTGAAAAGAAGCAGTGTTGGCTACCTCGTCCTCCTCCTCAGGGCCAGATTAATGTAGGGGCTATTGGAGCTGCAGCTCCAGGCCCCTACCTTTTATATAGGCCCCGGGTTGGCCATATTCACTGTTACCGCTCTTCTGTCACTTGTAAACACAGAAGTCTGGCTTCTATGCTCGCTTCCCCAGGCAGCACCCTCAGAACCTCCCCACACAGCGTGAAGGCCGGACAAGGAGGGACAGTTGGCGATGCATGGATGTGTTTATGGGCTTCAGAGACAGCATCCCATGTTGAATTAGGCATGCATGGCTGCACCCTTCCTCCTCTGGGTGCATGGCAAGGCACGGCCCTTAAGGCCCTTCAAAATCCTCAGCACCAAGCCCATGATGCTGTTAATCCGGCCCTGGTCCTCCTCCACCGCCGCTTCCACCTACACCGCCCATAGGTGTGCGCAGCCTATTGCATTAAGGTGTGCACCCCAAAGTTGAAATACACATGCATGTGTTTGCCAGCAGGGAGAGTAATGTATCGGGGCCATGTACCTGTAGGCAAGGAGAAATAGAGCAGAGCAGGTCCCAGGGAGATCTTTCCCATCTCCTCACTGGCAATGCTATGTGCCCTAGGTGATTAGGGTGTGCCCAGGCACACCCAGCACACCCTGTGCGCACGCCTATGTCACCGCCACATCCACCACCACCTCAACCTCCCTCCTACTCCATATGGGCCTCGTCCTTCAGAGATGAAGAAGAACATTGTTTTATTTTTCTGTTTTTTTTTGTTGTTTTAAGTTATTTCCCTATCCACATTTGTTTGCAGAGCACTTGCCATGCTCTTAATTACGTTTTGCTGCCATTTGCAGCACTCTAGCCCTTTCCTTTGGTGTTTTAGAGCCATTTTAGTGCCTTAAAGTTCGGGTCCCCATTGACTTCAATGGGGTTCGGTGTCCGGGAAAAGTTCGGTAAAAGTCCGGGACACGGACCCGGACTTTTTTTTAAAGTTCGGCCGAACCCGTCGAACACGGACATCTAGGTGTCCGCTCAACCCTACTCACTAGAGCTCTACTACGGCAAAGTGGCTCGATAACGTCTAGTGACGTAGACCTACGTCGCCAGACATTCGCCTCTCTCGGCGGCGCACGCGCGCCGCCGGAGGCTCGCTCCCGCTGTATTCAGTCACAGCGGGAGTCGGGCCAGGGGAGGAGCGGCGGTGATCACCGCTGCTCTTCCCCGATCGTCGGGGAATCGAGTGTGGAGATCCGCCTGCTTGTGTAAACAAAGCGGGCTTATCTCCTAAGTGACAGGCAGGGTCAGATTGCAGGGTTCAGCACAGCTCAACCTGCGATCTGTCCTTGTGTCACTCAGTCCCCTCCCCCCCGCACACATCAGTAAGCACCAGGCATACATTAACCCCTCCCTCTCCAATAAAATTAACCCCTTCCCTGCCAGTGTCATTTTTACAGTAACAGGGCATATATATAGCACTGATTACTGTGGTAATGTCACTGGTACCCCCAAAAGTGTCAAAAATGTCAGTCAAGGGTCCGATCTGTCCGCCGCAATGTCGCAGTCCCGCCAAAAAAAAAAAAATCGCAGATCGCCGCCATTACTCGTTAAAAAAAAAAACACCAAAAATTACAAATCTTTCCCTTAGTTAGTAAACGCAATAACTTTTGCGCAAACCAATCAAAATACGCTTATTGTGATTTTTTTTTTACCAAACATATGTAGCAGAAAACAAATTGGCCTAAAATGATAAAAAATTTTGATTTTTAAATTTTTTGGGGGGGAATTTCATATAAAAAAATTTGAAAAATATTGTTATTTTTTCAAAATTGACGCTATTTTTTTGTTTATAGCGCAAAAAGTAAAAATCGCACAGGTGATCAAATACCACCAAAAGAAGGCTCTGTTTGTGGGAAAAAAAGGACCTAAATTTTATTTGGGTACGGCGTCGCAATTGTCGGAGTGCAATTGTCAGTTAAAGTTGCACAGTGCCGAATCGCAAAAAGTGGCCTGGACGGAAGACAGCAAAATCCTCCGGTGGTAAAGTGGTTAAATTCATTATTTTCCTCAAAATTCTACAAACAATACCCCATTATGACAATTTGAAAGAAGTTTGTTTGAAATCTTTGCAAATTTATTAAAAATAAAAAACAAAACAAAAAAAATCCCATGTACATAAGCATTCACAGCCTTTGCTCAATACTTTGTTGAAGCTCCTTTGGCACCAATTACAGCCTCAAGTCTTTTTGAGTATGATGCTACAAGTTTGGCACACCAGTTTTTCCCATTCTTCTTTGCAGGACCTCTCAAGCTCCATCCGGTTGGATGGGGAGTGTCGGTGCTCAGCCATTTTCAGATCTCTCCAGAGATGTTTAGTCGGGTTCAAATCTGGGCTCTGGCTGGGCCACTTAAGGACATTTACAGAGTTGTCCCATAGCCACTCCTTTGTTAACTTGGCTGTGTGCTTAGGGTCATTGTCCTGTTGAAAGATGAACCTTCACCCCAGTCTGAAGTCCAGAGCGTTCTGGAGCAGGTTTTCATCAAGGATGTCTCTGACTAGTCTCCTAGTTCCTGCTGCTGAAAAATATCCCCACAGCGTGATGCTGCCACCACCATGCTTCACTGTAGGGATGGTATTGGCCAGGTGATGAGCAATGCCAGGTCTCCTCTAGACATGACACTTGCCATTCAGACCAAAGAAATACATTTTTGTTTCATCAGACCAGAAAATTTTGTTTCTCATGGTGAGAGAGTCCTTTAGGTGCCCTTTGGCAAACTTCAGGTGGACTCTCATGTGACTTTTATTGAGGGGTGGCTTCCATCTGTCCACTCTACCATACAGGTCTCATTGATGGAGTGCTTCAGAGATGGTTGTTCTTCTGGAAGTTTCTCCTCTCTCCACAGAGAAATGTTGGAGCTCTGTCAGAGTGACCACTGGGTTCATGGTCACCTCCCTGACTAAGGCCCTTCTCCACCGATTGCTTAGTTTGGCCGGACGGCCCACTCTAGGAAGAATCCTGGTGGTTTCAAACTTCTTCCATTACGGATAGTGGAGGCCACTGTGCTCAGTACAGGAATTTTTCTGTACCCTTCCCCAGATCTGTGCCTTCAATCCTGTCTCGGAGGTCTACAGACAATTCCTTGGACTTCATGGCTTGGTTTGTGCTCTGACATGCACTGTTAACTGTGGCACCTTTATAAAGACAGGTGTGTGCCTTTCCAAATCATATCCAATCAACTGGATTTATCAATGTATCAAGTTGTAGAAACATCTCAAGGATGATTGGTGGAAACAGGATGCACCTGAGCTCAATTGTGAGTGCCATGGCAAAGGCTATGAATACTTATGTACATGGGATTTTTTTTATTTTTAATACATTTGCATTTCAAACAAACTCCTTTCAGGTTGTCATTATGGGGTATTGTTTGTAGAATTTTGAGGAAAATAATTGTAGCACCCTCCTAGATAATTTGCTCTGCCTGCTTATCAGGGGAGTGGCAGGTAAAACCTAGTTGCTCTATCTGCTTATCAGGGGAGCAGGATTTCTAGTCAGGCCTGTTGCATGTGTCTATGTGTAATTCATCTGGTCTGAGGAAGTGTCCCCACTGTGTTCAATAGAGGAGCCTGTTGGACAGTGGAAGAAACCCAGTCAGTGACACACAGGCTTTGTAACTGTCCCAGTGGGTTGGCACAGACAGTGGTGCATCCTGGGATATGTGATAAAAGCCAAGGGCACATGTGACAGGGTGTCTTTGGGCAGGAAGCCAGGTCCCAGGAGGAGGGTGACGGCTGTCTCTCCTCCTGTTTGCTGTGGATAGTGGTCACAGGCAGTCGGCCTAGTGAACCAGTGGTGTGGCTGAACCCAGAGGTCCAGTGGAAGATGACTGTGGAGGTGAAGGCAGAGCAACTCTGGAAAAACAGTGTCCGTGAGTATAGCGGAGCTTGCCAAAGGGTGTGCCCTGGAAGGGGACCACGCCAGAGGCTAGAGTCAGCGGACGGGTGTCAGCACACAGGCAGTGAGAGTAAAGGGGGTGCCAAGCTGTTAACCCTGAAAATAATATTCAAGCAGGAACAGTCAATTTATCTTCACTTCAGTGGCAAGGTGAAGCAGCGGCCTTGCCGCACACTACAGGTAGTTGTCAAGTGGTGTAGTTAGGTTTTGTGCTGCCCTAGGCCTGACTAAACTTGTGCACCCCCTAATTGAAATATGACCCACCCCTTCCTGTAAAGGCCACACCCCTTCCTGTTTATGACACGCCCTGTCATCTGTAAACCACAGGCCACAACCACAGTTTATCAGTGCCCATTAGTGTAGCCTCATCAGTTATAAATTATATTATTTACATGCTGCCTGCCATACCTGGGGGCGGAGGAGGGTAGGTGGAGCATTAGGCTGCAGTGCCACACTTATTAGCATTGGCGGCCGTCGGGCCAGTTGTATTAAGTGTGGTCGGCGGCCTGCGGTCTGTCCGAAAGTCCTCACCGGTCGGTATTATCATACCAACAGGTAGCAGTGAGACTGCTTTATGGGGATGCCAGGCTGATTTGCCTCCCGGAACCTGCCCTCCAGCCCAATTCGCACCATAGGACTGGCACTATACTAAAAAAGTGTGGCGCAAGCCGGCAGGGACCCTTTCCGTGTAAGGGCCGGGAGGAGGCTGTTATTTTTTTGTGCGGGATGTAGCGTTTTTGCTGCCCCCCCTGCAAAGTGCTGCCCTAGGCCTGGGCCTTGTTGGCCTAGGCCAAGATACAGCACTGTAGTTGTCCTCAAGTTTGTGCATAGATCATAGTTGGAGTATCCCACTCATCCCTTCTCCCATCCCAGTTCTAAATAAAACACAAAAAAAAAACAATTCCCCTGGACTGATTATTGTCTGAGCCAGGAACTTTTAATGCCGTGTATTACTGTCAGTGGCCAATGGTACCCCAGGGGACCCAAGAAAGTGTAATCCTACTGTACTTCGGTTGGAATGTTTGAGTTGTCGGGGAGGGGCACGCCAGAGAAGGCTCCATGAAGAAAGCCAATGTCTCCAGATATTTTTCATCTTTATGTAGTGTACTACTTTGCTGGTAGGTGAGTTTTTCCAGTTTTGTGTGCTGGTCACCATGTTGACTGGTGAATTGGTAAAGGTAGAAGAATTCAGGGAAATCTACTTTCTTGCTATTATTCTTCTGACTAGGAATAGTAGTCTTGTTATTGCAGTGTAGAGTGCCCAGTCTTTCTTCCTTGAAAGGGAAATAATATATGTTGTGGAAATGCAGGAACCACTTCTTCCCAATAGTAGAAGAGTTTAGATTGGTGTCACCATAGATGGACCAGGTCAAATGTTGTCCCACCACATCCAGCACATCAATGGTCAGGGCTTAGATCATGTTAAAATATTTTATATTGGGGGTGAAAAAAAAGAAAAAAATCCCCCAACCAAGAGTGGACTGTTGCTAAAATAAAAATGGGGACTTTATGGAGACAAAGCCAAAACAAAGAATGAATGAAGAAGTGTCCCATTATACTCTCAGCCACTAGTCCCTTAGGCAAATGCCAGAGTTGCAGGTCTGGTCTTTAGCCACTTGCCGACCGCTCACATTGACTGTACTGTGGCAAAGTGGCTCGTTAAGGTCTGGCGACGTAGACCTACGTCACCAGATCCTACCCTCTCTCGGCGGCGCGTGCGCGCCGCCGGAGGCTCGCTCCCGCTGTATTCAGACACAGCGGGAGACGGGTCAGGGGAGGAGATGCGGTGATCACCGCCGCTCTTCCCCGATCGTCGGGGATCGAGTGAGGAAATCCACCCGCTTGTGTAAACAAAGCAAGCGGATCTTCTCTGTGACAGGCAGGGACAGATTACAGGATTCAGCATAGCTGAACCTGCGATCTGTTTCTCTGTCACACAACCCCCTCCCCCCACACACACGTCAGTAAGCATGAGGCACACATTTAACCCCTTGATCACCAACAGTGTTAACCCTTTCCCTGCCATTGTCATTATTACAGTAACAGTGCATATTTATAGCACTGATTACTGTATTAATGTCACTGGTCCCCCCAAAAGTGTAAAAAATGTCAGTTAGGGGTCCGATCTGTCCGCCGCAATGTCGCAGTCCCGCAAAAAAAATCGCAGATCGCCGCCATTACTAGTAAAAAAAAAATAAACAATAAAAATGACAAATCTTTCCCGTAGTTAGTAGACGCGATAACTTTTGTGCAAACCAATCAAAATACGCTTTTACCAAAAATATGAAGCAGAAAACAAATTGGCCTAAAATGTTAAAAAAATTTTGATTTATACATTTTTTTTGGGAATGTTATATATCAGAATGTAAAAAAAAAATATATATTTTTTTAAATTGTCGCTCTTTTTTTCAAAAATTAAAAATCGCACAGGTGATCAAATACCATCAAAAGAAATCTCTGTTAGTGGGGAAAAAAAGGACATAAATTTAATTTGGGTACAGCGTCGCACGACCGCGCAATAGTCCGTTAAAGTAACGCAGTGCCGAAACGCAAAATATAGCCTGGTCAGAAATGGGGTAAAATCTTCCGGTCTTAAAGCGGTTAAAAATACGCTCATTGAGAATTTTTTTGTCGAAGACATGTAGCTAATGCCATTTTGGCCTAAATATATGACAAAAATTGAATATATTGGATATTTTTTAACTGTCAAAGTAGAAAATGTAAATTTTTTTGCAAAAACTTCGCTCTTTGTTTTATTAATATCGCAAAAAATGAAAAGCGCAGAGGTGATCAAATACCACCAAAAGAAAGCTCTGTTTGTAGGAAAAAAAGGACGTAAATTTCGTTTGGGTACGGCGTTGCATGACCGCGCAATTGTCAGTTAAAGTCGTGCAGTGCCATGTTGCAAAAAGTGGCCTGGACGTTAAGCAGGAAAATCCTCCAGGGCTAAAGTGGGTGATAATACTCTTCACATCGATAAGCACAATAAAAGTTGTGATTGTAGGTGAGAAGATACAAAGATGTATGAGATAATGGAATAGCCGTGTTCAGTACACCCAAGGCATGAAATAAATGTCTGAATATTTTCCATTTGGAGAATGTTATTTTACAAAATGCGTAGGTTTGATGTAGTGTACGTCAATGGAGAGGGAAATACATTGTAGTGGTGCATGGTGACCCTTTGATCTCTAGCCAGCTATTCATTTTACTTAAGATATTTAACCCCCCCTCCAACCCTCCCCCCCCCCGGCAGGCGCAAGTTGCTCTCAGGGCACTGTCAAGTAAAATGCGTTTTCTAACATGTGATATTCCTGATACTACACAGGACGCAATTTTAATACGTTCCATCTGCAATGATTTCATGTGATTCCATTGGGGCAGTTTCTCGGAGGGCATTGAATGATGAGTTATATGAGACAGAAACCAAAAAAAAAAAAAGATAATTCAAGCGGAGTGCTTCAGAAATGGATGGAGTTTGGGGTGCAAATGTGATGATACTCCAAGGTAATGTGGAATTTGTTCTCGTTTTCCAGGAGGTGAGTGGTAACTGAGAACGTTTAACACCTTTCTGGTGGAAGGTTTGCAGGACACATCAAAGTCAAAGACTTCACATAATACCCATCAGGACTTACAGCCATTTATAATGCGTTCTGGCACGTGAAGAGACGTAGGCTTATTGGCATCCTGAAATCAGATTAGGCTGGCGGTCTGGTTCTTATATTACACCCCCTCTCTCCAGTTTTCTACCCTTCAGATAATGGCTTCATAGGAAACAACTGGCTGACATCAAAATTTGTGCTTCAAGCTGTTTGATTGCAGAAAACTAGCAAACTATAAATCTCTAATATGTGTTCTACTTGCTGATATCAGATAGGATTCGTACATGTGTTCTGCGTTAATGCCGTAAGAATTTGTGATTAAAGCATCTTATCACTCTTCTGGACTTCACATGATGCTTGGATAGGTTCACTCAGGGCTTCATACGTCCAGAATATCACGTTATCGGCAAGGCGTACATTGGTACTGTTGCGTTGGTGTTGACCATTTTGGGGCATTTTTCTCAGGTTGCTTTATTTTATTGAAAGTCGCAGTTCCTGTAGGATTTATGCGTTACATAGTTACATGGTTAGGTTAAAAAAAGGCATAAATCTATCTAATTCAACCAATAGAAATAAATACTTAAATAGAACACCCCCATATACAGAATCCTACACCCACAGCTGATCCAGCTTGTAGGGTAGGCGGGTGGAACTTCCTCCATGTTCCCTCCTCATTGGGCCAAGTGCGGGTCACATATGAGGCCTACCCCAGGGTGGGTTCTTCTGCTCTACGCTAGGCACCTAGAACGGGTCACTGCCTTACACATGGGGTACCTTTGCTTAACCACTTGCCGACCGCTCACATTGAGCCTACTGCGGCAAAGTGGTTTGATTCCGTCCAACGATGTAGACCTACGTCGCTGGACTCCTCCCCTTGTGGGCGGCGCATGCGCGCCGCCGGAGGCTCGCTCCCGCTGTATTCAGTCACAGCGGGAGTCGGGCCAGGGGAGGAGCGGCGGTGATCACCGCCTCTTTTCCCCGATCGTCGGGGATCGAGTGTTTACACAAGCGGGCGGATCTCCACACTCGATCCCCGATCCTCCTCCCCTGGCCCGACTCCCGCTGTGACTGAATACAGCAAGAGCGAGCCTCCGGCGGCGCGCGCGCCGCCCACAAGGGGAGGAGTCCAGCGACGTAGGTCTACATCGTTGGACGGAATCGAACCACTTTGCCACAGTAGGCTCAACGTGATCTCCTAAGTGACAGGCAGGGACAGATTGCAGGTTTCATCATAGCTGAACCTGCGATCTGTGCCTGTGTCACACAGTCCCCTCCCCCCCCCCCACACACGTTAGTAAGCACCAGGCATACATTAACCCCTTGATCACCAATAAAAGTTAACCCCTTCCCTGCCAGTGTCATTTTGTACAGTAACAGTGCATATGTATAGCACTGATTACTGTAGTAATGTCACTGGTACCCCCAAAAGTGTCAAAAATGTCAGTCAAGGGTCCGATCTGTCCGCCGCAATGTCGCAGTCCCGCAAAAAAAATCGCAGATCGCCGCCATTACTAGTTAAAAAAAAAAACTATAAAAATGATATAAATCTTTCCCATAGTTAGTAAACGCAATAACTTTTGAGCAAACCAATCAAAATACGCTTCTTGCGATTTTTTTTTTACCAAACATATGTAGCATAAAACAAATTGGCCTAAAATGTTAAAAAAAATTTGATTTTTACATTTCTTTGGGGGGAATTTCATATAAAAAAATGTGAAAAATATTGTTATTTTTTCAAAATTGTCGCTCTTTTTTTGTTTATAGCACAAAAAGGAAAAATTGCACAGGTGATCAAATACCACCAAAAGAAAGCTCTATTTGTGGGAAAAAAAGTACGTCAATTTTATTTGGGTACAGCATCGCACGACCGCGCAATTGTCCATTAAATTCACGCAGTGCCGAATCGCAAAATAGGCCCTGGTCTTTGAGCAGCCAAATCCACCGGGGCTTAAGTTGTTAAATAGAACACCCCCATATACAGAATCCTACACCCACAGCTAATCCAGCTTGTAGGGTAGGCGGGTGGCACTTCCTCCATGTTCCCTCCTCGTTGGGCGCCAAGTGTGGGTCACATATGAGGCCTACCCCAGGGTGGGTTCTTCTGCTCTACGCTAGGCACCTAGAACGGGTCACTGCCTTACACATGGGGTACCTTTGCTTAAACAGATGGTTGAACTCTAGTTGCCTTTCTTTATGTTCTTATACTCTACACCACTACTTCACTTGTTGCACTTTAGGAGAGGCACACAGAGACAATGCCCTCCCCACTTGTCCAGCGTATTACCACTATCTTACTTCCAGTAAGAGAATGGGGTCCCTCCGTACACCTAGTGCTACGTTAACTCTTCCTCTTCCCTACCTGTGTACTTGCTGGGGACTTCTGCGGTGCTGATCTGCTCCCATTGCTATAGGAGATGGACTACTTCCAGAGAGAGTCCCGACAACAACTCCCTCCTGCAAGAGGCTATCCCACCTGCCACATGTACACGCTTACGACAGGCTTCTTGTGAAACCTTTGTTACCTTTGATAACCATTTGTTTGTCCTCTACACTGTGTTAACGTATAAGTAAGGGCAAAACTTTATTTTTTATTTTTGGATGAAATGGAGAATATTTAGAACCCCCTGTCAGTTTTTATTGCTCCAGAAAGAAAATTTCGATGCTTGGCACCTTGCTCCTGCGCTCAGAATCAGGTTCTCAGACTGCCTCTATCCCGGGACTTTCACTTGGCATCCACTAATAGCTAAGCCTTGCTGCCCTCTACGACCGGGGTGGTCAACAAAGCACTGTGGACATAAACAAAAAGAAGGGCGCACCAGCCTAGCGCATCATCCTCGGTAGGCTTTTTATTGATACATTATTAAAAAATGGCTACTCACAAACATGCGATGTAAACCAGCATATCAACTCCATCAAACAACGTCCATGATGTAAGAGTCCAATATCTCATGAAAGTGAAAGGCTTACGCGTTTCGAGGCGATGCCTCTTCCTCAGAGGAAGAGGCTTCGCCTCAAAAAGTGCTAGCCTTTCACTCAGAGGAAGAGGCATCGCCTCAAAACTCGTTAGCCTTTCACTTTCATGAGATATTGGACTCTTACATCATGGACGTTGTTTGATGGAGTTGATATGCTGGTTTATATCGCATGTTTGTGAGTAGCCATTTTTTAATAATTTATCAATAAAAAGCCTACTGAGGATGATGCGCTAGGCTGGTGCGCCCTTCTTTTTGTTTATGTCTACAGTTTTTATTGCTGTCTGGGCCCTCATTATGGAGATTCACCCTCTCTATGTCTCCTGTTACCATTATCATTGAAAGCATACCTCCCAACGTTTGAACTTGAGAATGAGGGACATTTCAGGGAGATGGTGACATAGCATGCTGCAGCAAAAAGTGGGTGTGGGTCAAACATGATAGTGGGAGGGGCTTAAGGGCCATGGTTAAAGAAAACCTGGGCTTCCTTGTACTTATAAAATACGGTTTGATTGCTGTGCCACAAGCTGGAGTCTTCAGTGTAAACCAACCCTTAGGGAGACAGATTGGAGAGGGGGAAGGCTCACTGCTATATGGAAGGAAGGAAGGAAGGAAGGATCACTCTGATATATGGAATAAAGGAAGGAAGGATCACTATAGTACATGGAAGGCAAGAAGGAAAGATCACTATGTCATAAGAAAGGCAGGAAGGATCACAATGTCTTAAGAAAGGCAGGAAGGATCACTATGGCACATGTAAAGGCAGGAAGGATCACTATGGCACATGGATGGCAGAAAGGATCACTATGGCACATGGAAGGAAAGAAGAATTACTTTGGTATATGGTAGGTAGGAAGGATAGCTTTGGTACATGGAAGACAGGAAGGATGACTAGGCACATGGAAGGCAGGAAGGATCACTATAGCACATGGAAGGCAGAAAGGTTCACTATAGCACATGGAAGGCAGAAAGGTTCACTATGGCACATGGAAGGAAGGATCACTTTGGCATATGGTAGGTAGGAAGGATCACTTTGGGTACAAGGAAGACAGGAAGGTTAACTTTGGTACATGGAAGGCAGGAAGGATCACTATAGCACATCGAAGGCAGAAAGGTTCACTTTGGTACATGGAAGGCAGGAAGGATCACTATGAACCTTCTGTGAGCTGTATGCCAATCATTTAGAATCCATCATCCTTATACTTCCATGGCTATAATCAATTTGAAAAGTTTATTAATCAGAGGTTGATTTTTTGTTCAGGTGACCACATTGTGCTTGTTTTCCTATTCCGTGTCTCCTGACAATATTACATGAAATATTCTTCTCCAGCTCCATATGAGCATTTACATGTGACATTGCGACTATTTTTTTGGCCTTTCATTTACGTAGTTGTCATGTCTTCTCCAGTACTAATTTGTGTATATCTCCTTGTTTGGTAACCAGCCCATTGGGTGATACTGATCATGAAGTTGGGTTATTTGATGTATACTCCACTCATGACAGATATTTTCGTTTTGTATTAGTATTGGGAAGTTGAAGCCCTGTGCTGGTAATATTCCTCTGTATCTTTTGGTGGTCTCACACTCTGTCACTGAATTCCAAATAACGTACAATAAGCTAATATCCAAGTTTTCCCCGTGTGCCACAAGCTATTACACTGGAAACACACTGGTTTTGTAAAAAGCCATTGGTCATTGGTTGTTTCATCCCACAATGGCAACATTTATGAAGGAGTTCTCTTCTGAACACATTCTTCTGAATCAAGCATATTAGATTATGGAAAGTTGCTATATTCCCTCTGAGTCAGGCGCAGACCCTCACTCTGAAATAGAAAATGGTGCAGGTGGGGTAGATAGACCTGAAGCATATGCATTGTTAACTCTGACCTTGTAAATAAAGCCTGCGATGATTGGGGCTCACATGGTTGGAGGATATCATTAAAATGGCCAATTCATGCCAGACTTTTATTGTTGTAGTAAAATGTATATTTTTGTTGAGAACTTATGTGTTGGGTGCCGCAAAAGTCTATGTGATACATAAATGTTCCTTTGGGGATTACTGGATTTATCATTTGATGTCATACACTGTATCTTTGCTTACTTACAAATAGCTTTCTTTTCCTGGTCTCAGACTCCAGTGCTCTTTGCCAGTTGAGATGTGTGAAGACCACACCACTGGGTACGAGGGTCCTCACCAGGGGCTGACTGGCAACTTTCAGCCCAGGGGGGCAAGTACAAATCAGAGGCCCATTGTGCAGCGACTCGGCCCCCCCCCCTAACTCTCCCTCTTCACTGCCTGACCCCCATTCCAGACGGAAGCTCCGCTCAAGGTACTCTATACTCACTGGCTGAATACTTCACCCAAATCTCCTCTTCTATCACTAATCCACTCATGCAGCACAAATCCTCCCCCCAAATTCCCTCTTTTTGCACAATTTACCCCACCCATCGCAAATCCCCCCCCCCCCCAAATCTCCCCTTCTACCATAAATCCCCCTCACAGCACAACTCCTCCCCCAAAATCTCTCAGTCTACTAAAAATCTCCCTCCTAGCACAAAATATACCCCAAATTTCCCCTTCTACCACAAATCCCTCTCCCAGCACAAATCATCCCCCAAAATCTCATCTTGTAGCACAAATCCACCCTTCCAGCACAAATCCTTCTTGAAAATCTCCTCTTCTATCCACCCAGCACATATCCTCCCTACAAATCCCCTCTTTTAGCACAATTTACCCCACCCATTACAAATCCCCCCCCCCCAAATCACCCCTTCTTCCACAAATCCCCCTCCCAGCACAAATCATACTCCCAAATCTCCTCTTCTAGCAAAAATCCCCCTTCCAGCACAAATCCTCCCCCAAATCCCCTCTTTTAGCACAATTTCCCTGGCCTATCAAAATCCTCCCCCCAAATCCCCTCTTCTAACACATATCGCCCCACCCAGCACAGATCCTCCCTCCAAAATCCCCTCTTTTGGCACAAAACCACACGCCCAGCATTAATTCTCCCCCCGAATCCTCTTTTCTAGTACAAATCCCCCACCCAGCACAGATCCTTTCCCCAAATCCCCTCTTTTAGTATAAAACCACCCGCCCAGCACAAATTCTCCCCCCTAATCCCCCTTTCTAGCACAAATCCCCCCATCTTCAAGCCATTCTTTCTCCTTCTAACTCAAATTATCTCCCCTCCCAAACTGCCCCCCAGCACAAACCCTCTTATCAACCCCCCCCAATCTCGCCTCCCAGCACGAATCTACCCCCAGCAATCTTTGTTATCTGACCTATCCTCCAGGTCATATAGCCCCCCCCCAGTGCTATTTCCATCCCCAAAACCCTGAAATGAACCTAAGATCAATGTGGCTCAATACAGGGGGACATCCCTCCTCTTAGCTCCTCCTCCTCCCTGTGAGCATAATACATGTCAGAGCCAAGGAGGACCCTGATATTTATTGTTGTTACAGGTAGCCGGTAGGGAAAAATGCCAGCTGCTGCAAAGGGGCCAGTGCTGTATTTTGGCCTAGGCCAACAAGGCCCAGGCCTAGGGCCACTTTGCAGGGGGGTAGCAAAAAGCGCCCCCCCCCCCTCCACCTGAGACTCTTTTGGCCATTTTTTTTAGAGCCGCCTCTCCCACCTCTCTCTTTCTCACCCCCCTCCTCTCTCTGACTCACTCACCTCTCTCCCTCCCTCCCTCTTTCTCTCTCCCACCCCCTCTCTTTCTATCTCATCCCCTCTCTCATCTCCCCCCTCTCTCACCCCCCCTCTCTCACCCCCCCTCTCTCTCTACCCCTCCTGTCTCATCCCCCCTCTCTCTCACCCCCTCTCTTTCTTTCTCTCTCACCCCCCCCCTCTCTCTCACCCCTCTCTCATCCTCTCTCTCTCTCCCTCCCGCCCCCAATATCCTCTCTCTCTCCCATCCCCTCTCCCCCTCCCCCCTTCTCTCGTGAGATCTCAGGGGTTCATGCTGGGACTTGGAGTCCTTCAATTTTGGAGGGAGTCGCATCCATTAAAAAGGAAAGAGTGGGGCACATTTACATAGGAGGGGGAAGGGGGGTGCCCAATTTTAGTCTTGCCTAGGGCAGCACAAAACCAAAATACACCACTGGGGAGAGCACATCACTATGGATACCGGGCACTCTGCAGGAGATGCGGGGAAAGTGCTCTGGGTGCCCAATGCTAGCACACCCCTGTCAGGGGAATTTGTAATGCCAAGTTCTGGGCTCTGGGACTCCCAGGAGGGGGAAGAGCCACAGGACGCCGGGATTTTTGCACCCTCAAGAATTATGCACCAAGAGCAACCGCCCCTGTGCCTTCACCCAGGTTAGGCCACTGAAAAAAGATGTATTCCATAGTTTGTATGCCGTTTGTTCAGTCAGATGCCGGACCTGTCCTGCCAGGAGCTCCTCAACATCTGGAGATCCACAGGTGCCCAGGCCTCGTATACAAGGAGAACATTTGTCAGTTCCCAGCTGAGCCGGGAACATCATCCTGTAGAAAGCCCTCATTAGTAACATGAGATGATGTACAGTAGGAGGCCTACAGTCAATTTGAAGTTCATTTTTTTCCGCACACCTGATCAGTTTCAGTTACATTGCCGCAGTGAGTCCAGAAGATGGATGGGAATGTTCTGTCTCCAGTTAATCTTCTTCAGATAGACGTGTTTCCTGGAGCAGCGTGTTGGCTGAGGACCCCTGAGCCGCTACACACATGTGGAAGGGATCCTCGGTGCACGCTTGTTAAGAGGATAATAAATTACCGCGTGCTGCGAGTGTCATTGGCGGTGAGGAAGGGCCACTTTGGGATGCCTGTAAATGAAACAAGTCCCAATTTGTTTTCTTTATTTGACCTCTGAACTTCGAGAAGCTCTTACAAAGAGAAATACACTTCCATAATGGGGCAGTAAAAGGAAAGCGTCCTATGTGGTTTTCATGTGCTTTAGGGATGTCTCCAACTCCTTCCATCTACCATCTTTGCTGAGGGTAGACTTTGGTCCATCCTTGTGAGTTTACGTTAAAGTACAATTCACTTTTAAGTTTCCATTTGACTGCGCGCTGTTCTTTTTTTTATTATATATTTTATGTACTAATTTTCTCTGTGCTGGCTACTAGTATGTCAGGCAGTGCAGTCAGCATCTTTAGAGAAGGAATGCTGAGAGAAAATCAACAGGACAAGCCAGATAGAGAATTGTACATTACGCTATTTTTTTTTTTTTGTAAACAACAAAGTAAACATTGAGTTTGCCCCTACTAGGGTAAGTGGGTTCCCTTAATAATAATAACAAGTGATGAGATCCCTTAACACTTGCTGACCAGGCTTTTTCTGGAACTTTTTGTTTGAATGTTTAATCTATCTATCTATCTATCTATCTATCTATCTATCTATCTATCTATCTATCTATCTATCTATCTATCTATCTATCTATCTATCTATCTATCTATCTATCTATCTATCTATCTATCTATCTATCTATCTATCTATCTATCTATCTATCTATCTATCTATCTATCTATCTATCTATCTATCTATCTATCTATCTATATCTATATATACTGTATATAGAGATATATATAGATATCTATCTATCGATATATATAGATTTATACTGTATCTATCTATCTATCTATCTATCTATCTATCTATCTATCTATCTATCTATCTATCTATCTATCTATCTATCTATCTATCTATCTATCTATCTATCTATCTATCTATCTATCTATCTATCTATCTATCTATCTATCTATCTATCTATCTATCTATCTATCTATCTATCTATCCATATATATATATATTTAGCAGAGACCGTAGAGAAAAAAATGGTGATCGTTGCAATATTTTATGTCATACAGCAGGGGTACTCAAATGTAAACTTGAAAGGTCCACTTACAAATTTTCCATTCAGTCCGAGGTCCGGAAAAGTGACCATCAAATTCCAAATACAGAATGCCAACAACAAAAAAAGGCATTCCCCAAAACTTGCCCCCATCCAATGCAGAGCGACCATTGTGCGTGCCCCCATTAATGCAGAGTGACCATGTGGTGCCCCCATTAATGCAGAGCAACCAGTGTGCGTGCCCCCATTAATGCAGAGTGACCATGTGCGTGCCCCCATTAATGCAGAGCGACCATGTGTGTGCCCCTATTAATGCAGAGCATGTCCCCATTAATGCAGAGCGACCATGTGTGTGCCCCTATTAATGCAGAGCGTGTCCCCATTAATGCAGATTGACCATGTGCGTGCCCCCATTAATGCAGAGCAACCAGTGTGCGTGCCCCCATTAATGCAGAGTGACCATGTGCGTGCCCCCATTAATGCAGAGCGACCATGTGTGTGCCCCTATTAATGCAGAGCATGTCCCCATTAATGCAGAGCGACCATGTGTGTGCCCCTATTAATGCAGAGCATGTCCCCATTAATGCAGAGCGACCATGTGTGTGCCCCTATTAATGCAGAGCGTGTCCCCATTAATGCAGATTGACTATGTGCGTGCCCCCATTAATGCAGAGCGACCGTGTGCATGCCCCCATTAATGCATATTGACCAGTGTGCGTGCCCCCATTAATGCAGAGCGACCGTGTGCGTGCCCCCATTAATGCAGAGCGACCGTGTGCATGCCCCCATTAATGCATATTGACCAGTGTGCGTGCCCCCATTAATGCAGAGCGACCGTGTGCGTGCCCCCATTAATGCAGAGCGACCGTGTGCGTGCCCCCATTAATGCATATTGACCAGTGTGCGTGCCCCCAATAATGCAGTGCGACCGTGTGCGTGCCCCCATTAATGCAGAGCGACCGTGTGCGTGCCCCCATTAATGCATATTGACCAGTGTGCGTGCCCCCATTAATGCAGAGCGACCGTGTGCGTGCCCCCATTAATGCAGAGTGACCAGTGTGTGTGCCCCCAATAATGCAGATTGACCAGTGTGTGTGCCCCCAATAATGCAGAGTGACCAGTGTGTGTGCCCTCAATAATGCAGAGTGACCAGTGTGTGTGCCCCCCATAATGCAGAGTGACCAGTGTGTGTGCCCCCAATAATGCAGAGTGACCAGTGTGTGTGCCCTCAATAATGCAGAGTGACCAGTGTGTGTGCCCCCAATACAGAGTGACCAGTGTGTGTGCCCTCAATAATGCAGAGTGACCAGTGTGTGTGCCCCCAATAATGCAGAGTGACCAGTGTGTGTGCCCCCAATACAGAGTGACCAGTGTGTGTGCCCCCAATAATGCAGAGTGACCAGTGTGTGTGCCCCCAATACAGAGTGACCAGTGTGTGTGCCCTCAATAATGCAGAGTGACCAGTGTGTGTGCCCCCAATAATGCAGAGTGACCAGTGTGTGTGCCCCCAATACAGAGTGACCAGTGTGTGTGCCCCCAATAATGCAGAGTGACCAGTGTGTGTGCCCCCAATACAGAGTGACCAGTGTGTGTGCCCCCAATAATGCAGAGTGACCAGTGTGTGTGTGCCCCCAATACAGAGTGACCAGTGTGTGTGCCCCCAATACAGAGTGACCAGTGTGTGTGCCCCCAATAATGCAGAGTGACCAGTGTGTGTGCCCCCATTAATGCAGAGTGACCAGTGTGTGTGCCCCCAATACAGAGTGACCAGTGTGTGTGCCCCCAATACAGAGTGACCAGTGTGTGTGCCCCCATTAATGCAGAGTGACCAGTGTGTGTGCCCCCAATACAGAGTGACCAGTGTGTGTGCCCCCAATAATGCAGAGTGACCAGTGTGGGTGCCCCCAATAATGCAGAGTGACCAGTGTGCGTGCCCCCAATAATGCAGTGACCAGTGTGTGTGCCCCCAATAATGCAGAGTGAAAAGTGTGCGTGCCCCCAATAATGCAGAGTGACCAGTGTTTCCCCCCCAATAATGCAGAGTGACCAGTGTGCGTGCCCCAATAATGCAGAGTGACCAGTTTGCGTGCCCCCAATAATGCAGTGACCAGTGTGCGTGCCCCCAATAATGCAGAGTGACCAGTGTGCGTGCCCCCAATAATGCAGTGACCAGTGTGCGTGCCCCCATTAATCTGGACCGCCAAAGCGGTCTGCTTCCTTCTGTCATCAGCGGGGGGGTTAGAATTGAGAGGATCGGAGTGGCTGTGTTTAGCGCTGCATGATTACAAAAAGCCGAGTACAGGTTCTTCTTACCAGACGGAGAGACTGTCCTACAAAGTCCCGCCTCTTGGACACCGGCTCCTATGATAGACGTCACCAGTGTTCTGTCTATCATAGGTAAGAGCCGGCCCAGGAGGCGGGACTTTGTAGGACAGTCTCTCCGCCGTAGAACTTGTACTCTGCTTTTTGTAATCATGCAGCGCTAAACACAGCTACTCCGATCCTCCCGATCCTCTCCATTCTGTCCCCCGCTGAGACAGAAGGAAGCAGACCGCTTCGGCGGTCCAGATTTTAATCCGTGTGGGTCCGGAGGCGGCCCGGAGTCCGCCTATTGAGGACCCCGGTCATACAGTATTTGCACAGCGGTCTTATAAACACAATTTTTTGGGAAAAAATACACTTCTTTTTTCTTATTTAGTTTGCTTTTTATTTTTACACTGTCCTTTTTTTTTTATCACTTTTTTTCCTATTACAAGGAATGTAAACATCCCTCTTTATTGAGAGATTTAGCAAAAAGACCACAAATCTCTCCTTTAGCTTTAAAAACAAAAGATCAAAAAAAAAAAAAAAAAATGTTTTTTAGACTTTTGCTTTAAAAAAAAAAATATTTTCTATGGCCCAGGAACTGGAAGTGATGTCATCACGTCACTCCGGTCTTCCAAAGGCATAGAGACGAGTGGCGGCCATCTTGGCTTCACCCTGCTCTATAGCCAGCTAACGCCAGTGTTGGATGGCTCCCGGGCTTCACTGACTGGTCAGGTAAGTCCAGGAACGACTGGGAAGCAAAGAGGGGGGCAACCCTCTCTGCGATTCTAAAAGTGATCCCGCGGAACCACTTTTAGTTAAAAGAGATTTGCCTATAGTAAAAAAAAAATACCGGGGTTATGGCAGTTATCTGCTGCCATAACTCCATTATTTAACGTCAAACAAATGACGTATTTTTATTATATGCCAGTTGGCAGCAACAAACTTTACTTTTCTGCTCCCCCCCAGTGGCCCCTGGTCTGCTGCTCTTCCTTAATTCTTGGTTGGCCAATCAAGCACCAAGTGCTACACTAAGAGGAGCAGTCCAGATGAGTAGTGGCCCCTTGGGGCCCCTCCTGTAAAGTAAACCCGTAGCCCTGCCTAGTTTGACTTTAAAGCTGAACTCCAGGCATGTGCCAGGAAAACAAATGTTTTAAATGTAACGTTTGCCATAAGGAGAATGTATATTGGTATAATGAAATTCTGGTCTACCGTGCCGCTGTACACAGGATTCCTTACCTGCATCTTCCTTTCATGGAGACCAGTCACTGCCGCTAGCCTGAGCGATCACCTACCCACTCTCTAGTAGTAATGTAGCCCCCTCCTAGTTAGAGTATAGGATGCTATGTAAGTTTAGCCACCTCGGGCTGCTGGTCTGATTATTCACTGTGCATTTTAGAGGGTTCTGGAATCAGGAAAGATAGAAGGGCAGTTGGAATATTTATGGGGGCCTTGCCAACCCTGGGGCGGTACGTCCAGTAGGTGGTTGGAGATCAGTCTGAAGCCTGGAGCATGAGTTGAGTTGGTCCTGGGTCCAGTTATGCAGGAGGAGCCCCCAGTTTAAGGGGTTCCTGCCCCTAGGGTAGTTTGCTTGAATGCTGCTGGATGTTTATTGAGGTTCTAGCTGTAGCAGAGCTGGGAAGCCTATTTGAAAGGTTCTAGTCTGGGATTTTGGTCTAGAGATCTCATTGAAGAGTGCCTGGTGGAAGTTATGGAACTGGAGAAAGTCCAGAGAAGGGCAACAAAAATAATTAGGGGAATGGAGGACATCAGGTATGAGGAAAGACTACAAGCACTGAACTTATTCTCTCTGGAGAAGAGACGATTGAGGGGGATATGATATCAATGTACAAATATTGTACTGGAAACCCTAGCATATGGAAAAACCTATTCAGAGAAAGGAAATACAATAAGACGCGTGGCCACTCACTAAAACTAGAGGAAAGGTGGTTTAACCTTAAAATACGCAGGGGGTTCTTCACTGTCGTATCAGCAGGGAGCATCGATAGTTTCAAAAAACTATTAGATGGGCACCTTAAAGACCACAACATACAGGGGTATACAATGTACAACATACAGGGGTATACAATGTACAACATACAGGGGTATACAATGTACAACATACAGGGGTATACAATGTACAACATACAGGGGGTATACAATGTACAACATACATGGGTATACAATGTACAACATACAGGGGGTATACAATGTACAACATACAGGGGTATACAATGTACAACATACAGGGGTATACAATGTACAACATACAGGGGTATACAATGTACAACATATAGGGGTATACAATGTACAACATACAGGGGGTATACAATGTACAACATACAGGGGTATACAATGTACAACATACAGGGGTATACAATGTACAACATACAGGGGTATACAATTTACAACATACAGGGGTATACAATGTGTGGTTAACAGTAGACACACACACACACATCAAAGGTTGAACTGGATGGACTGATGTCTTTTTTCAACCTCACTAACTATGTAACTATGGAGGAGGAAGTCCAGCTGTCCTGTGGTATTGCGAGTTTTGTTTCTCCCTCAATGAGGAGTGCCCGCTGGATATTGGAAGGAGGTAAATGATGTCCTGTGACATTGTGGGTGCCAACCTAAATTCTGAGCTCTACTGTGACTGTGGGCTGGTTCTCTTTTCTTTAGATGGCTCTAGTAATTATTCCGCCTGTGGTGGCCCTTCTGAGAACTTAATTACAGCTACCTCTTCCGTCTGATGTTCGGAGACTGTTAAGAAAAGGGAGATGTGTCCTCTGGTTATTCAGTGTCCTTGGAGTATCCCTTGTTCCCCTCCTTTCACCCATCTAAGCTTTTACAGGCAATAAACTGGATTAAAAGACATTTATTGAGCCAGAGAGAGAGAATGTTGTGTGCCTGACTGCCTATGAACTAATATTGAGGAAGGAACCAGTCTAATTGCATCGGCTTCTTGTGGGGTAGCGTTTCAGTAATAAGCAATGGAAGTTTATCATCAGGATGACTTCTGTGTCTGTTCCCTGCAGGAAACTTCCACTCCGAATCTGTTGACATCATTGGGCTTCCTGGGAAGTGCATGGACTGGACGGCACCATATTACCAGCTTGATATTCAGAGCCCTCTCATTGGCTAGTTCACCTCCAGGAGGATCCACGCTGACTAAACCAAAGACATAGGCAAGTAAGTGTGCCTCTTATTAAAAACATACAGTATGTGCTGCAATAAGTTTAAACTCCATCTGCACTCAAAGTTTTCACTTAGTCCCCTTTCAAAGTCTCCTACATACCTATTGATCCTGCCAGTGAAGTCCACCTAATGCAGCTTCCTGTGATGGGGTGGCAACAATGCTGCATTGCTCCTGAATTCAGATCAGAGTTGTCGCCCTCATGTAGGCGGTGCCTATTTGCACTAGAGTGGGAGGAGATGTTTACAGGGGGTGTGGCTTTCAGCATTGTCACTGTTGATTGTCAAGTCTATAGCTTGGCAACCATCATCATGCCATGCCCAGCCACACCTACTGCTATCTGTGCTGACAGCACTGAGCCTCTCCCCACTGTGAGCTGCAGTCAGGGCAGCCATCAGGGGGGGACAGCCCATACACATGTAGGGGGCCCGGGCATTCCGAGGGGCCCAGCTGCCCACGCCCCAACCAACGAGATCGAGTTGGTGCTGTTGTAGTAACTAGCAATTGCTAAAGCTGGGCGGCTGCAGAGTAAGCCGATGCAGCTGAAGGGATGTCTCTTTGCTGGATTGCGCTGTCCCTGCTGAAAATATGAGGCTGTCCCTTTACTGGATTGAGATGTCTCTTTGCTGGCTTGGATTCATTTTCATATATTAAGTTGTAAGAGTGTTCAAATAGAAGTGGGTGCACTGAAGGACTCGGTGGGACAGCCAGAGGTCAGGCCCTGCAAAATGTTGGTGGTCAGGCCCAGAGGGGCCCAGGCCTAAAGCTGTGTAAGGGGCCCCAAAATTTCTGATGGCTGCCCTGGCTGCAGTGTCTGCGAAGGGGAGCATGTGACACACAAAGGAAGGAGGATTTGGAGGGGAGATAAAGGAAGTTTTTATATATTTTATAAGGCCTGCACATCACATAGTAACCAGATTTTATTTAAATTTTTGTAGCACCCTCCCAGGTAGGTGCTAGGCAAACTATAAAGGGGGGCCTTGTCTGCTTATCAGATGGGCCTAATTATTCAGCTAGGCTGTCATGTGCTTTCAGGTGTGACTGTTGAGCTTGGGGAGTCTCCTCACTGTGTCCAATGAGGGCTCTTATTGGACAGTGGAGGAAACCTGGCCAATAGCACACCAGGGCTTGTATCTATCCCAGAGGGCAGATTCTGCCACAATGCATCCTGGGAGGGGGTATAAGTCTGAGGGGAGCAAAAGACAGGATGTCTTTGGCGGGAAGCAGAGTCCCAGGAGGAGGGTGATGACTGTCTCTCCTCCTGTCAGCGTCAGGAAGGTGTCCTGGGCGGTCGGCCTAGAGGACAGCAGGTTGAGCTGAGCTGCAGAAAGAGATCCAGTGTGCTGTGGACAAAGTGGAGTTGTTGGGGTGAACGTTTCCAGGAAAGCAGTGTTGTGAGTACTGTAAACTGCCCAGGGGTCTGCCTAGGATAGGGGACCACTCTGGAAGGTCAAAAGGATCCAGGAGCCAGCTAGCCAATAGAGGCTTAGAAAGGGGGTGCCAGAGTCTAAGCCCTGAAGAGCAGTCTGTAAAGAGGGTGCCAGTGTGGGCCCTGAAGAGTTAAGAGTTGCTGCAGTGTTTAGAAGTAGCTACCTCAGCCATAAGGGCTAAAGGGAGCAGTACAAAGGACTTTGTGTCCCCGGGGAGTGTCAAAGTCAGTTAAGTGTTAAAAGACAGCAAGTCAGCGTTAACAAGCGCCAACCGGCGCTGACCGGCATTCAGCCGGCGTCAAGTCAGCGTCAAGAGGCATTTTTCTCAGTCGTCCCATTACATTGTGAATAGTTGAGCCAGAGGAGTACCCCACTCATTCCCTTCTCCCATCCAAGTTCCTAAATAAATACAAAACCCAAAAGATGCCGGACTGTTTCTTGTCTCAGTGCTCACACTTGGAGAACATGCTTAAATGTGCTGTTGTTGCTAGCGGTAACCCTGGCAGACCCACATCCAGCACAACGGCTGGGAATCCTGCTACATTTTTTAGACAGTCATACTGGAGCTGTATGTTACTGCATGCCACATATAGGGCAGCCTGTTCATTTCAATGTGATCCCTGACTCTTTTCCAAAAATGAACGGCCCTAAAATGTGTGTAGGTGCCATTAAGAGCACCACTGTGCATCTGAAGAAGGGCATCACATTTCTTTGCGTGTTGGTGAAGCACACAGTTTTGTACACAATCCCAGCTTGCAAAGATTTGAACCTAGACTTCAATGTAGACAACAGTGGCGGCTGGTGCTCCATGGCCCGGCAGACCCCGACCGCACCATTCCCCCCCCCCCCCCCGGACCACACCAGACCACACACCATCGCCTACAGCGAGACAGGAGAGAGAGGAGAGGACACGACAGACAGGACAGACAGGACCCCCCTCACTCACCCTGCCTGGATGCAGCAGCAGGTGGCGGCTTCGGCTTCTTCCCCCATCTTCTGCGTCTCCTCCCTGCCCAATGGCATGGTTTCTCCTTTCGGCCAATTGGGAAACGGGTCTCAAAACCCGCTTCCTGATTGGCCAGGAGGAGGATCCGTGTGACAATAGCGAATTTTCATTCACTATTGTCACACAACTGGGTGGGCTCGGGCGCCCTTTTTTTTTAGCCTGTGAGAGCCTCTGGCTCTAATCACAAGGATAAAAAAAAAAAAAGCCCCGGCGCCCTGCATGTAGATTAGGGGGCCGGACGCATGCAGGGCGCCGGGCCCCTGCACCCCGTATGACCAGCCGCCACTGGTAGACAAATAAAAAAAAGTACCACTCCAATGCTTCTATCACTGACATCATTGCAGCACCCTCCTTATCAGCCACAAGTAACTGGAATCCCCCACCCTGAACAGCCAGGCACACCAAATTTTCACAGGCACTCTTGAGTCAGAGAAAATTCTGTGACTTTTTTTTTTTTTTTTTTTTATTGAGGGTAATAACTTGGATAGGGATGGGAGGAACTTTTCCTGTATACAGTCTCTATATACAGCTCCTCTTCTTCACTCCAGCACGCACTTGCTTGCAGAACTTAGCTGGAACAATGTGAGTACCTGACAGTCACCTAAATAATGGAGAAATGGCCCTTTACCGGCAGGGACCCAAGGCCTCTTAGTTGTGTAGCAGAAGCTTGCATCACATTTGTGGCTACTGATCCCAGCACCACCTCTTCAGGCACTGCCAACCCACCTGGCTGCAGCTGCCCCTTTCACTAGCCCTCCAGGCTATCTTCTCCTCCAGACTGACACTCACCAGCCCACCCAGCTGACTCTCAGGAGATCTCCCAGACATGCTGACTTGCACATGCTGCCCTCTCTCCTTGCTCCCATGCCTCCAGGAAGGGGTTCCTCCATGTGTTTTGGTAGGAATCTTCCAGTACCCGAATCCCAGGCCCAAGGTCAACCCCCCCCCCCCCCCAGACTAGGGGTATCCCTCAAGGGCCACCGACAGCCTCCTTGGCATTCCATCTTCATCCTCCACCTGAATGCGCCTGCTGGCATGATTCATGTCTATTTATGAGGTGGTCTGCCCCCTCCAGCCTCTTTTTGCTGGGAATTGGTCGAGGACCAATATGCATGGCAGCCCCTCCTTGCTCCCACCCTCCAGCTCCGGAAGTTTCTATCAACTTCCAGACCAGGGAGAAGTGCCAGAGAGAGATGCCTGATGAGTCATCCAGCGCTGACCTAAAGTAACCCTGACCCAGATTACACAGCTCAGGCTTAGCCCTGAACCAACTGTTTTGCCTACATTAACAGCAATCCTATACTAACTCTAGCACACTTCAAGAGGGTGTTACATCATCCAATATGACATGTAATGAACTAGTGCAGACATACCTCCCAACCGTCCCTGATTCGCCAGGACCATCCCGGAAAATGGTGCGTGCCCCGGAGTCCCGGTGAATCAGGGCTGAGTCCCGGAATGCCCACAGAGGTGCGGGCGGCTTGGTTCCCACACGCGGCGAGCAACACGTGGCAGCCGGCATCTCTCCCTAGCTGCCGCTGACACACAGTGCAGAGAGTGAAGTGCACTGAACCCGCCCCTCCTCCTTCCTGTGTTTTCCTGTACACAGAGGAGGAAGTGGGGAGCAGCACACCACTCTGCCACAACGCAGCTGATTTGAGGTCTGTGATTTTTACTACTACACTAACTTGCAGAGGAGGGAAGCATGGGAAAGGTGGGGGTGGATGGAGCTGGGATGGGTGTTTGTGATGGATGGAGCTGATCCTATACAAGCACCATCCATCCCCCACACCCATCCCAGCTCCATCCATCCCCCTGATCCCATACCAGGTCCATCCATCCCATACACACATCTCAGCTTCATCCACCCCCACACCCATTCCAGCTCTATCCATCCCCCACACCCATTCCAGCTCCATCCACCCTCCCACACCCATCCTAGCTCCATTCATCCCAACCTCCCATCCCAGCTCCATCCATCCCAAACAACCATCCCAGCTCTATCCATCTCCCAAACCCATCCCAGCTCCATTTATCCCCCACACCCAACCCAGCTCCATCCATCCCCCACTCCCATCCCAGCTCCATCCATCCCAAACACCCACCCCAGCTCCATCACCCCAAACACCCACCCCAGCTTCATCCATCCCAAACACCCAGCCAAAAAAACGCAGAGGTGATCAAATACCACCAAAAGAAAGCTCTATTTATGGGAAAAAAGTACATCAATTTTATCTGGGTACAGCGTCACACGACCGTGCAATTGTCAATTAAAGTAACGCAGTGCCATGTCGCAAAAAAAAGCCTGGTCATTAGGGGGTAAAACCTTCCGGGGCTGAAGTGGCTAATCTGGCAGAGGAAGCTGGGACAAATTCCTTACGGGGTGAGCACTACAACATTTTCTGTCATAACTGGCAGATGAAGGCCAGATTGAGGGAATGGAAAGGGCTGATGGAGGTTTCCCCTCTATTAAAGAAGTCGTAGACTGACCTAATGCGTGGGGCGGAGCTTCCCTTAGGGCATCAGTACAGAGAAGAGGAGAGAGGTTTATTTTCTGTCAGCAGCCTGATCCATTCAGCACCTGAGCTGTCAGCCAACAACAGTAGGGAGCGGTGAGCCGTGGGACTTTGCCCCGCTCTGTGTAAAGATAAGCCGGACGTTCTGGTTTTATTGTGAGTGCGGTCCTTATGAATATAATAAAGATATGGGGAGAAATTTAATATAGAGACCACTATCAGTCTCTTCTTTTGCATCCCTTTTGGATTTGATTTGAATTTGGAGCTGTCATCATCAGAATGAGTGGCAGCCACCAGTTCTCATCCTGGCTCTTGAAGGGGAACAGGCTTGTGAGACTTTTGTATTTTAAAGGTCCAAATCCTAATGGTGAGCGCACATTCTTTATCTGTTTGGTGCTGGAATTCCTTTTCCATTCTTCACTGTGGGCAGGGCCGGAACAAGGGTTGGGCAGGAGGGACGGTTGCCCTGGGCACAATGGTTTATTGCAGGGATGGGGGGGGGGGGTGCCTTGACCCTAACCCTAAGGGTAGGGGGGGGCGCAGTTTGGCATCCTTGCCCTGGGCGTTGGATGACCTTGTCCCGGCACTGACTGCGGGATTCACACAGAATATTTGATAGAAGATTTGAGATACGGAAACAGATATGGATGAACTTTATTCACAGAGGCTTACTGTGACTATTTTTGCCTTCATTTTAATTCACTAGTAGCATTTAATTTGTACATGTGTATTTGAAAAAAAAAAAAAAAAAAAAATATATATATATATATATATATATATATATATATATATATATTTGAATTATTTTGAATAGGCTGTACTACACAGTTTTAAATAAGCGTGGCATTTTACAAATCAGGGACAAATCAGCGGCCCGTCGGGGGGTGAGCACTACAGAATATTCTATTTTCTTCATTTTCTCTTCAGCTGCTGAAGGATTTAGAATGTCTCTTGCTGCTCTCATAGATACGGCCAGTTTATTTATTTTTTTTATAACTGGCAGGTGAAGGCCATACTGAGGGACAGAAAGGGTTAATGGAGATTTATCCCTCTTTTTGAAGAAGTCATAGACTGACGTAACGCGTAGGGCAGAGCTTACCTCAGGGCATCAGTACAGAGCAGAGGAGAGAGATTTTTTTCTATTCGCAGCCCAATCGATTCAGTACCTGAGCTGTCAGCCAGCAACAGTAGGGAGCGGTGAGCTATGGGATTTTGCCACACTCTGTGTACTGATAAGCCTCACAGTCTAGTTTTATTGTGAGTGCGTTTTTTATGCATATAATAAAGATACGGTGAGAATTTTAATACAGGGAGCACTTTTATTTTCTTCTTTTGTATCCCTTTTGGATGGTGGAATTCCTTCTTTATTCTTCACTGTGGGATTCACACAGAATATTTGATAGAAGATTTGTGATACGGACTCATACCTGGGTGAACTGTATATTTATTCTTTCACAGAGGCTTACTGTTACTATGTTTGCCTTCCTTTATTTAAAAGTCCATATCTTAGGGTGAGCGTACATCCTTTATCTGTTTGGTGGTGGAATTCCTTTTTTAATCTTCACTGTGGGATTCACACTGAATATTTTATAGAAGATTTGTGATACAGACTAGTGATCGAATGATATCGTTTTTTCATTGCCGATACCGATACTTTGGTCATCGCGTATCAGTATCGGCTAATATTGGCCGATATTTTCGTACATTTAATTTTTTTTTTTTTTTTTATTTACAGGTACTCTTGTAGCAGGATCTGGGGGTCTAAAAGACTCCCAACCCCTCCTCTGCACTTAAAAGCATTCAAAACGCCTGCCAAGTTTGGAATGCTGTCATTTTTTGAATCTGGCACCGAGTACAGGAACTTCCGGAATTGATGTCATGACATGACTTCCGGGTTTTTGCATGGTGACCCGATCAGAGCCAAATGCGGCTTTGATCGGGTCTTCGGCGGACGTGCAGGCTGGTTGACCAGGTCTCCCGGTGGGACGGGAGACCCGGGCGAGCCGCGGAAGGCGGCGGGAAGGGAGGGATGTTTCCTCCCGCTCCTTGACAGCCGTGCGGCTTCTCAGCTACATCAGTTGTCATTACAAGACAGCCGACCGTCGGCTATGGACGCCGGTACCGGGGGTGATGACTCTAGCTGCAGGCATCACTCCGATACAAGCACTTTCCCAAAATATCGGCAAAATTGGTAACCTCCGGGGGCGATTCCAATATATCTGGGAAAGTGCATATCGGCCCTCGATATATCGGCTTTGCCGATAATCAGTCGATCCCTAATACAGACTCATACCTGGGTGAACTGTAAATTTTTTTCTTTCACAGTGGCTTATTGTCACTATTTTTGCCTTCGTTATAATTCACTAGTAGTATTTAATTTGTACATCTGTATTTATAAAAAAAAAAAAAAGAATTATTTTAAATTGGTTGTATTACACAGTTTTGAATTAGCGCAGCATTTTAGCATTTTACAAATCTGGGACAAATCAGCCGTCCGTCCGGAGGTGAGCACTACAGAATATTCTATTTTCTGCATTTTCTCTTCAGCTGCTGAAGGATTTGGATTGTCTCTTGCTGCTCTCATGGATACGGCCAGTTTATTTATTTTTTTTATAACTGGCAGATGAATTTGCCTCATCGGAGGGGCGGAAAGGGTTGATGGAGGTTTCTCACGAGGAAGAGTTTCAGCCGCAGGATCCAGTGAGGCTCAGCTAATAAGAAGCGTATGAGGCGTCTGTCTGGATGGATGCCTGGTACTCTTCTCTCTCTTACCCACTCTCAGTGTCTCAGTGCCGATTGCCAGAACTGCACTTGTTCCTGGTTTGTGAGCTCAGGTCTGCTGGGTAATTGGAGTTGACAGATGATACAGGAATATGGCTTTAGTCTGAGCCCCTTTCAGGATCCCTAATAGATTCTCTGACATCTCAGTGGCAGCACGTAGTCGGACACATTCTTCGAGGATGGCTCTGGGGATTGGAGGCCCCTCCGGTCTTTTACAATCACCCCGAGATGCGGCAATCCCATTCCATCCTATCCACTGCTCCACTTTACATTCAAACAAAAAAAAAAAATCACAACTAGGAGAAAATAAAAGAAAACAGAGCCTGCAGGATAGGGGAAAGGAATGCATGAGATATCTGCCAGATTCTAATGGTTTCCCTTCTGGTAGGTTTCGCTAATTGAATGCACAGCTCCGGGGTCAGAGGTCAGACTAAATGGTTAAAGCGTTCTTAGAGTTTCAGGGAGAAGATATACGGCAATTCTGTTTCCATTTTGTTCTGCTTGGTCAGGTCTACTCCTGAAGGCTCTTTTATAGAAGAAACTCTGCAACTCTGGTTACATCCCCGGAGGGTCTTGTGATTAGACAAGCGATGTCTGGCTGTGAGCACCAATACTGAGATCTAACACACCTGTTCCAAACCCGCCTGAACCTTGGCTCTTCTCCATCAAAGGAGCCCCATGCTGGGACCATGCTGGACCAAGGAAATCCAGGACTATCTGCACAATGGTGGTGTTTATACAGCTGGTGTACAAAGGTGAAATGGAGGCAAATCCTTTACTGGTTCCTTCACAGTTCTGGGCCACAAATTTACCTTCAATGTTTCTCTTGGACGTTCTTCATGTTCTAATCACGCTCTGTGCGCACAATTTCTAGGCGGCATCAGATGCGTATCTCGCTGTCTGGAATTCATACGTTAAGGTTCATTACTAATTAGAGCATGGCTAAATTCTCTTCCACCGGCAAATAAACTCCTGTGTATGAAGAAGTAACTCCGGGCCATACGTACAATGAAGCATTCAACCGGGGAAATATTACCATCACGCTACGGTCAGAGACAACACTCAGCCGCCCTTCATCCTCAATCAATTCGTTGTTCTTGTACTTCAGAGCGTTCGTTCCTAGCAAGCAAACCAAATCAGAGACCGCTGCAGCTGGCTGAGTCATTAACTGATTTCTGGATGGAATCGAAGGTCAGGAGGTGAAACCTTTACCTCTCGTCCCTCACACGGGCATGTAGAGTGCTCAGGTGTTTCTGAATTAGGAATGGGGAACATGGAGGTAGTAGGAAGAATTCTACTGGAAGATATTTGCCTGTATAGTCTGCTGGGCAGCTCAGTGGCTTGGTGGTTAGCACTCCCAACTCAAACCAAGACCCCAATGCTGCAAGCAGGAGTGTTTCTATGCAGTGCCAGGACAAGGTCATCTGGTGCCCAGGGTGAACATGCCAAACTGTGTTGCCCCCAAAGATGTATAAGCATTATGTGTCAGCAAAAATTCCCCCACAGAAAAACTGAGCAATAATCCGCATGCTTACCCCCCAAAGCATAAATTCCCTCTCCTCCCAGTACAACTCCACCTCCCTGCTGAAATCTTCCCTCCCAACACAAACCTTTGCCCCTCTATACCCCAAATCACAAATGTAAAATGCCCCCCAACCCCTAAAATATCCCCCCCCCAGCATAAATTATCTACCCATGAGCTGGGAATTTCTCTGGTTTTGTTTTGCATGCGTTGCCCTTTCATGTGCTCCTTGCTGTAAAGGCCAGTTATAGATAAGGGCAGTGGTCATTTGTTTGTACTGTTCAAATATTGATGAGGAAACTCACTGGACACCTTTGCTGCCATGATGCTATGTGCTGGGTGTCAAGTGCGTCCCTTTGCCTTTAACCACTTTACCACCGGAGGATTTTGCTGTCTTACGTCCAGGCCACTTTTTGCGATTCGGCACTGTGCGACTTTAACTGACAATTGCGCGGTCGTGCGACGCCATACCCAAACAAAATTTACGTCCTTTTTTTCCCACAAACAGAGCTTTCTTTTGGTGGTATTTGATCACCTGTGCGATTTTTACTTTTTGCGCTATAAACAAAAAAATAGCATAAATTTTGAAAAAATAACAATATTTTTCACATTTTTTTTATATGAAATTCCCCCCAAAAAAATTTAAAAATCAACATTTTTTTAAATTTCTGGCCAATTTGTTTTCTGCTACCTATGTTTGGTAAAAAAAATCACAATAAGCGTATTTTGATTGGTTTGCGCAAAAGTTATTGCGTTTACTAACTAAGGGAAGGATTTCTGTCATTTTTGGTGTTTTTTTTTTTTAACGAGTAATGGCGGCGATCTGCGATTTTTTTTTTGCAGGACTGCGACATTGCGGCAGACAGATCGGACCCTTGACTGACATTTTTGACAATTTTGGGGGTACCAGTGACATTTCTATAGTAATCAGTGCTATAAATATGCACTGTTACTGTAAAAATGACACTGGCAGGGAAGGGGTTAATTTTATTGGAGAGGGAGGGGTTAATGTATGCCTGGTGCTTACTGACGTGTGTGGGGGGAGGTGACTGAGTGACACAGGGACAGATCGCATGTTCAGCTATGCTGAACCCCGCAATCTGTCACTGTTTGTCACTTAGGAGATCCGCCCGCTTTGTTTACACAAGCAGGCGGATCTCCACACTCGATTCCCCGACGATCCGGGAAGAGCGGCGGTGATCACCGCCGCTCCTCCCCTGGCCCGACTCCCGCTGTGACTGAAAACAGCGGGAGCGAGCCTCCGGCGGCACGCGAGTGCCGCCCAGAGGGGGAGAAGTCCAGCGACGTAGGTCTATGTCGCTGGACGGAATCGAGCCACTTTGCCGCAGTACAGTCCCAGTGACTGCTCGGCAAGTTGTTAAGAAGGGGTCGGTGGGCTCCCTCACCTGCCCTCTGCCTATCCATTATAATGCATGTGCTTCCACTGTGGAGGCTCTCAAAATTTGGAGTTAGAAAATACTGGGGGGCTCTGCAGCTTACGCATGTATTTGCAAATGTGTGCAGACTACACCCCTGTTTTTAATGCATACTGTTAGACAGTAGGGATGGGCAAAAAAGTTCAGGCCGAGCATGAGTTCGGGCCAAACATTGGCTGTTTGCCTGTTCGACGGACACCCAAATTATCGGGGAGCTGGACCGCTTGTTCTGCGCGCCGAATGACCACAATGCACTGCGCCGCCACACATTGAATTTGAAGCCCTGATTGGCTGAAGCAATGAAAGCTTTTCCCAATCAGGGTACAGAGCACTGTAAGAGCTATGATTGGAGAAAGTAAAGAATACTAATCGTATATTTCAGTGCGTTACGTGCCGTTTAATGCAGTATATTTATGTGCGCTAGTGCATGTTTGACGCAATATATTTCTGTGCGTTACTTGTATTGAAAGTCTGTGGAAGAGACACCAGAATTTATCCAAAAAATCTTTAATCTTGTTCCTAGTGCACTACATTGTGGCCTCATCATAAAGAATGGCTCCCCAAGCCCCAAGGGAAAATGTAATTTATTTGGCTTTATAAATGCAATTATTTCTGCAGCAGCTTCTATACACAGTATGGATGTGCCACTTTACAGGTAGACAAAGGGGACCCCCCAGGCACTGTATTGAAAGTAATTTTTCATTTTTTTTTGGTTATTTCTCATTTTGATGCTTTCATTTTAAGCATCAGTAAATCACTGCGCATTTAAAAATGAAGTTTTTTACAAACTTTTTTTCATTGATACATGTCCCCTAGGGTATTACCCGAACCCCCTTACCCTTTGTATGCCCAATAACTTGAATTTAAGCCCTCAAAATGGGCACTTTTGACTTTTACAGTTCGGGTCCCATAGACTTCAATGGGGTTCGTTATTCGGTTTCCGAACTTTCGTGAGGGGGACGTTCGGCCAATCCCTACTAGACAGGCTAATTCGGTAGGGATTGGCCGAACGTCCCCCTCGCGAAAGTTTAGAACTGAATAACGAACCCCATTGAAGTCTATGGGACCCGAACTGTAAAAGTCAAAAGTGCCCATTTTTGAGGGCTTAAATTCAAGTTATTGGGCATACAAAGGGTAAGGGGCTTCGGGTAATGCCCTGGGGGACATGTATCAATGAAAAAAAAGTTTGTAAAAAACGTCATTTTTAAATGTGCAGTGATTTACTGATGCTTAAAATGAAAGCAATAACGGATGGTTGGTAAGTTGAGCTAAGAATTTTCATTGGTTTTGTTTTGCATGGTGGCCTTTGTAGATCTCCTCTTCATCCCCTTTATAGATCTCCTCTTCATCCCCTTTGTAGATCTCCTCTTCATCCCCTTTGTAGATCTCCTCTTCATCCCCTTTGTACAAGCCCTGTTTATGATTCACCCTTTTGTAGGAAGAACTTCAGACCAGACACTGAAAAAGTTAACAATCTTTTACTGAAGAACTCTTGCAGATACAGTCAGTTCAGCCTCTCTCACAGATATCTTGCAGCTCCAGCTCATACCTCTCCATGTGTTAAGGTCTATTAGCTCAGACAATCCACTTAAACTTCAATGGGATCCCACTTGGTTGCCCAAAAAGGGGTTTCTCTTTTTATAGGTGACAACTACACAATTTCGTAGCCCAGCTTGCTCTCCTTCCCGTGTTCTCAGGAGCTCCCAGAGCAGAGCCCTCCCCCTTTTTATATACAATGCAGGGCAAAGGGCAGAGCCCAGAAAGACCAGGAAGGCACAAAGCCTTCCTGACCAAAGGCCTTGCTGACCCCCTAGCAGCCTGCTAGCTAAAGCACAGTACCCATTACTCAAAGTGACCATAAGTCAACGATAAACATTTGTTCGTACAAAGTCTGTGAAGATTAAAAAAAAAAAAAACATTTTTAATGTTGCCCCACATTGTAGGATTACATGTGTACATGGCTTAATTTGGAGAGACTTCATGTAAGGTCAGAGTAACTCTGAATGTTACATAATAATATACGATAAAATAAGAATATAATTGAAGTCTTCACGTGATATTAAAGGATAGTATTTTTTTGTTAAAATAAAAAAACGAAATTTCTACTTACATGTATTGCTTACAATATCGTTGCAAAGAGCGGTCCAAAACCTGCTCTTCTGGACATCCCCCACCCGGTGCTCTCCCCTCCTCCTTCCTCCAGGGGGCCCCCTTGTTTTGCTGCAGGAAGTTTGTCTTTGAAGAAGTCCCAGCACACCATAGACTGGGGGGGGTTTTACATTCACTGACTGGCAATGAACTGTTCTGGGGACTTTTCATGTCATTTATCGGATATCTAATTTTTTGGGAGCATTGATGAGTTGATATTGATCGCTGTCTGCACAATGATGTCATAAATAGGCCCTCTGTATGGTATAAAATGTCCTGTTTTTGTTTTATTTCTGTATTAATTTATTGATTTATTTTGAGATTTGGAATATACTGTATATGGATGGTGTATGTGGCCCTCGCATCTCTTCTGCAGCTACGCCTCCCCCCCCCCCACTCCCCACTTGTCTTTGCCTCTACCCATTTTCAGCAGTTGGCAGCAGAGAGGAGGACAGAACTCCTCTCACAGATCCTGAGCCTCTCTGCAGCCACAGCACCCCTTCTTCCCCGTCTCAGCATTCAGCTGACTCCAGCCCTCCTCTGATCCTCCTCCAGACCCTGCAATTTGTGCTTCACAGCTCCACCCACTTCTTCCCAGCAGCAGCACAAGGTAAGGGAGACTGTGTTTTTTTTTTTTATGCTAACGTTCAATGATCCGGTTGCCGTGCCCACATACCGAAGCCGGCATGGACACCTCGATGACACACGCCACATGTGCGCCGGCACATGTGAACAACTCCCCGATCCTATAGTCTCCACCACCACAGACCCACACCAATCCCACCTCCCGTGCCGTCCCCCGCTGACCCTGCATGGCAAGCACCCCCGACACCCGCAAAAACCTTCAAGACCCAAAAAGAATTTGACTGTCCCGGGTGGGTCCAAGCGCGCCATGAACAAGCCCAATCTAGAGCGTGGGAGCCGCTCTCTACACAAAGGGACTGTGATTTAACAGATGGTGGGGGACTTTTCTGATGGAGGGGGGGCTCTTGACATCTGATGTAAGTGGGGTTGCTCTGGACATCTGGAGGTCGCTCCAGTCTTTCAAGGCCATAGAGGCAATCAGAGTTGATCTAGTCTCTGTCCACCTCTCTGACCAGCTGGCCACCCCGTTGGATCGTTTCTCAGGCGCCTGCTAAAAACAGTAAGCCCAAGAAACTCGGCGCATACATATTGCGCCCGGCAAGTGGATATACACACTGGCACTTTGTATTATTTTTGCATTTTGTATCCATTTTGTAGCCCTCACAATGTATGTATTCCGAAAGCGTTGAAGCATATAAGGTGTCATACAACCAGGCTGTACTTTCTGTTATCGGGTCAGTTAAGGTTCATATAACACATGTACATTCCTGTATGTCGGAGGTCCATGCTGAAGGAATTTTATTACATACAAATACATAGATATGACCTGCACTCCAATCTGTACTTTTCTGAGTCACTTTGTTGGATCATCCATAATAGATATACAGCCATGGTGTCTCCACCCACAAAAAACCAACTCCTTCTCAACGCGTTTCGCTGCAATGTGTCTCGATCAGCCAGCTCAGCAATGATCGAATAATGAGGAACACAAATCGATTCATCAAAACTTTTCTTTTTTTTATTCTTTCAGTAATGTGACATCACAGTATAAAAGGAATTCCTCTCTATGCACTCCATAATAAAATAGGATTATTTTTGTGTAAAGAAAATATTAACAACTTAAAAAAAACATCTCTATAAAATTTCCCATCTAAACAACGTTTTATTAAAAAATTTCCCTTTTATTTTCTTAAAATATAATTTATGACATAACATTTACAACAGATAGATACAGCAAGTACTCCTCCTCCTCCTCCAATATTCCTCCTCCTCCAATATTCCTCCTCTTCCTCCTCCAATTGTCCTCCTCCTCCTCCAATATTCCTCCTCTTCCTCCTCCAGGTGTCCTCCTCCTCCTCCAATATTCCTCCTCCTCCAATATTCCTCCTCTTCCTCCACCAATTGTCCTCCTCCTCCTCCAATATTCCTCCTCCTCCAATATTACTTCTCCTCCTCATCCTCCAATATTCCTCCTCTTCTAATATTCCTCCTCCTCCTCCAATATTCCTCCTCCTCCTCCTCCAATATTCCTCCTCCAATATTCCTCCTTCTCCTCATCCTCCAATATTCCTCAACTTCTAATATCCCTCCTCCTCTTCCTCCTCCTCCAATATTCCTCCTCCTCCTCCAATATTCCTCTTCCTCCTCATCCTCCAATATTCCTCCTCTTCTAATATTCCTCCTCCTCTTCCTCCAATATTCCTCCTCCTCCTCCAATATTCCGCCTCCTCAACCTCTAATATTCCTCCTCTTCCCTATCCTTCAATATTCCTCCTCTTCCTGTTCTTCTAATATTCCTCTTCCAATATTCCTCCTCCTTCTCCAATATTCCTCTTCCTCCTCATCCTCCAACATTCCTCCTCTTCCAATATTCCTCCTCCTCCTCTTCTTCCTCCTCCTCCTCCTCCTCCTCCAATATTCCTCCTCCTCATACATTGTTGTCATTTGGAGTAATTCTCCTCAATACCCTAAAGCTGAACTCCGGGCAGGAATTTATTGTTACATTCATTCATTATTTCTCCTAATACAATCAGTGTCTGAATTTTTATTTGGCATCAGCCCTATGCAATCCTTGTACAGCAGAGCTCAGGCAGGGGGAGGGAGAATCTGCACAAAAAGCCAGCTGTCAGTTATGTTGCAGTACAAGGATCATGCTGATTGGAGGAGAGAGCAGAGTGACAGAAAGATGAGCTCATCAATCTGCTGCTTCTCCTGTCACTGTCCAATCACAAACTGGGTGGAGGGACAATACTTGTAAGTGTTACTGAACTGCAAAAGAGAATAAATCCGGTCTCCTGTCATGTCAGACAGGACTGTAGCAGAGCTGTGTAACTCTCAGGACTGGATAAACAGAAATACAGATCCTTTGGCAGGGAAGTCAACTACATGTTATTGGTTTGTTTAGCTGTTTGCCCGAAGTTCAGCTTTAAAGAAATGTCCATAGCAATATGATTCCCCTTCAACGGCCTCAATTCACACAGCTTTCACACCAGGACAAGGATCTTTATCGAAGTCATGTGACCGTCGTTTTCAAATCTTATTGGACGCCACTGAAAACAACCGTCCCTTGAAGTGCCTTCATCCCGCTGTGTAAACTTTGTGAATGCAGCCAATGGGATTTACTAAAGGCAAACAGACTCTTCAGGGGAATTTCCCCCAGAGCTTAGTAAAGGAGGAGGAGCTCTGCTGACTTCCATCATCCAATCATCTGCAAGAAAAAAATACAGTTTTTTAAATTTGCCTTCCATGTGATTGGCTGTTTTTTTGTAATGTGAATTTTTATCACATTTATGATGTTTGTCTTTAGTAAATCCCCCCGATGGAAGAACGGGGTCACTCTGGACATGGCAGATGATGTCATACATCAACCTATAACAGACATTTCCTATCAGATCTCATAGATTTCTATAAAGTTATCCGATGTTGAAGAAAAACATTTTGTATCACATAAAAAGGCGACGCACACAGTGAGATCCGAAGACAAATTAAATGGAGAAATTGAGCTTATCA